>NC_087264.1:2158647-2463647 GCF_015220805.1 Pogoniulus pusillus | reverse complement strand
CCTTCAGCTCCTGGCAGGCCACAAGAAGGTCACCTGGGAGCCTCCTCTGCTCCAGCCTGCACAGCCCCAACTCTTTCAGTCTGTGCTCACAGCAGAGCTGCTGCAGCCTCTCAGCATCCTCCTGGCCTTGCTCTGGACACTCTCCAGCATCTCCACAGCCCTCTTGTCCCAGGGGCTCCAGAGCTGGATGCAGGACTCCAGGTGGGGTCTCAGCAGAGCACAGCAGAGGGGGAGAATCCCCTCCCTGGCCCTGCTGGCCACACTGCTGCTGCTGCAGCCCAGGCTCTGCTTGGCTCTCTGGGCTGCAAGTGCACACTGCTGGCTCCTGCTGAGCTTCTCCTCCACCAGCACTCCCAAGTCCCTCTCCTCAGGGCTGCTCTCCAGCCACTCACTGCCCAGCCTGCATTTGTGTTTGGGACTGTCTCAACCCAGCTGCAGGACCTTGCCCTTGGTCTTATTGAACCTCATGAGGTTGGTTTGTGTCCACCTCTGCAGCCTGCCCAGGTCAAGTGGAGCAATTCCAAGGGTTGTGCTAAACTGGTATCTCAGGCTCAGTAATTAATGTCAACAGCCACAAATGCTGTGTTTTTCACTCTGGTAGTGTCCATGCCCTGCTGACAGAGCCAAGCACCTTATCAAGTTGGCTCCTTCTTCCAGAAGATGTGCCAGCAGGTCATGCATAGGTCAAACATGGCAGGCCTCAGAGCTGTTTGATCCTGTGTGCAAACCTGGTTTATAAAGCTTATCAAGAAGAGAGGCTTGGTATCACAGTCTAGTACTCCTAGTTAATCCTGGAGACAGCAAGGATTTAGGTTCATTGGGGCTGACTTCAAATTAAAAAGTCACTATTAGCATGTGAAACAGACACCATATGTTATGTATTAACACCCTGGATGCTACAGAATGTTGTGTGCTTTTTGTTTCAAGTAAGATAATTATAGATACATCCATGGCAAGAGACAGCTGCTTGGCTACCTACCTCTTACTTAAAGTAGTCTCTGTAACGGATGGTGGCAGATGTCTTTACAGAGGTCACCACACCTGCATCTATCTTGAGTGCTGTGTCCAGTTCTGGGCTTCTCAACTGAAGAGAGATGTTGAGGTGCTGGAAGGTGTTTGGAGAAGGGCAGCAAGGCTGGGGAGGGGCCTGGAGCAGAGCCCTGTGAGGAGAGGCTGAGGGAGCTGGGGGTGTGCAGCCTGCAGCAGAGGAGGCTCAGGGCAGAGCTCATTGCTGTCTGCAGCTGCCTGCAGGGAGGCTGTAGCCAGGTGGGAGGTGGCCTCTTCTCCCAGGCAACCAGCAATAGAGCAAGGAGACACAGTCTCAAGTTGTGCCAGGGCAGGTCTAGGCTGGATGTGAGGAGGAAGTTGTTGCCAGAGAGAGTGATTGGCATTGGAATGGGCTGCCCAGGGAGGTGGTGGACTCACCATCCCTGGAGATGTTCAAGAAAAGCCTGGATGAGGCACTTGGTGCCATGATCTAGCTGACTGGAGAGGGCTGGGTGCTAGGTTGGACTGGGTGATCTTGAAGGTCTCTTCCAACCTGGTTAATTTTATGATTCTATGATTCTATACAAATAGCTCAAAACATAGAGGGAAATGCTCTCTAAGGATACATTTGGCAGCCCCCCCCTTGCAAAACCTCATTGTGCTGGGAGTTAATGCAACCTTGCTCAGCCTCTTCAGCCATCTGAAATTCGAGTTTAAAGTTTCTTGCACAATCACAGGCAACATAAAATGCAGCAGGAAATTGCCATTAGTCAAATGTGGTCGTCTAATCCCACTGCAAAAATGGAGCTTTTTCATTTCCATCCTGCCACGGGTTAGTTTATGATTTCATGTGTCAGAGACATCAATTCTGCCAAGGAGAGGAGATGGGCAAGAACAAATTAAAAGTATAGGCTCCTCTGCCTCCAGGGAAGTAGAGAGGGCAGGGCTTTGTGGAAAACAGTAATAATGATCTCATTTAAGAGAGTTTCTGGGTTTGAGTCTTTGCTGCCCTTCCTCGTAGTTAATTACTCCCTGGCAAATTGGGGGCCTAACCAGAAAATCCTAATGAGGATTCATGAGCAGCGGCTGAGGGAGCTGGAGGTGTTTAGTCTGAGGAAGAGGAGGCTGAGAGGGGACCTTATTGCCCTCTACAGCTACCTAAAAGGAGGCTGTAGTGAGGCTGGAGCTGGTCTCTTCTCCCCAGTTACTAATGATAGGAGAAGAGGAAATGGCCTCAAGTTCCACCAGGGGAGGTTTAGGTTGGCTGTTGGGAGGAAGTTCTTTCCTGAGCAGGTGGTCAGGCACTGGCACAGGCTGCCCAGGGAGGTGCTGGAGTTGCCATCCCTGGAGGTGATTAACAGGAGAGTGGATGTGGTGCTTGAGACTATGATCTAGTGATGAAGGCTGCTGGGATGGAGGTTGGACTGGCTGATCCTGGTGCTCCTTTCCAACCCTAGTGATTCACAGTGATCAGATGTTGTGCTGAGGGCTTTGGTTTAGTCAAGGACTTGTCAGTGTGAAACTAAGGATTGGACTCAATGAGCTTGAAGGGGTCTTCCAATCTAAGAAATCCTGTGACTCTGTGAAATGGGAAGGCTCTTGCCATGACACCTTCATGACAGCACCTACCAGCCACTGATGGCAAAACCTGCCATTTCTTCCCCTCATTCTTTCTGTCCTTGCCTCATTTTGTGCCTCTTCCACTCTATCTTCTCTCCAATTCTCTCCCTTCGTTCCCTCAACCACTGGGATAAATACAGCAACAGTCCCTCTCTTCCCAGAGACTGGGGCTTGGGAGGATATTAGCCTGTGCCACACTCAGCTTGCTGATTTGTCTTAAGGTAATTATTTCTAATGGCTGTTGTTGTTTTTCCTGCAGAAACTGTAATGTAGCCCTTTTTGTATCATTGGCTGAAGCCTGTTGTTTCTGTAAGAAAAACAATAGGCCCACAGATTAGGTCTGCATATTATGGCTCTACTAGCACAGCAGGCTTTTGGTGTTGGTACCAATCCTATCAATTCCTGGCATCCTTCCCCCTTTACTCCTGGTAATTAATCTTTTCATGAATGCTGTCACATTTAGAGCCATTTCATTAAGTTTCTGGTTTCTACATTTATGCAACTCACCACATCTTGGAGGCTCAGGGCAGAGCTCATTGCTGTCTACAACTATCTGATGGGAGGTTGTAGCCAGGTTGGGGTTGGTTTCTTCTGCTGCCAGGCAAGCAGCAACAGAACAAGGGGACACAGTCTCAAGCTGTGCCAGGGGAGGTCTAGGCTGGATGTTAGGAGGAAGTTGTTGTCAGAGAGAGTGATTGGCATTGGAATGGGCTGCCCAGGGAGGTGGTGGAGACTCTGTGCCTGGAGGTGTTGAAGTCAAGCCTGGCTGGGGCACTTAGTGCCATGATCTGGTTGCTTGGCCAGAGCTGGGTGCTAGGTTGGGCTGGATGATGTTGGAGTTCTCTTCCAGCCTGCTTGATTCCAAGTGATTCTATGTGATCTCTCATCTGCTCCATCAGCTGGAGAGACGTGGAGGGAAGCGACGCCGGGCGGCGGTTTCGCTCTCCCTCGTTGTTCTTCCTCCGTGCAGAACAAGCTCTCCCGTCTCTCCCTGGGATCCTGTGATAGATGAATTCACATGCAGATGACAGACAAGCAGCCACACGCTTCAGGCAGCCTGAAAGGAGCAAAATTGAGCCATCAAAAATTAGCAAAAGCCCCCTCCTGAACGATGTCTATGGAGTGCAATCCCCCATTTCACATGTGCATGGCCACACCAAGGGCCTGATAGGAAAAGGATGGCAGATTTGCTGTAGTGCAAAAGACCTTTCAGGCAAAACCAGGGCAGACTTCTTAAAGCAAGGCCAGTCGTGTGGGGCAGTCAGCTCCTCCTGCCATCCACCCACGCTCTCCTTTCCTGCTCAGCAAATCTCCAACCCACCTCCCGCAAAATGCACCAGCTTCAAACCGTTTCTGTGCAGCAGGAGGCTTTCTGGATAGGCAAAGGAGGTTTAAAGCCACTTCTGCTGATATTGCTCCAGCCTGTTTTTTTCCTGGATTTGAAAGAGTCTTGGGCCCGACCTTACAGCCAGCAGCAGGCTGCAGCGGCGCATATTCGCAGGGCGTAGCAGCAGGGCGAGAGACAAAAGCTTGTATTCCCAGCCCTGCCTCAAGTGACCTTGTGCAACCTCTTAATTACTGCAATTACTTGCCTCCTGAGATGACATTATTAGGCCGTGCTCGGTAATAAGGGCTGTGAAGTTCAGGGAATGATTCGTGCTGGTTGGTGAAAGAGCAGTGAGTCTAACACTCAGCCATCTTGCGGCTTCCAAACCAGCTCGGGGTCAAAAGGGGGTGGCTGCTGGCTCTTTTGGAAGATCCAGAGCTGGAGGTGTCTGCTGGATTTGTGTGTGGGGTTGGGGGGTTGGTTTTTTTTGCTGCATGGCATCCGCACCGCTTGACTGGAGGCGTGCAAAGAGCAACGCTGCAGCGGTGTGGCTGCACCTAAATGTGCTTTACACAGTGGCACCAAACAGTAACAGTCCCTCTCCAGCACTGTCCCTCTGCCTAGTTCCCTGTTTCCACTCCCCCACCCCTCAAATCAAACATGAGCACTCCCAAATGATAAAATATTAATGATAAAATATTATGAGGAGGCTCAGGGCAGAGCCCATTGCTGGCTGCAACTACCTGAAGGGAGGCTGTAGCCAGGTGGGGTTGGGCTCTGCTGCCAAACAAGCAGCAACAGAACAAGGGGACACAGCCTCAAGTTGTGGCAGGGGAAGTATAGGCTGGATGTTGTTAGGAAGTTGTTGTCAGAGAGAGTGATTGGCATTGGAATGGGCTGCCCAGGGAGGTGGTGGAGTCTGTGTGGCTGGAGGTGTTGAAGCCAAGCCTGGCTGGGGCAGTTAGTGCCATGGTCTGGTTGGTTGGCCAGGGCTGGGTGACAGGTTGGGATGGGTAATAGGTTGGACTGGGTTCTAGGTTGGGATGCGTAATAGGTTGGACTGGGTGCTAGGTTGGACTGGATGATGTAGGACAAGGGAAGTTCTTCTTCCCCTGTACTCAGCACTGGTCAGACCACACCTTGAATACTGTGTCCAGTTCTGGGCCCCTCAATTCAAGAAAGATGTTGAGGTGCTGGAAGGTGTCCAGAGAAGGGCAACAAAGCTGGTGAGGGGCCTGGAGCACAAATCCTATGAGGAGAGGTTGAGGGAGCTGGGCCTGTTTAGCCTGGAGAAGAGGAGGCTCAGGGGTGATCTTCTTACTGTCTACAACTACCTGAAGGGGCATTGTAGCCAGGTGGGGGGTGGCCTCTTCTGCCAGGCAAACAGCAATAGAACAAGGGGACACAGTCTCAAGCTGTGCCAGGGGAGGTCTAGGCTGGATGTTAGGAAGAAGTTGTTGGCAGAGAGAGTGATTGGCATTGGAATGGGCTGCCCAGGGAGGTGGTGGAGGCACCGTCCCTGGGGGTCTTCAAGCAAAGCCTGGATGAGGCACTTAGTGCCATGGTCTGGTTGATTGGTTAGGGATGGGTGATAGATTGGACTGGATGATCTTGGAGGTCTCTTCCAACCTGCTTGATTCTATGATTCTATGATTTTAATGACATAATATGAAAGGGTTAGAGCTGAGAGGTGCTGAAGCCCATTGTTAGCATTAGCTACACTAATTCAAAAGTCCACAGGAAAAAGGAAAAAGGAAAAAAAAAGAAAAAGAACTCAATAAAAACCCCAAACCAAACAACTCCAACCAGAAAGAATTGAAGAATTCACCCTAAAGGCAGAGAATAAACATAGAGGATCTTGAGTGTAGCATTTTATTATTTAGAAGTGACAGCAACTGAAAACAGGAGGCTAAATGGAAAAAGATTAAACAGCCTTAACTGCAGTCGTCACTACCTGCAACAGCAGATCTTAACAGTCTTTGCCTGGAGCTGTGGATACTGGAATGAAGCTGCAGCCCTTCCACCTTGATGTTTGCACTATATATGCACCTTCTGCTTCTCCTGCAGTCAGTTTTGATGCAGAGGTCCTTCCTTCGGCTGAAATAAGGCATAGAATCCTGGCATTGACCAGGCTGGAAGAGAGCTCCAAGCTCAGCCAGTCCAACCTAGCACCCAGCCCTATCCAGTCAACCAGACCATGGCACTAAGTGCCTCAGCCAGGCCCCTCTTGAACACCTCCAGCAATGCTGACTCCACCACCTCCCTGGGTAGCCCATTCCAATGCCAATCACTCTCTCTGCCAGGAACTTCCTCCTAACATCCAGCCTAGACTTCCCCTGGCACAACTTGAGACTGTGTCTCCTTGCTCTATTGCTGGTTGCCTGGGAGAAGAGGCCAACCCCACCTGGCTACAATGTCCCTTCAGGTAGTTGTAGACAGCAATGAGGTCACCCCTGAGCCTCCTCTTCTCCAGGCTAAACAACCCCAGCTCCCTCAGCCTCTCCTTTCTGAACAACTCCTTACTCTGTGAATGTGTTCAGTTGAGCTCTCCTCCATTCCTTTCTGAACAACTCCTTGCTCTGTGAATGAGTTCAGTTGAGCTCTCCTCCATTCCTTTCTGAACAACTCCTTGCTCTGTGAATGAGTTCAGTTGAGCTCTCCTCCACTCCCTTCTGAACAACTCCTTGCTCTGTGAATGTGTTCAGTTGAGCTCTCCTCCATTCCCTTCTGAACAACTCCTTGCTCTGTGAATGAGTTCAGTTGAGCTCTCCTCCATTCCCTTCTGAACAACTCCTTGCTCTGTGAATGAGTTCAGTTGAGCTCTCCTCCATTCCCTTCTGAACAACTCCTTGCTCTGTGAATGAGTTCAGTTGAGCTCTCCTCCATTCCTTTCTGAACAACTCCTTGCTCTGTGAATGAGTTCAGTTGAGCTCTCCTCCATTCCTTTCTGAACAACTCCTTGCTCTGTGAATGTGTTCAGTTGAGCTCTCCTCCACTCCCTTCTCAACCTCCTTCCTTGCTCTGTGAATGAGTTCAGTTGAGGTCTCCTCCATTCCTTTCTGAACAACTCCTTGCTCTGTGAATGTGTTCAGTTGAGCTCTCCTCCACTCCCTTCTCAACACCTCCTTCCTTGCTCTGTGAATGAGTTCAGTTGAGGTCTCCTCCATTCCTTTCTGAACAACTCCTTGCTCTGTGAATGTGTTCAGTTGAGCTCTCCTCCACTCCCTTCTCAACACCTCCTTCCTTGCTCTGTGAATGAGTTCAGTTGAGCTCTCCTCCATTCCCTTCTGAACAACTTGCTCTGTGGATGCACTCAGTTGAGCCCTTCTCCATCACTGCAGTCTGAGGGAGGAATCCTGCACTCCCTCCAATATCAGCCTTGCAATAGCATTATGCTACATCCTTGGGGTTTTATTCATTTGGCCTTTTCATTTGTGTGTGTGTGTGTCCACAGCCACTCCTGTAACAGAGGAGGTAAAATATTTTCATTATCCTCTCCCCAGAATGTGGAAATCTTCAAAGAGGAGGTAGGAGGGAGGTTAGCTCCTCCAGCCTCATTTCCCTACTGCTGCCATTCCTTGGCTGTTCATCACAAAATGAGTCCACATGCCCATTGCATCGTGGCATTGAGCCCATTGTATGTTTTGCCTTTTCTTTTTTCTTCCTTCTCTATTTTTTTTTTTGGTAGCTAAAATTATTTCACATCTCAAACCTGGCGATTATTTCATGCTGTTTAAACTATATTTGCAGTCTTTGATCATACATAAGTAGACTGAACTAAACTGCTGATAGAGTGAAGATATTGTTTGCAGCGTTTCTCCCCTCACTTTGTTTGTCACATTACTCCCATCAGCCAGCATAAAATGTTCAGTGTGGCAAGGTGCCTTTGTTGTTAATTCTGGTGGTGCTGTGTGCTTTGAGGAAACATGGCTCGTTCACAAATGAAGCCATTAGGTAATCTACACCCATGCACATGGGGGTGTTTTACACACAACACAGACACATGAAACACACAGCTACAGGCACCCCAAACACACACTGAGCTGTAGAAATACAGACTGTCCTCCTGCGAAGGAACCAAGACCAGGTTGGAGAGGAACCAGCCCCAGCACCCTACACCCATGCACATTAGGGGAGTTTTACACACAACATAGACACATGAAACACACAGCTACAGGCACCCCAAACACACACTGAGCTGTAGAAATAGAGCCTGTCCTCCTGGGAAGGAACCAAGACCAGGATACAGATCATGCCAGCCCCAGCACCCTACACCCATGCACATTAGGGGAGTTTTACACACAACATAGACACATGAAACACACAACTACAGGCACCCCAAACACACACTGAGCTGTAGAATCAGAGGGACTGTTCTCCTGGGAAGGATCCAAGACCATGGAGGAACCAAGGCCAGGCTAGAGACCACTCCAGCCCAAACACCCTACACCCATGCACATGGGAGATTTACACACAACACAGACACATGAAACACACAGCTACAGGCACCCCAAACACACACTGAGCTGTAGAAACAGAGACTGTGCTCCTGAGAAGGAACCAAGACCATGGAGGAACCAGGACCAGGCTAGAGACCACCCAGCCCCAACACCCTACACCCATGCACATTAGGGGAGCACCCTACACCCATGCACATTAGGGGAGTTTTACACACAACATAGACACATGAAACACACAGCTACAGGCACCCCAAACACACACTGAGCTGTAGAAATAGAGACTGTCCTCCTGGGAAGGAACCAAGACCAGGATACAGACCATGCCAGCCCCAGCACCCTACACCCATGCACATTAGGGGAGTTTTACACACAACATAGACACATGAAACACACAGCTACAGGCACCCCAAACACACACTGAGCTGTAGAATCAGAGGGACTGTTCTCCTGGGAAGGATCCAAGACCATGGAGGAACCAAGGCCAGGCTAGAGACCATGCCAGCCCAAACACCCTACACCCATGCACATGGGAGATTTACACACAGCACAGACACATGAAACACACAGCTACAGACACCCCAAACACACACTGAGCTGTAGAAACAGAGACTGTCCTCCTGAGAAGGAACCAAGACCAGGTTAGAGACCATGCCAGCCCCAGCACCCTACCAGAGTCCTGGGGAAACTCCAAAAGCTTACAACAGGTACTATACCACTGACAGCTCCCTCCAAGTGCTTTGGGTAATGTCTGGAACTATAATGCAGCCCTGGGAAACCAAAGATACTCATTTCATAGAATCAGAGAATCAACCAGGTTGGAAGACACCTCCAAGATCATCCAGTCCAACCTAGCACCCAGCCCTATCTCACACCAGGCTCAGCTCCTAGAATCACAGAATCAGAATCACAAAATAAAGGAGGTTGGAAAAGACCTCTAGGATCGAGTCCAACCTAGCACCCAGCCCTGGCCAATCAACCAGACCATGGCACTAAGTGCCCCAGACAGGCTTGGCTTCAACACCTCCAGCCACAGTCACTCCACCACCTCCCTGGGCAGCCCATTCCAATGCCAATCACTCTCTCTGACAACAACTTCCTAACAACATCCAGCCTAGACCTCCCCTGGCACAACTTCAGGATGTGCCCCCTTCTTCTGTTGCTGCTTGCCTGGCAGCAGAGCCCAACCCCACCTGGCTACAGCTTCCAGTCCCCAGCCATCTTGGTGGCCCTCCTCTGGACTAGCAGGTCCATGTCTCTCTTGTGTTGGGGACCCCACAGTTGGACACAGTATTCCAAGTGAGGTCACACCAGAGCAGAGGGGCAGAATCATCTCTCTTGACCCCCTGACCATACTTCCTTTGATGCAGCCCTTTTTATGTCCTATTTATGGTCAACAAAATACTTAGGATACAGTTTCCAGGGCTCAAAATCTCATTGTCTGTGGACACACTTTGCTGCCTTAGACCTGACACAGCAGTACAATACCCAGCCTGGAATTTTAGGGCCAGACATACAAAACAACCCAGGATATCTCACATGACACCTCTGGGTCTCCTTATCATCAATATTGTTATCTATCTATCCGTTGGTCTCCTCTGCCAGGCAAGCTGCAACAGAAGGGGGGACAGTCTCAAGCTCTGCCAGGGCAGGTCTAGGCTGGATGTGAGGAGGAAGTTGTTGTCAGAGAGAGAGTGATTGGCATTGGAATGGGCTGCCCAGGGAGGTGGTGGAGTCTCTGTGGCTGGAGGTGTTCTTGCCAAGCCTGGCTGGGGCATTTAGTGCCATGGTCTGGTTGACTGGCTAGGGCTGGGTACTAGGTTGAACTGGATGGTCTTGGAGGCCTCTTCCAACCTGCTTGATTCTATGATTCTAAAAGCCTGGATGAGACACTTAGTGCCATGGTCTGGTTGCTTGGCCAGGGCTGGATGCTAGGTTGGGCTGGATGAGCTTGGAGGTCTCTTCCAACCTGCTTGATTCTATTATTCTTCGTGGAGGCAAGGGTGTTAAGTGGATACCTGCACTATGCAGCAAGGAGATGGGAGATGGAAAGTGATCTGTGAGGCTTGAGCCCTAGTCTGACTTCTGCTCACTTCATTTATAACCCCCACCCCAGCAGGACATGGCCATGGTAGGGGGCTGGGCTGCTTTTCAAAGAGAACAGGTACCTCACCCCAGTGATTGCCCTCATTTAGAGGGAGACAGATGTCTCATTCCCAGGTTTCTCTGCAAATTACAGCCAGTCTTTCCATCAAGTAATTAAAAAACTGTTCATGTGCAGGACATGGCTAAGCTTCTTGCCAGCCCTGACTCTGGTCCCTGCCTGCACATCCACTTGCATGCAGTATATAAGGGCAGGGTTTTTGCATCATTCCTCAGTTACTCCAATAGATCTTCACTCTATTTTTGTCTTCCTTTGTAATCTATGTTTTATCTAGAGACTACAAAAGAAAGAGGGGAAAAAAACACCCAACCCTGCCTTTTCTGCCCCCCCAATAACAGCAATCTTCCTCCTCTAGCTCAAGTCCAGTTGAGCAGGGCAGGTGCAATGAGGGCAGATCTGATGTGTGACAACAAGAAGCTGCCGAACTGTAAGTTCCTGAGTAAGATGAAAATGGGAGGCTCCAGAGTCATGCCTGAGCAGGAAACCTGCCAGCTCAGGAGGGAAGTACTTCATGGTAACACCAGAGAGTCAGGAGAAGTGTAGCATCATGTGAGCATCAACCTCACCTGAAACCAGGAAAGCTTTCAGAAGTAAGATCTTCAAGAAAGTGCTGGGCAAGTCATGACTCCGATCCTCTGGAAGGGACCACAAGGAGCAGCCAGTTCCAGCCCCCCTGCCATGCCCAGGGACACCCTACCCTAGAGCAGGCTGCACACAGCCTCAGCCAGCCTGGCCTTAAACACCTCCAGCCATGGGGCCTCAACCACCTCCCTGGGCAACCCACTCCAGCCTCTCACCACTCTTCCAGCTCCATTTCCAGGAGAGGCACAGCCACTGTCTGCAACTGAGCACTTCCATGGATTTCCCTTCAGTGGCTTTCTCCTTGGGTGAGATCACAGGATCACAGGCTCACAGGATATTAGAGGTTGGAAGGGACCCAAGGAGATCATCCAGTCCAACCCCCCTGCCAGAGCAGTGTCACACAATCTAGTGCAGAGCACACAGGAACACATCCAGACAGGCCTGGAAAGTCTCCAGGGAAGGAGACTCCACAGCCTCTCTGGGAAGCCCATTCCAGTGCTCTGGGACCCTTACAGGAAAGAAGTCTCCAGAGAAGGAGACTCCACAACCTCTCTGGGAAGCCCTTTCCAGTGCTCTTGGACCCTTACAGTAAAGAAGTTCCCCCTTCTGTTGAGGCAGAGATGAACCTGTGCTGTTGCAGCTGTTCCTGATAGCTGCCTCTTTGCCACTTGCAGGGGTCTTTTCCACCCCTAAATGGCTTCATTTGGAGGTGTGGAGTGACCAATACTCCATGATGGGTTCCATTAACCCAGTTTGCACCCTGCCAGCTGAGTTTTAGAGCCCCAAACTCTTGGGGCTTGGAAAGCATCTTCTCTTTCTAGCCTTGCTGAACACAGAGTGTCCAATGGCAAAATGCTGCTGTTGTGCAGCATGGAAAAGGCTTTTTTCCCCCTGACTTTCATTCCAGACAATTGATTATACACCATTTTCCTCTCCTTCTGAAACCTGCACAATTGGACTCATGTTGCCAGAAGAACCTGCTGTTACCCAGCCCCAGGGAGAAGAAAGAGAGAACAGGAAGAAAGCCACGTTCCAAAGCTCTTAAAGGTTAAAATACTCCTCCCCCCCCCCCCCCCCCCCCCCCCCCAACAACCCATTTCTCTATGAATCATCTTGCAGCTGTTTGTACCAGAGGCCTTGTGATTGTCACACAGCATCAGGGCCACCACAGCAGCTTGTGTGTGCTTTGTGTAGCTGTTTCTAGACAGAGATGAGCTCGCTGCTCTCCCTCTCCAAGGCCACTTCTGCCTTTCATGCTCAGGAAACAAATGTGGAGTTCTTTTTTTTTGCACCTCACAACCTGCCAAGATGAGGGACCATAAAAAACAGGGAACCAAAAAGTTCAAGAATGGAATGAGATACTGGAGGGTGTCCAGAGAAGGGTGGCAAAGCTGGTGAAGGGCCTGGAACACAAATCCTATGAGGAGAGGCTGAGGGAGCTGGGGGTGTGCAGCCTGCAGAAGAGGAGGCTCAGGGCAGAGTTCATGGCTGGCTACAACTCCCTGAAGGGAGGCTGTAGCCAGGTGGGGTTGGGCTCTGCTGCCAGGCAAGCAGCAACAGAGGAAGGGGACACAGTCTCAAGCTGTGCCAGGTGAGGTCTAGGCTGGATGTTGTTAGGAAGTTGTTGTCAGAGAGAGTGATTGGCATTGGAATGGGCTGCCCAGGGAGGTGATGGAGTCACCATCCCTGGAGGTGTTGAAGCCAATCCTGGCTGGGGCACTTAGTGCCATGGTCTGGTTGATTGGATAGGGCTGGGTGCTAGGTTGGCCTGGATGATCTTGGAGGTCTCTTCCAACCTGCTTGATTCTATGATTCTAAGACATTTATGCTGTGTACTCTATGGAGTTCGCTGGACCCTGTCTTTGTGTGGGGTTTTACTGCTTGTTTGGAGGCTGTGAAGGGACAGAGGATGTCTAGCAGCAGAGACATAGCAGAAGAGAGAAAATTCAAGACATGTACATACCCCAGAGATATCATTTCTAGCTTCAGACTGGAGGTGAGGAGGAAGTTCCTGAGCATGAGAGTGGTGAGAGGCTGGACTGGGTTGCCCAGGGAGGTGGTTGAGGCCAGGCTGGCTGAGGCTGTGTGCAGCCTGCTCTAGGGTAGGGTGTCCCTGGGCATGGCAGGGGGGTTGGAACTGTCTGATCCTTGTGCTCTCTTCCAACCCTGACTGATTCTGTGATTCTTTGTCAAGAACTTCCTCCTAACATCCAGCCTAGGCCTCCCCTGGCACAACTTGAGACTGTGTCCCCTGGTCTTTTTCCCTTGAAAGTGGCAGGTTAGCTGGAGGCCCTCGCTCAGACCTACCCAGTGCCTTGAGCACAGAGTATCTCTTGGCTGTCCCACCAGCAGTATCTGTGATCTGCACTGCTCCTGGAACGTAATCTGCACTGCTCCTGGAACGTATAGCAGAGAGCACAGACACACATAAACGACTTTCTGCAGCTCTGCTCCCAGCTGGGCTGAGCTAGAGCCACCTCACACCATACGGCCTCTGTCTGCATCCTGCTGATACAAAGCCATCAGGTGAATAATCCTCACTGTCAGGTGAGATGAGTTTAACTGTGGAGCATTAGAGCTGCTGGAATGGGTTCCAGCTGCCAAATTCTTCTGGGAGGAAAGAGGGGGGGGGGGGGGGAGGATACAAATTATTTAAACCCCCTTCCCCACACCACCATCCTTCCTCTCACTGCCCTTCCTGACATCAAAAATGAGTTTGTAGAAGAGGAGCCTTCCTTTATACTGTGGCAGTTCAAAGACTGCCCAGGCAACCAGCAATAGAACAAGGGGACAGAGTCTCAAGTTGTGCTGTGGTAGGTCTAGGCTGGATGTTGTTAGGAAGTTGTTGTCAGAGAGAGTGATTGGCATTGGAATGGGCTGCCCAGGGAGGTGGTGGAGTCACCATCCCTGGAGATGTTCAAGAAAAGACTGGATGAGGCACTTGGTGCCATGATCTAGCTGACTGGAGAGGGCTGGGTGCTAGGTTGGACTGCATGCTCTTGGAGGTCTCTTCCAACCTGCTTGATTCTATGATTGGCATTGGAATGGGCTGCCCAGGGAGATGGTGGAGTCGCTGTGGCTGGAGGTGTTGAAGCAAAGCCTGGATGAGGCACTTAGTGCCATGCTCTGGTTGCTTGGCCAGGGCTGGGTGCTAGGTTGGGCTGCATGAGCTTGTAGGTCTCTTCCTACCTGATTGATTCTATGATTCTAAAAGCCTGGATGGGGAACTTAGTGCCATAGTATAGTTGATTGGATAGGGCTGGGTGATAGATTGGATTGGATGAGCTTGGAGGTCTCTTCCAACCTGCTTGATTCTATGATTCTGAAAGCCTGGATGAGGCACTTAGTGCCATGGTCTGGTTGATTGGCCAGGGCTGGGTGCTAGGTTGGACTGGATGAGCTTGGAGCTCTCTTCCAACCTGCTTTATTCTATGATTCTATGATTTCTTGAATGACTGCTGCATAGACCAGCTTTGCAGTTTTACTTGCACATGGGAGTTTTGCTGCCCAAGGATGCAAAAACACTTTATGTGACTGAGCTGGGTTTTTTTTCCTAGGGACTGAGAAACACAAAATGATTGGAAAGGAGAAGGAAATCCACACTGCTGAGATATTGAGTAGCCTTACAGAAAGGATTTCAGGGTGGAATCCTGTCTCTGTTTACACTGTGTAAATCAGGTGTAACTCCAGCACGGCTAACGGAGGCAGCCTGGTGTCAAACCCATGCGGATAAAAGGATCAGGCCCTCCTAAGCTTTAAAGTTATGACTCTTTTCAAACTGCAGATCTCCTGTCAACATTTCAGTGATTACTTCTTTATTTCCCCCCCCCCCCCCAACACACAAACATAAAATAGTAACAAGATTATCAGATTAAAGAGCCAAAGAACAGCCAGTTTATTATACTCCTGCATCTAAAACACTCGAGTCTTATAGGTTTCCTTCTCACTCAGCATCACGAGGGGAGGGGAGATGGGAGTGTTTATTTTTATTTGAGTTTCATTTCTTGCATCATTTTTTTCCCCCCCATGGCAATCTAGCACAGCTAGGAAAAGAAACCGACATTCTGAATTGCAGAGTGAGGCCAGCAAGACCAAAAAGATTCCCAGCCCAGCCCAGCCCCCCCTCTAAAATAAACCCGACTGTGCTGAACATTACGACTTAACAAGCCATAAAAACGAATCTTTGCTTTCTTTCTGCTTGTCCCCCACGAAGAAGCAATGACAGCACAGAGCAAGAGGAGGACAGAGCCCTTTCAAGCTACAAAAATGTGCAAATGCTGCATTCCTTCTGAGGGAAGGGGAGGGGGGAAAACCCCAAGCCCACAGCTCAGCACCTCTGCGCGGCTATAAATCATTTAAATCAGAGGTGGCTCCTCGCGTCGAGGGTGTCGAACAGATTGCATAACTGTTGCACAACTAATGTGTACAAGTGTGTCACTAATTCAATTTTAATTTTACTGTATGAGTTTGTGGAAGATCCCCCCAGCTGTCATGTGCTCATCATCTGTCACAGAACTATCACTAAGCCATGCTGGGCTAAGACAGGATTATAAACGATGAACTGCCATGTGCTCTAAATCTTCTTATTTGCCTAGCCTGGAAGGTATGCCCTGTAAAATTTGATTGGCAGCGTGCTCCATTCTGTCAATTGACTTTGAAGGCCTTCTCTAGTGGCGCTTTGAGCGGACCTCAGTAGCCGTATTGACTGTCACCTGCTGACTCCAGCACGTGCCTGACCCCGGCCCCGCGCCGAAGCTCCTTGCCCGCTCCTCGCTCTGGTGGCACGTGCGGCACAGAAGGGCATATGGCTGCCCTGGCCGCGCGCAGAATGGAGCAACCCAAGCCAAGCAGCCCCACACTGTTATGACGGCAGATGGGGGAAGCGTGGCATTCAATATTAAGACAGATGCCACCTCCTTATTCCACCTGTCTGGAACTTGGACATGGGACAGAACGAACTGTCTGCCTAATAATTAAGGAAACAAAGAGTGCATTTATGAAGCTCGGCAGAGCACCCTGCCCGCCAGGCATGCACAGATATAATTGTCCGTGATAACAATAAGGGAAACGTAGACCCTACTGCTCATCAGATGTTCCGATACGTAGGGGCAATTACAGTAGGAAACTGTACTGTTCCCAGCTGCTTTGGTAGCCTTTTATTTAGGCTGCTTGTGTATTAAATTAAACGGGAGGGACAAGTTGGCTGGCATGATTACTGTTATAAATATAAGGCTTTGAAATTACAGTGAAGTTCCTCGACTAACAAAGCGCCCACCGCTCCCCCTAACAGCCGCCGCTGCTATTGTGCTGTGCCCTTTCTTGCAAATTTGCTCTTTCCTTCTCAGTAGTCAACTGTTTTTGTAACAGCCAGAGAGAAGAAAAACATTCTTTCCAGGACCACTATTCTTTTTTTCCACGTATTTTTACACAACAATTTGCCTCTTTTCTTTGGTGGTGTTAAAAAAATGATAACTGTGTTAAAAAGAAGGCCTGGCTCCTTGGCATTTATGCTGCGTTACGTTTCTGTTGTTTAATCCTACTTAATTTGGGACCAATTATTGTTGAACCCGCCGTGCTTTGTGAGGAGAATGATTGTGCTGGAGAGGAGAGGGCCTGATCCTTCCTTGGGTTGGAGCCTGGGCTCGCTGAGGCTGGGCTGGTGGCCTTGGTCACGCTGTGTGACAGCGCTGGGTGTCTCTTTAGCCCTCGTCTACAACTACCTGAAGGGAGGCTGTAGCCAGGTGAGGGTTGGTCTCTTCTCCCAGGCAACCATCAACGGAACAAATGGACACAGTCTGAAGTTGTGCCGGGGGAAGTATAGGCTGGATGTTAGGAGGAAGTTCTTCACAGATTGGCATTGGAATGGGCTGCCCAGGGAGGTGGTGGAGTCACCATCCTTGGAGGTGTTGAAGCAAAGCCTGGCTGAGGCACTTAGTGCCATGGTCTGGTTGACTGGATAGGACTGGGCTCTATGTTGGACTGGATGAACTTGGAGGTCTCTTCCAACCTGGTTGATTCTATGATTCTATGATTGAGCAGAGACTCTGTGGAGGTTGAGATGGGGTCTGCAGTTTTTGCGTGGACTCAGCATGGAATCATAGGATCAGCCAGGTTGGAAGAGACCTCTAGATGATCTCTAGAGAAGGAGACTCCACAACCTCTCTGGGCAGCCTGTTCCAGAGCTTCATCACTCTGATAGTAAAAAAATGTTCTTTCTCACGTTGAGATAGACTCTGGATAGATGTTGCATATGAGAACTTAAGAACGTTTTGTGAGGTTTCTGACCTCCCCACAAGTCTGTGTCTTGTTAAGGGACAAGGAGGTACAGATGTACAGAGCCAATCTGGATCAGAGGTCCTTCTTTGTTTGTAGAATGATAGAATCAGCCAGGCTGGAAGAGACCTCCAAGCTCAGCCAGCCCAACCTAGCACCCAGCCCTGCCCAAGCAACCAGACCATGGCACTAAGTGCCCCAGCCAGGCTTGGCTGCAACACCTCCAGCCACACAGACTCCACCACCTCCCTGGGCAGCCCATTCCAATGCCACTCACTCTCTCTGACAACAACTTCCTCCTAACAGCCAGCCCAGACCTCCCCTGGCACAGCTTCAGGCTGTGTCCCCTTGTTCTGTTGCTGCTTGCCTGGCAGCAGAGCCCAACCCCACCTGGCTACAGCCTCCCTGCAGGCAGCTGCAGACAGCAATGAGCTCTGCCCTGAGCCTCCTCTGCTGCAGGCTGCACACCCCCAGCTCCCTCAGCCTCTCCTCACAGGGCTCTGCTCCAGGCCCCTCCCCAGCCTTGCTGCCCTTCTCCAAACACCTTCCAGCACCTCAACACCTCTCTGCAATGGAGGAGCCCAGAACTGGACACAGCACTCAAGCTTTCAGGTAGTAGCACCTACATGGTGTCTGGCCATGAGTCTGGCATCAGATTGGCCTGAGCTACACACTCCTTTTACAAGGAGTGTGACTGGATAGGGCTGGGTGCTAGGTTGGACTGGATGATCTTGGAGGTCTCTTCCAACCTGGTTCTAAGGTGAATCCCTCCCCCTCAAGGGAAACCCCAACCATGGCCAAACCCAAATGATGCTGCTTAGAGCAGCAGCCTCCCCCTTGTGTATCTGCACACACTCCCTAGCCCTGAGTCCCTTCGAATTAAGTGCTTGGACATCAAACTGACTGAGCAGGTGTGGGTGTGCTGGCTGTGCAAAGATATTCCTCTGCAGAGGCAATACACAATTAAGGCCCATGATTGAGAGCCTAATGTGAACCAAGAGGTATTTTTAGTATCTACTTACCTACCTCCAACCCTGTTTTAAACGGCCTCTGTTGATGTGATCACGCCCATCCTTAAATCTTTCTAATTAATTTTGTTCTCTTTGGACTGAATGAATTCAAAGGCAGCTTAAAAAAAAAAATGATCTGTGTGTCTGTCCTGGGATTTATCTCCAGACAGCAATTGGGGAAAAAAAAAAGATGGATAAGTTGCAGGGAATGAAAATGCAGGAGCAAGTGTTATAGAGGCATGTGTACTGTGTATGCATTATGTACAAGATTAAGGACACATAGAGTGCCTATTGTCTCAGCAAGCCACAGAAGTGAGCTTTTATGTTTGTGCACCTGTATTTGCATACACATACTGGCATATATATATAGATATAGATATATATAATCTCTGGAGAGGAAAATTAAGGTAAAAAGATCAGATGCAGCACAATAAGCAAAGCTTGAGCTTCATAGAATCATAGAATCAACCAGTTTGGAAGAGACCTCCAAGATCATCCAGGCCAACCTAGCACCCAGCCCTGCCCAGCCAACCAGACCATGGCACTAAGTGCCCCAGCCAGGCTTTGTTTCAACACCTCCAGCCACACAGACTCCACCACCTCCCTGGGCAGCCCATTCCAATGCCAATCACTCTCTCTGGCAGGAACTTCCTAACAACATCCAGCCTAGACCTCCCCTGGCACAGCTCCAGACTGTGTCCCCTTCTTCTGTTGCTGCTTGCCTGGCAGCAGAGCCCAACCCCACCTGGCTACAGCCTCCCTGCAGGCAGCTGCAGACAGCAATGAGCTCTGCCCTGAGCCTCCTCTTCTGCAGGCTGCACACCCCCAGCTGCCTCAGCCTCTCCTCATAGGGTTTGTGTTCCAGGCCCTTCACCAGACAGCCCCTCCCTGGGAATAAAATCAACACGTGACAGACAAAAGCAGACACATGAGAATCTCCACAGCACAGAAATCACCTGCAACAGACTGCACAAAGTAATCAAAGGACAAAGTTTTCCCTTCCTTCCTTCCTTCCTTCCTTCCTTCCTTCCTTCCTTCCTTCCTTCCTTCCTTCCTTCCTTCCTTCCTTCCTTCCTTCCTTCCTTCCTTCCTTCCTTCCTTCCTTCCTTCCTTCCTTCCTTCCTTCCTTCCTTCCTTCCTTCCTCCCTCCCTCCCTTCCTTTATTTCTTTCTTCCTCTCTTCCTCTTTCTGTCTTTCTCTCTCTCTTTCTCTTTCTCTCTTCTTTCTCCCTCTCTCTTTCCCCTTCTCTCTTTCTCTCTTCCTTTCTCTCTTTCCCTTCCTTCCTCCCTCCCTTGCTCCCTATCTTTCTCTTTCTTTCTCTCTTTCTTGTTCTTTCTTTCTTTCTTTCTTTCTTTCTTTCTTTCTTTCTTTCTTTCTTTCTCTCTTTCTCTCTTTCTCTCTTTCTCTCTTTCTCTCTTTCTCTCTTTCTCTCTTTCTCTCTTTCTCTCTTTCTCTCTTTCTCTCTTTCTCTCTTTCTCTCTTTCTCTCTTTCTCCTTCTCTTTCTCCTTCTCTCTTTCTCTCTTTCTTCTTCTCTCTTTTCCTTCCTCTCTCTCTCTTCCTTCCTCTCTCTCTCTTCCTTCCTCTCTCTCTTTTCCTTCCTCTCTTTCTCTTCCTTCCTCCCTTCCTTCCTTCACTCCCTCCTTCCTTCCTTAAATCCTTCCCTCCTTCCCTTCCCTCCCTCTCAGCAGCCAAGCCCAGCCTGAAAAGCAGGCCCTGCTAGACTCTGCAAGGCGAGGATCAATCTGCAAGGCTGCCCCAATATCTATTACCAAGAGCTTTGCTAATCTTTCAAGACCCAGAGCAGTCACTGGTAGGCAAGCCGTGAATTAACCAAGCTCCAATAAAGAGCTCGTGGCAAGATTGCGCCTTTTGCTTTCCCTCCATGTCTGTATTCGAGGTGGGGAAGGGGGAGGGGGGAGGAAGAAAACTAAAAGGCAGCTCTTATTTGTTATTTTTTTTTTCCACAAGGATTTCACATTAAAAGCCCATCTGACGAAAGGCATATGGATGGGAGAAGGGGGTTCAGTCCTAATTGAACAGCCCAGGACTCGCGAGGTTAATTACAGATATTAACGCTGTTGTTCTTCAGCTTCTTGCCCTCGCGAAGGCTCCGGCTTCCAAATGACCTGGCTCCAACAATAAGACTCTCTTTAGCCCATTAACTAATTGATAAAAATGTGAGTGTTTAGAATGAGTCTAATTAAATCACCGAGCCTTACAATTACCAGTCCATTTGGTAGCTGTCGGGAGATGGGTAACCTCAGCTGGCATTGTGGGGCGAAGAAAAGATAAAAATAAAAGGCAGCTTAAGCAGAGATCATTTGGAAAGCTGTTCATTTGGAGGCAAAGTACACATTGGCCTGAAATGTATACATCCACCACTTCAGAGTTAGCAGTGTCTTCTTGAAAAGGAAATGGAGCAGTTAGCAAGCAGGATTTCTTTTTGTCCTCCCCCCCACCTCCCACCGCCACCACCCACCCACGGCCAACACATCCAAGCTTCTACATGAAATTCTCCCCAGCCTGTGTGATGGAATGAGCTGCTTTGGAGTCGATTCTGAGTTACAGCCAATAAGCAGGGTGCTTCAAGAGCACCCAAAGAGCTGATGCCATAGAATCAAAGAATTTCTTCAGATTGGGAAAGACCTTCAAGATCATAGAGCCCAAGCATTGCTGTCTGCAACTACCTGAAGGGAAGCTGCAGCCAGGTGTGGATGGGAACTTCTGTCAGGCAAGCAGCAGAAGAAGGGGACGCAGCCTCAAGATGTGCCAAAGGAGGCTGGATGTTAGGAGGAAGTTGTTGTCTGTCAGAGAGAGTGATTGGCATTGGAATGGGCTGCCCAGGGAGGTGGTGGAGTTGCCGTCCCTGGAGGTGTTCAAGCAAGTCCTGGCTGGGGCTCTTAGTGCCATAGTCTAGTTGATTGCCTAGGGCTGGGTGCGAGGTTGGACTGGATGGTGCTGAAGGTCTCTTCCAAACTGGTTGATTCCATGATTTTCTGATAATATCATAAAATCAACCAGGTTGGAAGAAACCCCCAAAAGCACCCAGTCCAACCTAGCACTCAGCCCTAGCCAAGGAGATAGCAACTAGGCTATCTGCAGGCTGCACACCCCCAGCTCCCTCAGCCTCTCCTCACAGGGCTCTGCTCCACGTCCCTCACCAGCTTTGTTACCCTTCTCCAAACACCTTCCAGTACCTCAACATCTCTCGTGAATTGAGGAGCTCACAACTGGACACAACACTCAAAGTGTGGCCTGAGCAGTGCTGAGCACAGGGGCACAAGAACCTCCCTTGTCCTGCTGCCCACACTGCTCCTGAGCCAGCCCAGGATGCCATTGGCTCTGCTGCCCACCTGGGCACTGCTGCTTCAGCTTCAGCTCCTCTCTCCCACCACCCCCAGCTACCTCTCTGCCTGGCTGCTCTCAGCCACTCTGGCCTCAGCCTGTAGTGCTGCTTGGGGGTTGTTGTGGCCAAAGTGCAGAACCCTGCACTTGGCCTTGTTCACTCTCATCCCATTGGCCTCTGCCCACCCATCCAGCCTGGCCAGGTCCCTCTGCAGGGCTCTGCTACCCTCCAACAGCTCCACAGCTGCTCCTAGCTTGGTGTCATCTGCAAACTTACTGATGCTGGATTCAATCCCCTGCTCCAGATCATCAATAAAGATATTGACCAGGACTGTGCCCAGCACTGATCCCTGGGGCACACCACTGGTGCCAGCTGCCAACTGGACGTGGCACCATTCACCACCACTCTCTGGGCCCAGCCTTCCAGCCAGTTCTTGACCCATTTTCATAGCCTATCAACTATTCCTCCTTTTAATGACAAAGCCTGGCTCAAAGATAAGCATTCACCCTTCTCCTTGCTTTTCTTCTCCCCCTCCTCCTCTCTTGACATTACGTTCTTGTAGTCAACACTCCCCACTTTGCCCATGGGAAAACTCCTCTTCATTTCCTGGGCTTTGAGTTCAGACCCCACAGAGCATTGGTCTATTAGCAAAAATCATTCACCAAGTAGGGCATCAGGCTAGAAACCAGTGCTCAGATGGTATTTCAGGTGTTGTGACTGGGCAAGGCAGAGAAGCAGCCTTGGATCTAGTTGGAGCTTAGTTCATTTCCGGCTTTATCGATATTTAACCAGTCTTGGATGCTGCCCAGGAGTGACTTGGCAGCCAGTTCAGAGCATGGAGCACAGGTGTGATATGCTCCTGCCAGTTTGCCTTGCTGAGAAGATGGGCAGCTGTGCTCTGCACTAGAGGATGCTTCCAAGCAGCCTCGCAGGGTAGCCCAAGGTAGGGCCTGCATCCTTAGATTAGCCTTGAAACGGCAGACAAAGATAACCATGTGAAGGTCCTGGAGAAAAGAGGTGATCTGGTGGGCAGACCAAAGTGAAAGAGCATTTTCTGGCACTGCCTGTTATCCAGGTATCCAGGGCTGGAGCTATAACAGTTCACAAAAGACTTGGAGAGAAAAAGATGCAAGATGGAGCAGGAACCCTCTTCCAATCCTTCAAGACTGTCTGCCTCTGCCAAGCAGCATGGCTTCTGCCTTGTCTGGATTGACCTTCAGCCAAATGGCTTTGATCCACAGCTGTGTCTCAGCCAGACCTTGGAAGAGGAGGGAAATGGCACAGTCAGGCAGGGGTAACTGGGGCACAGAGCTGAGTCCTGCCAACGGGCGAGCCTATGGCACAGAGAGCTTCACTGCCCCTTTTGAAGGCATTCACACATCTTCTCAGGGATAGAAATTGTAAGAGGCAGTCTGGTGGGGTAGGGCAAGCTGGAAACAGAGGAGGTTCTGGTCTAGCTTCTGACAGAATGGAGAGGTTGAGTTGAGGCCCCTCGAGCTCTGCTCCAGATGTCTGCATATGTGCTGACACCAAGATAAAAATCTCCATGAAACTCAATTAATTAGTGAAAAGATTTTTGGTAGTTAAAACTCCCTCCCCAAGGGCTGGAACTGGTTGAAATTTTCAGTGTTTTTCCTATTTTCCCTATCTTTAATCTGCCCAAACTGTCCTGAAATTATGTGGCAGCAGAAATTTAGCCTTCAATAAAAAAAAAAGGGGGTGAGGGGGAAGCTTTTGTTTGTTTCTTTTTGGAATGAGAAATTGTGCATGTGAGGGCCAGCAGAGGGAGAAGAGGGTCTAATAACCCCCCCTGAAGTGACATTGATGAGGGCACAGAGTGTCTGCTAAGGGAGTTTGCTGCTGACACCAAGCTGGGAGGCTTGGCTGAGACAGCTGCAGGCTGTGCTGCCATCCAGAGAGCCCTGGGCAGACAGAGCTTGGCACAGAGGAACCAGATGAGCTTCAACAAGGACAAGTGCAGAGTCCTGCACCTGGAGAGGAATAACAAACTGCAGCAGTAGAGGCTGGGAGGTGACTGCTGGAGAGCAGCCCTGTGGAGAGGGACCTGGGAGTGCTGGTGGAGAACATCCATGGCACAGCAATGTGCCCTTGTGGCCAAGAAGGCCAAAGGGATCCTGGGGTGTATTAAGCAGAGTGTGTCCAGCAGATCATGGGAGGTTCTCCTCCCTCTACTGTGCCCTGCTGAGACCTCATCTTGAGTACTGCCTTCAGTTTTGGGCTCCCCAGTAGGAGAGGGACAGGGACCTGCTGGAGAGGGTCCAGCAAAGGGCTAAAAGGATGATGAGAGGACTGGAGGGCACTGCCTGATGAGGAGAGGCTGAGGGCCCTGGGGCTGCTTAGTCTGGAGAAGAGAAAACTGAGAGGGGATTTGATAAATGCTTATGAAGATCTGAGGGCTGGGAGGTCAGGAGGGGGGGGACAGGCTCTGCTCACTGCTGCCTGGGATAGGACAAGCAGCAATGGGTGTAAGTTGCAGCACAGGAGGTTCCAGCTCAACACAAGGGGGAACTTCTTTCCTGTAAGGGTCCCAAAGCCCTGGCACAGGCTGCCCAGAGAGGTTGTGGAGTCTGCTTCTCTGGAGCCTTTCAAGGCCTGCCTGGATGTGTTCCTCTGTGATCTGTGCTAGATTGTGTGGCCCTGCTCTGACAGGGGAGGTTGGACCGGATGATCTCCTTGGGTCTTTTCCAACCCCTGGTATCCTGTGTGATCCTCTCTGTGTGTGTGTGAACCCATGGGCCACAGCCTGACATTTTCCAGTGCTGCATATTTTGCTCCAGTAGTGAAGGTTATTTGCAAGTGGAAGGAGTAACCTTAAAAGAAAATCCAATATGTTGTAAATTGGACATTGCTGCCTACAACTACCTGAAGGGAGGTTGTAGCCAGGTGGGAGTTGGTCTCTGCTGCCAGGCAAGCAGCAACAGAAGAAGGGGACAGAGTCTCAAGTTGTGTCAGAGGAGGTCTGGGCTGGATGTTGTTAGGAAGTTGTTGTCAGAGAGAGTGATTGGCATTGGAATGGGCTGCCCAGGGAGGTGGTGGAGGAACCATCCCTGGAGGTGTTGAAGCCAAGCCTGGCTGGGGCACTTAGTGCCATGGTCTGGTTGATTGGGCAGAGCTGGGTGCTAGGTTGGGCTGGATGCTCTTGGAGGTCTCTTCCAACCTGCTTGATTCTATGATTCCAAATGGGATTTTTGTAAAAAGGCTTGAAAGAAAGTGTGTGGGTGTAAAACATAGATATATATATATATATAAAACCCAAGCAAACACACAAAAGAAAGCAAAAAACCATCTAGATTGCTAGAAGTAGCTGATGGACTGCTGCAAGAATTGGTGTCTGGGCTACTCTCCTTTTTTCCTTCTCCTATCTTGAGAATAACATATAAAGAGGAGATCCCTTTAAGCCTTCTGTGCCCCTTTCTGCAGCCCCTCCATGTACTTGTTCCTATATACAGCAACTGTCTAGCAGCTCCCACCTGGGGAGGTGGTGAAGTCACCCACCCTGGCTGTGTAAGGGTGGTTTGGATGTGGTGCTTAGGGATATGGTTTAAGTTGAATCTTGTAGAGTAGGATTCCAGGTTGGACTTGGTGATGCTGAGGGGCTTTGCCAGCCTGCATGGTGCTGTGATTCTAAAACAGTTTTCCACTAACCATAAGCCAAACCAGACTTGTTTCTGGCTTAACTATCATAGAATCACAGAATCAAGCAGGTTGGAAGAGACCTCCAAGCCCATCCAGTCCAACCTAGCACCCAGCCCTGTCTAATCAAGCGGACCATGGCACCAAGTGCCTCATCCAGGCTTTGCTTGAACACCTCCAGGGATGGCAACTCCACCTCCTGCCTGGGCAGCCCATTCCAATGCCAATCATAGAATCATAGAATCAACCAGGTTGGAAGAGACCTCCAAGCTCACTCAATCCAGCCTAGCACCAAGCCCTGGCCAATCACCTAGACCACAGAATCATAGAATCAAGCAGGTTGGAAGAGACCTCCAAGCTCAGCCAGCCCAACCTAGCACCCAGCCCTGGCCAAGCAACCAGACCATGGCACTAAGTGCCCCAGCCAGGCTTGGCTTCAACACCTCCAGCCACAGAGACTCCACCACCTCCCTGGGCAGCCCATTCCAATGCCAATCACTCTCTCTGACAACAACTTCCTAACAACATCCAGCCTAGACCTCCCCTGGCACAGCTTGAGACTTGGTGATCCTGAGGGTCATTGCCAACCTGGATGTTTCTGTGATTCTGCCTTTCATGTTACCAAGCAGGCAAAGGGATGCAATATAGAAAACTAAAGAACCTGTGTGAGGGTAGGGAGGGTGGGGGGAGGAAACTAATTTAGAAATGTCTGCAGTAATATCTGAATGGAAGTGGTACCCTGCAAGTCACTCTTTTAAAGACAGAGCAACTACTTAAAATTACTGAGTTCCAGACCTGGGCACATCTGGCATAACTGCATGGTAATAAAGAAATGGCCCATTAAGGAATGAAATGTTTGTCTGGCATCTACCATGCTGCTTCATCTCAGGGCTTATCAGAATAATTGCTTGGTAACATACTGAAAATACTGGTGACCATTCCACTGTAGAATCATAGAATCAACCAGTTTGGAAGAGAGCTCCAAGCTCATCCAGTCCAACCTAGCACCCAGCCCTGGCCAACCAACCAGACCATGGCACTAAGTGCCCCAGCCAGGCTTTTCAGAAACTCATAGAATCAGTCAGGGTTGGAAGAGACCACAAGGAGCAGCCAGTTCCAACCCCCCTGCCATGCCCAGGGACACCCTACCCTAGAGCAGGCTGCACACAGCCTCAGCCAGCCTGGCCTCAAACACCTCCAGCCATGGGGCCTCAGCCACCTCCCTGGGCAACCCAGTCCAGCCTCTCACCACTCTCATCACCAACAACTTCCTCCTCACCTCCAGCCTCACTCTCCCCACCTCCAGCTTTGATCCATTCCCCCCACTCCTGGCACTCCCTCACAGCCTCAAAAGTCCCTCCACAGCTTTTTTGTAGCCCCCTTCAGATGCTGGAAGGCCACAAGAAGGTCCCCTGGGAGCCTCTTCTGCTCCAGCCTGCACAGCCCCAACTCTTTCAGGCTGTGCTCACAGCAGAGCTGCTGCAGCCCTCTCAGCATCCTCCTGGCCCTGCTCTGGACACACTCCAGCATCTCCACAGCCCTCTTGTCTCAGGGGCTCCAGAGCTGGATGCAGCACTCCAGGTGTGGTCTCAGCAGAGCAGAGCAGAGGGGGAGAATCCCCTCCCTGGCCCTGCTGGCCACACTTCTGCTGCTGCAGCCCAGGCTCTGCTTGGCTTTCTGGGCTGCAAGTGCACACTGCTGGCTCCTGCTGAGCTTCTCCTCCACCACTTTTCTTGAGCACTTCCAGGGAGAGGGCGACTCCACCACATCCCTGGGCAGCCCATTCCAATGCCAATCACTCTCTCTGCCAGGAACTTCCCCCTAACAGCCAGCCTGAACCTCTCCTGGCACAACTTGAGACTCTGTCCCCTTGTTCTGTTGCTGCTTGCCTGGCAGCAGAGCCCAACCCCACCTGGCTACAGCCTCCCTGCAGGCAGCTGTAGACAGCAATGAGCTCTGCCCTGAGCCTCCTCTGCTGCAGGCTGCACACCCCCAGCTCCCTCAGCCTCTCCTCACAGGGTTCTGCTCCAGGCCCCTCCCCAGCCTTGCTGCCCTTCTCCAAACACCTTCCAGCACCTCAACATCTCTCTTGAATTGAGGAGCCCAGAACTGGACACAGCACTCAAGGTGTGGCCTGACCAGACTAGACTCAGCAGAGCTGGAAATCAAGGACTGAAGCTTTATATTCACAGCTCAGCACAATATCCAAGCAGATCATTACAATATCTGCAGCTCTAGACACCAATAGATTTGGTAAAATTGATACAGACACACAGCAGCCCTCCCAGAAACCAGAGTCCCCAGGAGGGGCTCCCAACCAGACTTCCACCTCCTGTCCAGCCCTCTACCTTATCCCAAACTTTGCCTTATGTGGAAGGTGATTTTGGGGGATGGGCCAGGGGGGTTAGAAAGCAGAAGGATTAGTCACACAGGCAGCAGGTTATGGAGAAGAGTGCAGGCAGCCAGAGACACACAGGAACTGTGTTACCTACCTTCATGTTCTTGTTGTTATTCATCTCAGCAAGCCTATGAGTGCAGCAGCCATCAGCATTGTTTCCTTTTCACAGCCTAGCATCTAATTCTCCTCACCAAAATATCCCAGCTAGCCTCAAACTAGCACAACTGTTGCAGTGGGTTGCTGCAGAAGCTCTTTGTTCAGTCCATCTGCTTCCAAGAATCTAGACTGGATCACAACTGTGTTTTTAATGCACTGGTGAAAGCATTTACTTTAAATTCTCTCATTTTTTTTTCCCCCTCAGGGAATTTTCAATTAAACAAACACATCATAATTATTTCCTTTAATTGCTCATCTTTGCTTACCTGAAGCTAGGGCACCTCTGCCCTGTTACCCATCTGAGAGCTGTCAGATTGAGTCATTAGTATGTATTGGATTCTTATTCTCAGAACACACCTCTGTCCTATGTGCATTTAATGGAATGCTGCTGGTGTCAGAGGGATATTTTGCCTGGATGTCTACTGGGAGAGAGGAGCTGAAGATGAGGCAGCAGTGCCCAGGTGGGCAGCAGAGCCAATGGCATCCTGGGCTGGCTCAGGAGCAGTGTGGGCAGCAGGACAAGGGAGGTTCTTCTGCCCCTGTGCTCAGCACTGCTCAGGCCACCCCTTGAGTGCTGTGTCCAGTTCTGGGCCCCTCAATTCAAGAGAGATGTTGAGGTGCTGGAAGGTGTTTGGAGAAGGGCAGCAAGGCTGGTGAGGGGCCTGGAGCAGAGCCCTGTGAGGAGAGGCTGAGGGAGCTGGGGGTGTGCAGCCTGCAGCAGAGGAGGCTCAGGGCAGAGCTCATTGCTGTCTGCAGCTGCCTGCAGGGAGGCTGTAGCCAGGTGGGGTTGGGCTCTGCTGCCAGGCAAGCAGCAACAGAAGAAGGGGACAGAGTCTGGAGTTGTGCCAGGGCAGGTCTAGGCTGGATGTTAGGAGGAAGTTCCTGTCAGAGAGAGTGATTGGCATTGGAATGGGCTGCCCAGGGAGGTGGTGGAGTCTCTGTGGCTGGAGGTGTTGAAGCCAAGCCTGGCTGGGGCACTTAGTGCCATGGTCTGGTTGCTTGGCCAGGGCTGGGTGCTAGGTTGGACTGGATGAACTTGGAGGTCTCTTCCAACCTGCTTGATTCTATGATTCTATGTCCTTGTAAGCAACAATCTCCTCCAAGTCTGCCCAAAGTTCAGGTGGTTTTGTCCTTCACATCCTCACAAAGCTTCCCACAGATCCTGAAACCTGCTGATTTTGCCTTGGAGAGCAGCACACAGGCAGTCCACTGGGCTGCAGACAAAAAAGGGCTGGGCAATACCTTTTAAGCCAACATTAATGTGACTGATAAATTAAATTATTTTTATTGAAACTATGACTTTCAAACCTGATCTCCCACTCCTTACCCACTGTTCCTCCAGGCTTTGCCAGGTCTCCCCTGCCTCCCTCCAGGCTCCCACCCAGCCTCTGTTATGCTCTCCTTTTAAAATCACATATTGATGCCCTAAGGAGGGGGGCAAATAAAATCAATCTCCCTTACACTGCTGAGCAGCCTCCAGCAGCAGTGAAGCAGGGAAAGAGTCTGTGACTTTTACTTCCCACAGAATCACCTCAGGCAGGAAGGAGTCCAGGTTGATTTGTTTGTTCTTTACATCTCAGCTGCATGTGGTGCAGCCATGTAGGGAGCTTTCTTCTACCAAAGGAAAGCAGAAAATAGCTTCAATCTCCTAAATATTTGCCAGTTGTTCAACCACATCCTAACATACTCCATGTTAGCTTCCTGGGAATTGCAGCCCTGAAACTTTCTTTCTGAGACACCAAACTGAACTGGGGAGGGAACTGTTATGTCACCATGAGACTAAAATCACCTTCCCATGTGAACTATCACAGCTGAACACTTTCAGACAACCAGAGAATTAACCACAGAATCATAGAACCAGTCAGGGCTGGAAGGGACCACAAGGATCAGCCAGTTGCAAAAGTAGTGCTTTAAGTGACCATTTTAGAGCACAGCAGATTGCAGAGCTTCTGCAGTCTCAGGAGGGATTTCATAGAGACACAGAATCTTAGAATCAAGCAGGCTGGAAGAGAGTTCCAAGCTCAGCCAGTCCAACCTAGCACCCAGCCCTGGCCAAGCAACCAGACCATGGCACTAAGTGCCCCAGCCAGGCTTGGCTTCAACACCTCCAGCCACACAGACTCCACCACCTCCCTGGGCAGCTCATTCCAATGCCAATCACTCTCTCTGACAACAACTTCCTCCTAACACCCAGCCTGAACCTGCCCTGGCTTAAGGCTGTGTCCCCTTGTTCTGTTGCTGCTTGCCTGGCAGAAGAGATCAACCCCACCTGGCTACAGCCTCCCTGCAGGCAGCTGTAGACAGCAACGAGCTCTGCCCTGAGCCTCCTCTGCTGCAGGCTGCACACCCCCAGCTCCCTCAGCCTCTCCTCACAGGGCTCTGCTCCAGGCCCCTCCCCAGCCTTGCTGCTCTTCTCCAAACACCTTCCAGCATCTCAACAGCTCTCTGCAATGGAGGAGCCCAGAACTGGACACAGCACTCAAGGGGTGGCCTGAGCAGTGCTGAGCACAGGGGCACAAGAACCTCCCTTGTCCTGCTGCCCACACTGCTCCTGAGCCAGCCCAGGATGCCATTGCCTCTGCTGCCCACCTGGGCACTGCTGCCTCAGCTTCAGCTCCTCTCTCCCACCACCCCCAGCTCCCTCTCTGCCTGGCTGCTCTCAGCCACTCTGGCCCCAGCCCCAAGTGCTGCTTGGGGTTGTTGTGGCCAAAGTGCAGAACCCTGCTCTTGGCCACACTGCTCCTGATACATATGTCCATGTACATATGTAATTGCAGGATCAGGGCTTACAGAACCAGGACACAGGGGGAGTTAGAAGATAATTATCCAAAGAGACCTACAATAACTATCTGTGGGCCAAACAGCACCATATGCACTGTATATTGATTTGCTGGTAAAGGGATTACTTGAGTGATAGTGTCCATCCTGTATCTTATTCAAATGCAGCAGATGGGAAATTGGCCTGCCACCTAAAACACAAAATTCAATATTCACCCAAGTGGGCTAAGACATTATCATAAACCATTTATGAATAGCCCTGAACCATGAAGCCTAATAATACAATAAAATTTAAAAAACAATTAGAATCAGAGAATGGTTTAGGTTGGAAGGGATCCCCAAAGATCATCCAGTTCCAACTCTCTGCCATAGGCAGTGACACCTCCCACTAGAACAATTTGCTCAAGGCCTCATCCAACCTGGTCTTGAAGACATCCAGGGAGGGAAACCTCCAGAGGTTTTTGAAGTACTGCTTTTGTTCTGCTGCTCTGTCCTGACAAAGTGTTAGGAGGAAGTTGTTGGCAGAGAGAGTGATTGGCACTGGAATAGGCTGCCCAGGGAGGTGGTGGAGTTGCTGTGCCTGGAGGTGTTGAAGCCAAGCCTGGCTGGGGCACTTAGTGCCATGGTCTGGTTGGTTGGCCAGGGCTGGGTGCTAGGTTGGGCTGGATGAGCTTGGAGGTCTCTTCCAACCTGCTTGATTCTATGATTCTATCAGGGCCCTCTGAGGGGTGGTAGAGCAGACAGGGAGCATCAAGTTCCTGGACAACACCAGGAACAGTGCCATGTCAGGGTCTTAGCGCTCTGTCAAGTGTATTGCCCAGCATGTCACTGAACCCTTTATCCCATATCTCCATCATAATCATAGAATCATAAAATCAACCAGGTTGGAAGAGACCTCCAAGATCATCCAGTCCAAATGGAGCTCTCGAGCAGTGCTACAGGCTGGGGACAGAGCGGCTGAGAGCAGGCAGGAAGAAAAGGACCTGGGGGTACTGGTGGATAGTAGGCTGAAGATGAGGCAGCAGTGTGCCCAGGTGGGCAGCAGAGCCAATGGCATCCTGGGCTGGCTCAGGAGCAGTGTGGGCAGCAGGACAAGGGAGGTTCTTGTGCCCCTGTGCTCAGCACTGCTCAGGCCACCCCTTGAGTGCTGTGTCCAGTTCTGGGCTCCCCCATTGCAGAGAGATGTTGAGGTGCTGGAACGTGTCCAGAGAAGGGCAATGAAGCTGGGGAGGGGCCTGGAGCAGAGCCCTGTGAGGAGAGGCTGAGGGAGCTGGGGGTGTGCAGCCTGCAGAAGAGGAGGCTCAGGGCAGAGCTCATTGCTGTCTGCAACTACCTGAAGGGAGGCTTTAGCCAGGTGGGGTTGGTCTCTGCTGCCAGACAAGCAGCAACAGAAGAAGGGGACACAGCCTCAAGCTGTGGCAGGGCAGGTCTAGGGTGGATGTTGTTAGGAAGTTGTTGTCAGAGAGTGATTGGCATTGGAATGGGCTGCCCAGGGAGGTGGTGGAGTCTCTGTGGCTGGAGGTGTTGAAGCCAAGCCTGGCTGGGGCACTTAGTGCCATGTTCTGGTCGACTGGCGAGGGCTGGGTGCTAGGTTGGACTGGATGAACTTGGAGCTCTCTTCCAACCTGCTTGATTCTATGATTCTTTGATTGGTAGAGACAGAAGCATACTCTGGAATAAGAACCCTGTCCTGCTATCCATACTCATCCTAGGCTGTGTCTTCTTCTGTAGATGGTCCCACCAGACCTAATAGAAGGTACTGGTGATAAAAGGAGCAGTCCTTGATTCCATCCCCTAGAGGAATAATAATCCTCAAAGAGGTTGGCATGAACTGAGAGGTTTAAAAGAAGTAAAGATGAAGGTTTGCTGCAGTAGTACATTGTTCCAGTTTGAGCCTGGCTGGGGTATTTTGGTGAGAAGAATTAGATGCTAGGCTGTGAAAAGGAAGCAATGGTGATGGCTGCTGCACTCATAGGCTTGCTGAGATGGAGAACAACAAGAACATAAATATAGATAAGGGAGTTGCTCTTTGGCTCTGGCTGCATGCACTTCTCTCTCCCTAACTTGCTGTGTAACTAATCCTGCTTCCTAGCCCCCATGGCCCATCCTCCAAACTCACCTTGAACGTAAGACAAAGTCTGGGGTAAGGTAGAGAGGTGGGAAGAAGGTGGAAGGGTGGTTGGGAGCCCCTCCTGAGGACTCTGGTTTCTGGCAGGGTTGTTGTGTGTCTGTGTTACCTTTTTAACTTGTCTCTTGCTGTCTATAGCTGTAGATATTGTATGAATAAGAAGAGCATCTTCATTTAGAATCAGAATCAGTCAGGGTTGGAAGGCACCACAAGGCTCATCTAGTTCCAACCCCCCTGCCATGAGCAGGGACACCCTACCCTTTGTAACTCGTGTATTTCTGTCTACAGCTGTAAATCTCTGCTTGTATCTTGTGCTAAGCTGTACATACAAAGCTTCATTCTTTCATTTCCAGCTCAGCTGAGTCTAGTCTGGGTGATGTTCTGAAGTGTGGAGGGGCAGAGAACACCCAAACCAGCACACACACGTTTCATTGCACTGTTTTTTCTCATGAGCAGTGAGTAAAATGGCAAAAGCAGAGCACTTTGATTGAATGAGAATGGGAAGGTTCAACAGCTCCAGACAAAGGCATCAGCATATTGAAAGCACCACGACCACAGAACTCAAGCAGAATATTTCACCTAAGGCAGCCAGTAGGACACAGTGCTCTCTGTTCACCCCTCAGCCTGCTGAAAGGACTACTAAACAGGGGCTTCAAAAAGCAACCTCTTGCAGGGGACAGCATCACCATCAGCCTTCTTCCCAAGGCAGACTGCTGCTTTACGTCATCCAGGAGGTGCACAACAGCAGTCACTGAGGTGTTTGGACATCAGGTCCATTGTGACCAGAAAAAACAAAAGCCAGGTTAGAAACAAGGCTCCAGTCTCCAGCAACCTGCTGGATGCTTCACATTCCTGCAGACAAGGAGGATCTCCATCCACACTGGCCAAAACCACAGGGACAGAGGCATTGAGTGCAGCCTCAGCAAGTTTGCTGCCCACACCAAGCTGTGTGGTGCAGCAGCCAGGCTGGAGGGCAGGGATCCATCCAGAGGCACTGCACAGGCTGCAAAGGTGGGCACAAGCCAAGTTCAGGAGCTTCAACAAGACCAAGTGCAAGGTCCTGCAGCTGGGTCAGGGCAATGCCAAGCACCAATGCAGACTGGGCAGGGAGTGGCTGGAGAGCAGCCCTGAGGAGAGGGACTTGGGGGTGCTGCTGGAGGAGAAGCTCAGCAGGAGCCAGCAGTGTGCACTTGCAGCCCAGAAAGCCAAGCAGAGCCTGGGCTGCAGCAGCAGAAGTGTGGCCAGCAGGGCCAGGGAGGGGATTCTCCCCCTCTGCTCTGCTCTGCTGAGACCCCACCTGGAGTCCTGCATCCAGCTCTGGAGCCCCTGGGACAAGAGGGCTGTGGAGATGCTGGAGAGTGTCCAGAGCAGGGCCAGGAGGATGCTGAGAGGCTGCAGCAGCTCTGCTGTGAGCACAGCCTGAAAGAGTTGGGGCTGTGCAGGCTGGAGCAGAGGAGGCTCCCAGGGGACCTTCTTGTGGCCTTCCAGCATCTGAAAGGGGCTACAAAAAAACTGTGGAGGGACTTTTGAGGCTGTGAAGGAGTGCCTGGACTGGGGGGAATGGAGAAAAGCTGGAGGTGGGGAGAGTGAGGCTGGAGGTGAGGAGGAAGTTGTTGAGCATGAGAGTGGTGAGAGGCTGGACTGGGTTGCCCAGGGAGGTGGTTGAGGCCCCATGGCTGGAGGTGTTTGAGTCCAGGCTGGCTGAGGCTGTGTGCAGCCTGCTGTAGGGTAGAGTGTCCCTGGGCATGGCAGGAGGGGTTGGAAGTGGCTGCTCCTTGTGGTCCCTTCCAGCCCTGACTGATTCTGTGATTCTATGAGTTGTGGCCTACATTGAAACCCAGTGTTATGGGTCATACAGACAGGAAGAACTGAGGGCAACTCAAATATTTGGAAGCCTTAAGGAGGTTGTTTTCTGATCAAAGAAAACTTTTAGCCTGCTCTGTTTGAGGAAGTTTTTTTTGGCTCCTCAACAAGGATAAACTTTGGACTGGGACACCGATGGGGAGAGAAGAGAGGCTTGAGTGTTGCCATTTTGTTTGTGCAGGACTCAAACTCAGCAATTTTGGCTGGAAACAGTCTTCATCTAGAGGTAAAGACATTGAACATAGTCTAGTAATAAGTAATTTCTGTTTTATAGTGCACAGCTCATGCCAGGGCTTAAGTGGGCAGCCAAATGATAGATGCAAATTAAGAATATCCTCTGTCTTCTTTCTGCTAGTTTAGATGCCTGAGAGGTGCTTTGGTTTAGATGCCTGAGAGGTGCTTTGGTTTAGATGCCTGAGAGGTGCTTTGGTTTAGATGCCTGAGAGATGCTTTGGTTTAGGTGCCTGAAAGATGCTTTCGTTTAGATGCCTGAGAGATGCTTTGGTTTAGATGCCTGAGAGATGCTTTCATTTAGATGCCTGAGAGGTGCTTTGGTTTAGATGCCTGAGAGGTGCTTTGGTTTAGATGCCTGAGGGGTGCTTTAGTTTAGATGCCTGAAAGATGCTTTAGTTTAGGTGCCTGAGAGATGCTTTAATTTAGATGCCTGAGAGATGCTTTTGTTTAGATGCCTGAAAGATGCTTTAGTTTAGGTGCCTGAGAGATGCTTTGGTTTAGATGCCTGAGAGGTGCTTTTGTTTAGATGCTTGAGAGATGCTTTAGTTTAGGTGCCTGAGAGATGATTTTGTTTAGATGCTTGAGAGATGCTTTGGTTTAGATGCCTGAGAGGTGCTTTGGTTTAGGTGCCTGAGAGATGTTTTAGTTTAGGTGCCTGAGAGATGTTTTGGTTTAGATGCCTGAGAGGTGCTTTGGTTTAGATGCCTGAGAGATGTTTTAGTTTAGATGCTTGAGAGATGCTTTGGTTTAGATGCCTGAGAGGTGCTTTGGTTTAGGTGCCTGAGAGATGTTTTAGTTTAGGTGCCTGAGAGATGCTTTAGTTTAGATGCCTGAGAGATGCTTTGGTTTAGATGCCTGAGAGATGCTTTAGTTTAGATGCCTGAGAGATGCTTTTGTCTAGACTGAGTTATTGCACATTCCTGATAAACCTCTCTGTAAGCTGTTAAGAGTATTGTCAGGAAGTTAGCCAACATGGTACCATCTGGACCAGGTCTATCCAGTCTCCACGACCATGGCCTGCCATTTACAGGGCTGGTAACTAGAGAATCACACAGAATCACAGAATCAACCAGGTTGGAAGAGACCTCCAAGATCATCCAGTCCAACCTAGCACCCAGCCCTATCCAGTCAACTAGACCATGGCACTAAGTGCCTCATCCAGACTTTTCTTGAACACCTACACACACACACTTCTGGAAATAACAATAGAGCTGCAGATCTTTGAAGATCTCATTCTCCAGAAGAAAAGTTCTTTGGGAATGCTGCCTGTTCTGTAGCATGTGTACAAAGAAAGAAAAGGAATCATAGAATCAACCAGGTTGGAAGAGACCTCCAAGCTCATTCAGTCCAACCTAGCACCCAGCCCTATCCACTCAACCAGACCATGGCACTAAGTGTCCCAGCCAGGCTTTGCTTCAACACCTCCAGGGATGGCAACTCCACCACCTCCCTGGGCAGCCCATTCCAATGCCAACCATAGAATCAAGCAGGTTAGAAGAGAGCTCCAAGCTCAGCCAGTCCAACCTAGCACCCAGCCCCATCCAGTCAACCAGACCATGGCACTAAGTGCCCCAGCCAGGCTTGGCTTCAACACCTCCAGCCACACAGACTCCACCACCTCCCTGGGCAGCCCATTCCAATGCCAATCACTCTCTCTGCCAACAACTTCCTCCTAACACCCATCCTGAACCTGCCCTGGCCCAACTTCAGACTCTGTCCCCTTCTTCTGCTGCTGCTTGCCTGGCAGCAGAGCCCAACTCCACCTGGCTACAGCCTCCCTGCAGGTAGCTGTAGACAGTAATGAGTCACTCCTGAGCCTCCTCTGCTGCAGGCTAAAAGGTATCTAGACAAAAGAGTGCTTAGTGTGGGAAACTCTGCTGACAAAAGCAATTAAAGGTTTGCTCCCACCCATAGACAAGGTTTTCAGAATGTAGCAGAAATAATTCAGAAGGAGTTTATAGTCAGGGGATTAATGCTGGAACAACAAACCAAAGTAATTTACTTGATTTTTAGTGCTTCTTAGCACCCAGCAGCCTCATCCAGCTTTCTCCTCAGAAGGAGAGCCACCTGTTAGAGCATTGCAATATGGATTTCTCTCTTAGTCTTTGGGGCAAAAAAACCCCAAATCTCATTCTTTTCAGCTCTTCCAAGATCAATTCAGTGTTGCACATCTTGGCACATTGCTCTGTCTGTAAACTGGTACATCTACAGGGTCCTGCTTCCATGAATTATGATCCCTCTGCTAAACTGGCTACATCCCTAGGGTATAAATGCCTTTGTAATTAAATTCCAAGAATTTAGAGGATAACTAGACTGGGAAGCTGGAACTGCTTCATCCTGCAGGCTTTCTCTTTGATTCCCTACACTTCTGCTGTCTTGCCCATAGAGACCATATAGTCCTCAAGAGTCTTGATGCTCCAGGATCCAGTGCATCCTAAAGCCACTGTTCACAAGATAAACTAAAGGCACAGCTCATTATCAGCAAATGTGGTAGCTCCTTCAAAGGGACAGATGGAAAACAGAGCTGGGGAGGGTCCTGGAGCAGAGCCCTGTGAGGAGAGGCTAAGGGAGCTGGGGGTGTGCAGGCTGCAGAAGAGGAGGCTCAGGGCAGAGCTCATTGCTGTCTGCAGCTCCCTGAAGGGAGGTCTCTTTCAACTTGGTTGATTCTATAGTTCTGTGTACAAAGACTGAATGTGGCACTCAGCTCCATGGTGTATTTGATTAGATGGTGTTGGCTAATAGGTTGGACTTGATGACCTCTGAGGTCTTTTCCAGCCTGGTTGATTCTGTGATATTTGCAGGATAAATGAAGCATAAAGTGATATCATAACAAATTAGTTTTATAACCTTCCACACTGCAGAGAAGCCTGGAGCAGAGGAGGCTCAGGGCAGAGCTCATTGCTGCCTACAGCTCCCTGAAGGGAGGCTGTAGCCAGGTGGGGTTGGGCTCTGCTGCCAGGCAAGCAGCAGTAGAAGAAGGGGACACAGCCTCAAGCTGTGGCAGGGGAGGTGTAGGCTGGATGTTGTTAGGAAGCTGTTGTCAGAGAGAGTGATTGGCATTGGAATGGGCTGCCCAGGGAGGTGGTGGAGTCTCTGTGCCTGGAGGTGTTCAACCAAAGCCTGCATGAGGCACTTAGTGCCATGGTCTGGTTGACTGGCCAGGGCTGGGTGCTAGGTTGGACTGGATGCACTTGTAGGTCTCTTCCAACCTGCTTGATTCTATGGAAAGGAAGAGTAAGTTGCAAACATCCTTCTGTGGTTGTGCCTGAGGAAAGAGGTGAAAAGACATCCAGAGTCACCACTTGCATCCAGCCCTTGTGATAACAGCAGTGAGCAGATCTGTGATACAGAGCATTTAGTCTGAACTCAAACACTTTACAGTCATGAATCAGACTTCACAGCAGCCATTCCTGGTGGTCAGTCTTGGGAAGGAAATCTCATTCAGGTCTTCAAAACATTTTCTCCATCAGTCACATAAAGCAATTGTCTGTGATTTTATTCTTTGCAAGCCACTGACATCTCTTTCCCTCATCCCCTCTTCTTCATTGCCTAGCACAGAAGAAGCAGCACCAGATTATCAGGACAGAACAGCACAAGAGACCCTCTTAAATCCATGGCAAATGAGTTTCCTGACTTTCAAGACCCTGCAGCTGTCCCTGCTGATCCTGCTTAGTCTAAGGCTAGGCTCCTCTGCCCACCTTTTTATGCATTGACTTGAACTTTGAGGTCATTGGGCCACAGGCTGAAGATGTGTCTTTGTTCTTGGCAATGGGGATTTGGTGAGTAGAGCCAAAGCAGCTGCTGGAACACTGTGGAACTCAGTTTGGCATCCTGTGCCTGGCAGAACAGGGATGTGGCCCTTTCCCCACCCTTTCTGAGGCAAGGCCATTTCAAACCCATGCTTTGGCCACTGGTTCCCTTGCCATTTTCTTTTACAGATAAGGGTTTCAGGTTGTGATCTGCCACTGTGCAGCCTGCCATGCAAACTGGGTGCTTCTCATCCTCCCAAGAACAGTAACTTCTACCTGTAGCATTGAATTTGCCCTCAGATGTCTGATCACCTAAACAGGTTTTCCCCCACCCTTACTGCTTTAACATTTGCTTTACAAATGTCTGGTCGTTTGGGTCCACAGCCCTCTTGTCCCAGGGGCTCCAGAGCTGGATGCAGGACTCCAGGTGGGGTCTCAGCAGAGCACAGCAGAGGGGGAGAATCACCTCCCTGGCCCTGCTGGCCACACTTCTGCTGCTGCAGCCCAGGCTCTGCTTGGCTTTCTGGGCTGCAAGTGCACACTGCTGGCTCCTGTTGAGCTTCTCCTCCAGCAGCAGCCTCAAGTCCCTCTGCTCAGGGCTGCTCTCCAGCCACTCACTGCCCAGCCTGCATTTCTGCTTGGCATTGCCTCCATCCAGATGCAGGACCTTGCACTTGGTCTTGTTGAACTTCCTGAGCTTGGCTTGAGGCATGGCACTAAGTGCCTCATAGAATCATAGGATCAAGCAGGTTGGGAGAGAGCTCCAAGCTCAGCCAGGCCAACCTAGCACCCAGCCCCATCCAGTCAACCAGACCATGGCACTAAGTGCCCCAGCCAGGCTTGGCTTCAACACCTCCAGGCACAGAGACTCCACCACCCCCCTGGGCAGCCCATTCCAATGCCAATCACTCTCTGACAACAACTTCCTAACAACATCCAGCCTAGACCTGCCCTGGCACAACTCCAGACTGTGTCCCCTTCTTCTGTTGCTGCTTGCCTGGCAGCAGAGCCCAACCCCACCTGGCTACAGCCTCCCTGCAGGCAGCTGCAGACAGCAATGAGCTCTGCCCTGAGCCTCCTCTGCTGCAGGCTGCACACCCCCAGCTCCCTCAGCCTCTCCTCACAGGGCTCTGCTCCAGGCCCCTCCCCAGCCTTGCTGCCCTTCTCCAAACACCTTCCAGCACCTCAACATCTCTCTTGAATTGTGGAGCCCAGAACTGGACACAGCACTCAAGGGGTGACAAGCAAAGTCAGTTTTGCAGTCATGCAGGCTTTTTCACCCCAAAGTAGCTGGGCACTAATGTGCCATTACTCTAATTAAGAAACAGAAGATTCAGTAGCAGAGAGGAGGGGGGGGAAAGGCAGGGAAAAAGAAGAGAGAGAAGCCCCTTGCAACATAATTGGTCACTGCTATGAGTCTTTACTCAGGGGACAGATAGCACAAGCAGAGGTAATAGCTTACACACGTATTCTTGAGCTGTGCAATAGATGGAAAAGTGTCCCAGATGGATTGGGCAGGGGCTTAGTTCCGGGATTATGATGAGACAGTGGGTAATTATTGAGTGGCATTGCCTCAGCACTGATTATATCTGCAAGCTTGTTCCTTTCCTTCAGAGGGAAGCATTGATAAAGATAAACCATGCTGCTCTATGTCCTTCATGTAGCACAAAACAACACATTTCAATCTAACAGGATCAGGTCTCCACTTTGATCACAATCTGTTACCTAGATGTCTTTGCAAATTAATCAGCCCTGCTTGTTTAGCTCCAGTCAGTTTGTACTGCTAAATTAATAAATGTACTAGGAGCAACAGAATACATAATTAAATTCTACAGTTTAATCTCCACATAATAATTTTGACCTTAGTCTGGGGCCTCTGTTATAGCCAGCAACACATTGAATAGGCACAGACCTTGCAATGCAGCTTACACTAACAATCTACCTTGAATGATTACTCAGGGGCACCATAATCAAGAGCTACCAAAATCAGAGAAAGCAGGATGCACAATTAGGAAAGCAAAATTGTACCCACAGAAGGGAGCTAATGCAGTGCAGGCAAACCCCCCCCCCCCTCAAAATGAGGTATATAGATACTCTGCCTTGATTCAATCAGCCAGGAGCAATCATTTTGTGTTTCCAGTGTCTCCATCAAATGCAACCCAGAAGAGCAGAGGACAACTCATAGAATCATAGAATCAGTCAGGGTTGGAAAGGACCACAAGGAGCAACCAGTTCCAATCCCCCTTGGCATGGGCAGGGATACCCTACCTTAGAGCAGGCTGCCCACAGCCTCAGCCAGCCTGGCCCGAAACACCTCCAGGGATGGGGTCTCAACCAGCCCTCTGGGCAACCCATTCCAGCCTCTCAGCATAGAATCAATCAGGTTGGATGAGACCTCCAAGCTCATCCAGTCCAACCTAGCACCCAGCCCTATCCAGTCAACCAGACCATGGCACTAAGTGCCTCAGCCAGGCTTTGCTTGAACACCACTCTCATGCTCAGCAACTTCCTCCTCACAGCCAGCCTGAACCTACTCATGTCCTGCTTTGCTCCATTCCCCCCAGTCCTGGCACTCCCTCACAGCCTCAAAAGTCCCTCCCCAGCTTTTCTGGAGGCCCCCTTCAGATCCTGGAAGGCCACAAGAAGGTCACCTGGGAGCCTCCTCTTCTGCAGCCTGCACAGCCCCAACTCTTTCAGTCTGTGCTCACAGCAGAGCTGCTGCAGCCCTCTCAGCATCCTCCTCTTGATGGTCTTCTCAGGAGCACTTGCCTATTTCTGAGAGAAGAATGGACCATGTCACAGAGCCACAGATTCACAGAATGCAAGGTCTTGGGAGGCACCTCCAGAGATCATCAGGTACAACACCTCTGCAAAGCAGCACCATGTAGGGCAGGTCACACAGGAACACATCTGGGTGAGGTTTGCTGCTCTCTAGAGAAGAAGACTCCACAACCTCTCTGGGCAGCCTGTTCCAGAGCTTCATCACTCTGATAGTAAAAAAATGTTCTTTCTCACATTGAGATAGACTCTGCATAGATGTTTCATATGAGAACTTAAGCACATCTTGTGAGGTTTCTGACCTCCCCACAAGTCTGTGTCTTGTTAAGGGACAAGGAGGTACAGATGTACAGAGCCAATCTGGATCAGAGGTCCTTCTTTGTTTGTAGAATCATAGAATCAGCCAGGCTGGAAGAGACCTCCAAGCTCATCCAGCCCAACCTAGCACCCAGCCCTAGCCAATCACTGACTCACCCAGGCTTAGCTTCAACACCTCCAGGCACAGAGACTCCACCACCTCCCTGGGCAGCCCATTCCAATGCCAATCACTCTCTCTGGCAGGAACTTCCTAACAACATCCAGCCTAGACCTCCCCCAACACAACTTGAGACTCTGTCCCCTTGTTCTATTGGTGATTGCCTGGCAGCAGAGCCCAACCCCACCTGGCTACAGCCTCCCTTCAGGGAGTTGTAGATAGCAATGAGCTCTGCCCTGAGCCTCCTCTGCTGCAGGCTGCACACCCCCAGCTCCCTCAGCCTCTCCTCACAGGGCTCTGCTCCAGGCCCCTCCCCAGCTTCATTGCCCTTCTCCGGACACCTTCCAGCACCTCAACATCTCTCTTGAATTGTGGAGCCCACAGATGGACACAGCACTGCAGGGGTGTCCTGAGCAGTGCTGAGCACAGGGGCACAAGAACCTCCCTTGTCCTGCTGCCCACACTGCTCCTGAGCCAGCCCAGGATGCCATTGGCTCTGCTGCCCACCTGTGTGGGAGAATTCTCCCGCAGCAGGACATGAGCTGTAAACATGAGAACTTGTGATGGGAGAATGCCCTTGAGCTGGAAGCTACAGTGAGCAACCCACGCATGCCTGCAAGGGGCTGGACCTGCTGGCCCCTGGGGCGGACACAGCTCCAGGGGGCTGAGCCTGCCAGCCCCCGGGGGTGGGAACCACAGGTTGTTTTGGCACAGGGCAACCTATCTGCGCCTTGCACGTGGCTCTGGGCCAGTCTGTACTGTCCACTTATGCCAGCCCCAGGCTGATTGTATACACCTCCTCTGAGCACTAGATAAGAGGCTTCGCTACCCTAATAAAGCTGTACTGATGCATAGAAGCTGCTGAGTGGAGTCGGCAGTGCCCCGAGCTCGCCTCTCGCCAGCCTCCGGACTCTGACGCACCTGGGCACTGCTGCTTCATCTGCAACTCCTCTCTCCCACCACCCCCAGCTCCCTCTCTGCCTGCCTGCTCTCAGCCACTCTGGCCCCAGCCCCAAGTGCTGCTTGGGGTTGTTGTGACCAAAGTGCAGAACCCTGCACTTGGCCTTGTTCAGTCTCATCTCATTGTCCTCTACCACCCAGCCTGGTACAACAAGGAGAATAAAAATGGTGTGTGACAGACCTCCATGGCAGGGTCACATCAGTGACCCAAGCTGAACAGGGCTTTTGCAGGGCCTCCATCTGCAGGGCTCTCCTACCCTCCAAAAGCTCCACAGCTGCTCCTATCTTGGTGTCATCTGCAAACTTACTGATGCTGGACTTAATCCCCTGCTCCAGATCATCAATAAAGACATTGAACAGGACTGGTCCCAGCAGTGATCCCTGGGGCTCACCACCAGTGCCAGCTGCCAACTGGACGTGGCACCATTCACCACCAATCTCTGAGCCTGGCCCTCCAGCCAGTTAGCTATCTTAAAGCTTTGTAGCTGGACATATTATGAACAGCTCAAAGGACAGTTTGGCAGCCAACATTTAGTAGACCAAAGGGCAGGAAAATGTCCTGACTGAGCTCAGAGTCTTCATCTAGGACTTTAACTGTGGTCGCTGGCACTGGAATCCTCTACAGAACTGGAAACCAATTGTAACATCAGTCACATATCTGTAAACAAACCCACAGTGAGCAGTCCCAGGGAGAGCAATGCTGAGGAATTCAGAATAATGTCATGTTGATGGTTAGAATCATTGAAGACATTTCTTTTCATCATAAGCATCATGGTCAAACTCTCCATGCAATAATGGCATGGGACAGCACAGAACTACACTGGACAGTACCTGCTCCTCTTAGGCTGGCAAGTTCTCACCTCTGCTGGCAAGTTGTTTAGACTCTGTGTGCTCACAGTAAAATGTCTGTGGCCAAGGATCATTCATTAAAGGGACATAGTTTGATTCACAAGTTGTGGTTCAAGCTCCTTTACCGTTTCCCTTGCTGTCCTTCTCCACTACTTACCAAGGTTTAGACAAGTTTGCAGATGACACCAAGCTAGGAGCAGGTGTTGATCTGTTGGAAGGTAGGAGAGCCCTGCAGAGGGACCTGGCCAGGCTGGATGGCTGGGCAGAGGCCAATGGGATGAGATTTAACAAGGCCAAGTGCAGGGTTCTGCACTTTGGCCACAACAACCCCAAGCAGCGCTATAGGCTGGGGACTGAGTGGCTGGAAAGCAGTCAGGAGGAAAGGGACCTGGGGGTACTGATAGACAGTAGCTGAAGATGAGGCAGCAGTGCCCAGGTGGCCAAGAGAGCCAATGGCATCCTGGCCTGCATCAGGAACAGTGTGGCCAGCAGGACAAGGGAGGTTCTTCTTCCCCTGTACTCAGCACTGCTCAGGCCACACCTTGAGTACTGTGTCCAGTTCTGGGCCACTCAATTCAAGAGAGATGTTGAGGTGCTGGAACATGTCCAGAGAAGGGCAACAAAGCTGGTGAGGGGCCTGGAGCACAAATCCTATGAGGAGAGGCTGAGGGAGCTGGGCCTGTTTAGCCTGGAGAAGAGGAGGCTCAGGGGTGATCTTCTTACTGTCTACAACTACCTGAAGGGGCATTGTAGCCAGGTGGGGGGTGGCCTCTTCTCCCAGGCAACCAGCAATAGAACAAGGGGACACAGTCTCAAGTTGTGCCAGGGTAGGTCTAGGCTGGATATTAGGAAGAAGTTCTTCACAGAGAGAGTGATTGGCATTGGAATGGGCTGCCCAGGGAGGTGGTGGAGGCACTGTCCCTGGGGGTCTTCAAGAAAAGACTGGATGAGGCACTTAGTGCCATGGTCTGGTTGATTGGTTAGGGCTGGGTGCTAGGTTGGACTGGATGAGCTTGGAGGTCTCTTCCAACCTGGTTGATTCTATGATTCTATGATTCTATAGCTCACTGCAGAGTGGGGTAAATAGGTGAATTTGGAAACTTGTTGACCAGATAAAGCTGTTTCTAGGAGCTTCCAGGCCATAATAATGTTTTAATCTAATGGGAACAAAAAGAGATGTAGTTGCAAGTGTGATGAGTAAACTCTGAAGAGGAATCATCTACCAAAGCAAAGGAATCATGAGAGCTAGCAACACACTGCTGAAAGGTAGCCAGAAGCCAGAGGGAATCACTACCACCAAGCACCCAGTGCAGAGCTTGTCCCTGCCAGCATGGCACAAAGAAAAGGGTCCTCCAGCACTGCACTTCCTGAGGAGTAGGGTGGATGGATGGATGGATGGATGGATGGATGGATGGATGGATGGATGGATGGATGGATGGATGGCTGGATGGCTGGATGAGTGGATGGATGGATGGCTGGATGGCTGGATGAGTGGATGGATGGATGGAGGGATGGATGAGTGGGTGGGTGAATATATGTATGTATGAATGGGTAGATGTATGTATGTATGGATGGATAGGTCGATGGATGGGTGGGTGGATGGAGTGATGGATAGATGAGTGGATGGATGAGTGAATGTATGGATAGATGGATGAATGGATGAATGGGTGGATTGATGGGTGGATGTATGTATGTATGGATGGATGGATGGGTGGATGGATGGATGGGTGAGTGGGTGGAGGGATAGAAGGATGGATGAATGAGTGGATGGATGGGTGAATGGATGGATGGATGGATGGATGAGTGGATGGGTGGGTGGATGGATGGATGGATGAGTGGATGGAGTGATTTGCCATTGGAATGGGCTGCCCAGGGAGGTGGTGGAGTCACCATCCCTGGAGGTGTTCAAGAAAAGCCTGGATGGGGCACTTAGTGCCAGGGCTGGGTGCTAGGTTGGACTGGATGATCTTGGAGGTCTCTTCCAACCTCGTTGATTCTATGATTCTGTGAGTGTGTGGGTGGATGGATGGGTGAATGGATGTGACTTATGGCACAGTAAGACTCATGAGGAAACACAGATGCTTACCATGGAGATTTCTCTCTCTGAGCCATTCATCTGCAGCTGCTGTTGTTACAGGCCTTTTTAGTATCTCATTCTTCTGATGCCTCTATCTTAATCACCTAAGCTTAGAAGATTCATTTGTTTCTGGGCTGAGCTGTCAAATGGCTCTGTGTCTAGATCCTGTTTTGCTTGCCTGTCAACTACAGTCTTCCTCCCTGCAGCATCTCTCACAGATCACTGTCCCCAGGTACTGCATGCCAGGTAGATAATGGAGAAGGACTCCATGGCTGAAGAACCAAGCTGGTCCCCTGCAGAGAGAACTACTCACAGCTAAGTTTGTGTGGTGGCTCATGCTTTCAGTCTGGTCACACAGACTAACCTCTAATCAGCTCCTCAAAAGCTTCCCATCCTACACTGAGTGTTTCTTCTACAAGTGCCAAGGCTGGAGATTGGCAGGATAGATGAGACATAAAGTGATATCATAACAAATTAGTTTTACAACCTTCCACACTGCAGAGAAGCCTGCAGCAGAGGAGGCTCAGGGCAGAGCTCATTGCTGTCTACAACTACCTGATGGGAGGTTGTGGCCAGGTGGGGTTGGGCTCTTCTGTCAGGAAAGCAGCAACAGAAGAAGGGGACACAGCCTCAAGTTGTGGCAGGGGAGGTGTAGGCTGGATGTTGTTAGGAAGTTGTTGTCAGAGAGAGTGACTGGCATTGGAATGGGCTGCCCAGGGAGGTCGTGGAATCACTGCGCCTGGAGGTGTTGAAGCCAAGCCTGGCTGGGGCACTTAGTGCCATGGTCTGGTTGACTGGATGGGGCTGGGTGCTAGGTTGGACTGGATGATCCTGGAGGTCTCTACTCCAGGCTGCACACCACCCGCTCCCTCAGCCTCTCCTCATAGGGTTTGTGTTCCAGGCCCCTCACCAGCTTCATTGCCCTTCTCTGGACACCTTCCAGCATCTCAACATCTCTCTTCAGTTGAAGAATCCAGATCTGGATACAGCACTCAAGGTATTGTTGGATATAGCAATATTAAATGCAGTCTTATGACAAGGTGTTGCCTGAGCAGTGCTGAGCACAGGGGCACAAGAACCTCCCTTGTCCTGCTGCCCACACTGCTCCTGAGCCAGCCCAGGATGCCATTGGCTCTGCTGTCCACCTGGGCACACTGCTGCCTCATCTTCAGCTATTATCTACCAGTACTCCCAGGTCCCTTTCTTGCTGGCTGCTATGAGGAGTATGATATGGAAATCTCTGGAGGCCAGAGGTATTAAAAATATTATACAGAATTGTCATGCACTGCTCTTTGAAAAAATAAACTCCAAACCTGTGCACAATGTTGGAGCAGATAAGGGTTTGCAGTCAGGTTGTTGATCCAAAGAGAGTAATTAAAGGAGGTGAGGTCTAAACTTGTCAAAGTCATTTTGCCCTACTTTCCTATTTATAGGTTTCAAAATGGAAAAAGCCTTCAAAAGGATTTGCATCCTGGCTTCCCTCTGCAAGATCCTTCTGCAAGAGATTTGAGAATTAGCTGCTGTGCCTGCAGTATATTAAAATCTTTGACAGCCATCCACTTGGGGAATCCCTGGGAAAAAAAAAGGGAACAACAACCACCAGAAAAAAATAACCACCTTCTTTTGCTTCAAAAGGCTCACAGGATCTCTTGAAAGTGGAGAGTAAATCATCCTTCCTCAAAAATGTTCCTAAGGCTTACCCACGCTGTGAAGTCCTTCAGCAGGAAGAGATGTGGGGCCAGGCTGGAGATCATAGAATCATGGAATCCATCAGGTTGGAAGAGACCTCCAAGATCATCCAGTCCAACCTAGCACCCAGCCCTGTCCAGTCATAGAATCCATCAGGTTGGAAGAGAGCTCCAAGCTCATCCAGTCCAACCTAGCACCCAACCCTGGCCAATCAACCAGACCATGGCACTAAGTGCCTCATCCAGGCTTTCCAGACAGCCCATGCCAATGCCAATCACTCTCTCTGTGAAGAACTTCCTTCTAACATAGAATCATAGAATCAAGCAGATTGGAAGAGACCTCAAAGCTCATCCAGTCCAACCTAGCACCCAGCCCCATCCAGTCAACCAGACCATGGCACTAAGTGCCCCAGCCAGGCTTGGCTTCAACACCTCCAGGCACAGAGACTCCACCACCACCCTGGGCAGCCCATTCCAATGCCAATCACTCTCTCTGACAACAACTTCCTAACAACATCCAGCCTAGACCTGCCCTGCCACAACTTGAGACTGTGTCCCCTTCTTCTGTTTCTGCTTTCCTGACAGAAGAGCCCAACCCCACCTGGCTACAGCCTCCCTGCAGGCAGCTGCAGGCAGCAATGAGCTCTGCCCTGAGCCTCCTCTGCTGCAGGCTGCACACCCCCAGCTCCCTCAGCCTCTCCTCACAGGGCTGTGCTCCAGGCCCCTCCCCAGCCTTGCTGTCCTTCTCTGGACACCTTCCAGCATCTCAGCATCCCTCTTGAACTGGCTCAGCCAGCCTGCTCTAGGGTAGGGTGTCCCTGGCCGTAGCAGGGGTGTTGGAACTAGTTGCTCCTTGTTGTCCCTTCCAACCCTGACTGATTCTATGAGCCCCTGGCCTTGGAGCACAGAGCACAGCAGAGAGAAGAGAGAAGGGATGCTTCTTTCTCTCCTAGTGTAGATCTGGTTGTCTTTTCACCCTCAGCCAACAAATGTGAGCTGGCACTGGAGAAGTGCTGCACAGAAGGTAAAGAAGAGCAGTTCTGATCACCTCTCACAGAAACTTGGTTGAAAAGAAAAGTCAAGGGACCTAATCTGGGGTTTGCTACTGCTGAAGAAAATGTATGCAGGTAAAATGTTCTCTACTTTATTCTTCCCTGGTGATTTTAAGTCTTCTTGAAAGTCTGCTGAAATATGGTGATAGAAATGTTTTACATGAAAAAGGAAACTTTTGAAGCACTGCAGCTGAAAAAGTCTACATTTTTTTCTTAGCCCAGGTTTTTAACAAAACACAGAAAAATCCATCTCCAAAGTATTCAAAACTGCAATCCTGATGAGGAAGTGAAATATAAAAGACAAGAAATCACAGGATCATAGAGTTATCCAGGTTGGAAGAGACCTCCAAGCTCATCCAGTCCAACCTAGCACCCAGCCCTAGCCAATCAACTAGATTTATTCTTTAAGCCCTTCACCAGCTTCATTGCCCTCCTCTGGATCTACTCCAGCACCTCCACATTCACCTGGGATGAACAGGGAAGGAGCACATGGGGTACTTCTTGGGTTGCCAGAACTGCATCCCACCTCTAAGAATCACAGACTCATAGAATCATCCAGGTTGGAAGAGACCTCCAAGCTCATCCAGTCCAACCTAGCACCCAGCCCTAGCCAATGAACTAGACTTGTTCTTTATGCCCTTCACCAGCTTCATTGCTCTCCTCTGGACCCACTCCAGCACCTCCACATTCACTTGGGATAAATAGGGAAGGAGCACATGGAGCACTCACCCCACCTCTAAGAATCATAGAATCATAGAATCAAGCAGGTTGGAAGAGACCTCCAAGATCAGCCAACCTAGCACCCAACCCTGGCCAGTCAACCAGACCATGGCACTAAGTGCCCCAGCCAGGCTTGGCTTCAACACCTCCAGCCACACAGACTCCACCACCTCCCTGCGCAGCCCATTCCAATGCCAATCACTCTCTCTGACAACAACTTCCTAACAACATCCAGCCTAGACCTCTCCCACCATGACCTGGGACTGTGTCCCCTTGTGCTGTTGCTGCTTGCCTGGCAGCAGAGCCCAACCCCACCTGGCCACAGCCTCCCTTCAGGTAGCTGTGGACAGCAATGAGCTCTGCCCTGAGCATCCTCTTCTCCAGGCTTCAGTGGAACTGTCCAACTGCTACATGCCCAGCCACAAAAACATCCCTTTGTGTGGATGCTACAAACACCAAATTTTTCACTCTTATCACAAGAAATAAATTGAGAAGCTTCCTTTGAGCAGTTCCCCCCAACAGGCCAGATCTGCTTTTAGAAATTGACTACTGAGCCCTGCTCTGCCCCGTGACTGTGCCACCTCTGGCTCAAAATTGATGTCTATGTCCTACTGGCACGTGAAGAGACATTCAGTGAGTAGGCAGGTGTGTGCTGTCAGGGACTCCACAGTATCTGACAATGCAACTCTTAACTTCCACTTATCTTTCTTGCACTAGGCCATGAAAAGGCAGGGAGTTATCTGACTCCAATATTATAGCTGTGTGAGCAGATAAGATACAGAGGACAGCAAAAGTGATGAAAAGGGAAATATTTGGGGGAAGCCAAGAAAATAACTGATTAATTTTCCAAGCTAATGTGATTATTTGGAAAAAGAAGTCACAGGATCACAGGTTCAGAGGATGTTAGGGATTGGAAGGGACCCAAGGAGATCATTGAGTCCAACCCCCCTGCCAGAGCAGGAGCACACAATCTAGCACAGAGCACACAGGAACACATCCAGACAGGCCTTGGAAGTCTCCACAGAAGGAGACTCCACAACCTCTCTGAGCAGCCTGTGCCAGGGCTCTGGGACACTAACAGTAAAAAAGTTCCCCCTTATGCTGAGATGGAACCTTCTGTGCTGCAGCTTACACCCATTGCTGCTTGTCCTATCCCAGGGAGCAGTGAGCAGAGCCTGTCCCCCCCCTCCTGACCCCCAGCCCTCAGATTTTTGAGGGAATTGATTCAATCCCCTCTCAGTCTTCTCTTCTCCAGACTAAGCAGCCCCAGGGCCCTCATTCTGTCCCCATAAGCCATGCCCTCCAGTCCTCTCATCATCCTCATAGCCTTCTGCTGGACCCTCTCCAGCAGATCCCTGTCCCTCTTCAACTGGGGAGCCCAAAACTGAAGGCAGTACTCAAGATGAGGTCTCAGCAGAGCAGAGTAGAGGGGGAGCAGAACCTCCCTTGATCTGCTGGACACACTCCTGCTAATACACCCCAGGATCCCTTTGGCCTTCCTGGCCACAAGGGCACATTGCTGTGCCATGGATGTTCTCCACCAGCACTCCCAGGTCCCTCTCCACAGGGCTGCTCTCCAGCAGTCACTTCCCAGCCTGTACTGCTGCAGTTCATTATTCCTCCCCAGGTGCAAGATTCTGTCCTTGTTGAACCTCATTTTGTTCCTCTGTGCCCAGCTCTGTCTCTCCAGGTCTCACTGAACGGCTACACAGTCTTCAGCCGTGAATTGTTTTCTTTCTTGTCTCCTCCCTTCCTATTCAAACTTCCAAGCCATCATTAAGAAAGTTTAAACGCTTCTCCTGACAAAGATTAAAGGTGAGCTGAAATGGGCATACAGCACAAAAAGAAATTGCTTCTTCTACCCTGGCACTTTGCAGTCCTGAGGGGTAAGTAATGCATAAGGAAATGTAGTTCTACATTTTAAACCCACATTTTTTACATCCAAGTGTCATTTAGATAATTAAAACTGAGAACTAGGAGGAATAGCATCCAGAGACAATCAAACCTTGCCTAGGAGCGAGGAGACAGCCTGGTTGTCTCTTTTCTGTTACACTGCTGCTGATTTTTGTGGACCAGGGTTGTTTTCTTTTTCAGCTGTGCAACATGATGCAAGTCCACCCACAGTCAAAAGTAAGCTGGTTTGCAAGAGCTGAACGTTTAGTCCTTCAGCTTTATGGCATTTTAAACTCCTCCTTTGAATTCTTCCCCCTGCCCCCCCCCCCCCTTTATTTTTTCTCCCACTGCTATCATCCTTCCAAGAGAGCATCCATCCCACAACACCTTATCTACAAAGGGCTTTGCAGAAGATATGACCCTGAAGCTACTTGAAGGTCCTGGAAGGAAAGGCTGGCTGGTGTGCTTGCTTGCTACTGTCAAACCGGTTTGGTTTTGGGGGTGGGTTGGTTTGTTTGCTTGTTTGTGGTTCGTTTTGGTTTGTTTCTTAAATCACAGCCTAAAGGACCTGAGAACAAAAAGCAGTGTTTTAGGAAAGAGAAGCCTGCTCTCCACTGTGTGTTGGTGTCTCTGAGAGGACACATCCTCAGCTTCTATGATTCTATTCTATGAATTATATCCTATGCCATCCCTTCTCCATCTTCCATTTCAAATGAGACTTCGAATGAAGTCCTTATGTGCTGCCTCTGCCTTGCTCCCACCACCTCCTGCCCTGGCTTGCAGAGATGGAGCATCAGAGACTTCACAAGCCTGTCGCATCCCCCCCGTGAAGCGCAACACTTCTTACCCCAAGTATCTCAGGTATCCCCACTCCGGAGCAAAAGGCTCTGCTAGACGATCTAGTGACATACCAGTGGTAATTGTTCTGACAAGGACCCTCTGAGCAGTGTCATTGGAGGTGACAGTCACCGGCAGTCTCCAGCTTAGCAGCAAGGTCACTGGGGAAAGGCAGTTTCCACTAATGCCGTCAGGCAGTGGCCACGCACAGTGCAACTGCAGACAAATCTTCGCGCCCGTCAGCAGCCCCTGAGCAATCGCCCATCCTAGGGGCAAGAAATGGCAAGAAGAAGGACAAGATAAAGGACAACGCTTTTAAGTGCCTCTTTACATTAAAGAAAAAGCAAACAAGCGATCAAAAAAAAAAAAAAAAGAAAAAGAAAAGAAAAGCTCAAACCACACAAAAAAAAAAATCCCCACGGAGAAAACCAAACCCCACCAAAAAAAAACAAACCCAAACCCTCAACCAAATAAATCAAGCAAACCAAAACCCAAACCCCAAACCAGTGCAGAGGGAAGAAAAAGGAGGTGTATTTCTATGAAGTTATCTCTGCTAAGAAACTGGCAAAACCACAAGCCTGGAGGACCTGTATGGGGGAAAAGTGAGACTAGGAAGGAGACTTCTCTCCATTGCCGTGGCTTGCTCTGCTCCCCCATGGAGCAGGATTCACCATTCCTGACCCTCGCAAGCGAATAGATGGGGGAAAGAGCCCAGTTCTCTCCTTGGGTAACCGAGCACAATGCCCCAGTCCGCGGCAGAGCGTTTTGCTCCTCCACACACCCAGGAACCCGGCGTCTGCCTCCCCTCCAAACAGCTTTCTGAGCAGCAGTGTCAAAGAGACATTCATTTGGAAAGAGGATACCCTGCAAAGCGATATGCAAATAAAAGCCATCAGCGAGGAGATGCAGCAGACAGCCGGGAGGGCTCGCAGGCATTGTGCTCTCGGTTAAGTTCAGCCTTTTTACCGCCCCAGCCTTCCCTGGAGGTACCGCTCGCCCAACAGGTGATGCTCGACTCGGTGGGCATGAGGTGACAATGTGCTCGAAATAGGAAATTCATATCATTTGTGTGCCTTTTCCTCTGCTATTCTAAGGGTTGAAAGGGCCCCCATTTTAAATTTAATTTACAGGGTATACCGTCTATCTGGTGGAAACACGAGGAAGCAGACCTTGTCCTAGTATTTATCAGACACATGCCGCCCATCTGCTTGAGCTGGGTCGAGGAGGATTTGCTGTTAATCCTTCAGACCCATCTGCAGGGGGTTCAAAATGCTGACCAGAAAGCTAGACAAGATGAGGTTTATTTAATTAAAAAAACTGCTCCGGAGGTTACTGGAAATCACTCTGAAGAAGAAATAGCTTTTGATCATGTCACTTCCAGGGAAGGCAGGAGGGGAAAGAGGCGGGGGGGGGGATGGGGGAGGCAGAGTTTTGCATCAAAATAAGACTGACTCTCAGGAAATAAACAAAACGGCAGAGCTGCACCCGAATAAACCTTTTTTTTCCCATGAGGGAACATTTCTATCTACCTGTTACATCAAACACAGGAAAATCTAAGCCCCCTGCTCCAGCTTGGATGTTTCAGCAGCACATCGCAGGGCTTGGCCGCTAATCTGGGCCAAGTAGGAAGGGCAGAAATTGGGTTACTTGCGCACGCACAGGCACACACACACACACAAACGCTAATCTGCAGGTTTGTTTGCATGGATCTGCAAAGGAGGAGGTAAACACAGCCTGGAAAACAACTCCAAAAACCTGCAGCAGGTTAGCGCTTTAAAACCTGCCTTTCCGAGCTGCCTGCCCTTTGGAAGGGGGACAAGTTTCTGGGCAAGGTGGCTAACCTGAGCTTTATGGCTTCACCGTTTCATTGCAGCTTTTCCTAATCAGGGCTATGACCATTCCCCAGATCCATTTATGTGGAAGTGAGAAACAATAAAATCCCATCTACATTTGCCCCGCTGAAAACGGACATCTGTTGGTAACGATGTTATTCCTAATGACACATCACACACACACAACTGCTTTAAACGCAGCGCTGCCGTTTGGGAGAGGTGGCCTTTGTTTTCTGTGGCAATGCCCCTTGTTCTTCTAGCTCCTGCCTGTTGTGTTACTGCAATCTAATGCACGACCATTGCCCAAAGTAGCTCAGACAGACAATTTGTCCTTACCTCTCTCAGGGCTCTTGGATATGCTGTGTCTGTTCCTGATCAGATTCCTCTACTGCAGGGTTACACAACGCTTTTCTTTTTCTTCCCTCCCATCCCTGTGGCTTTCTGTTTCTTTGGATTGTTTTGGTTTGCTTTTTATTTTGGTTTGTTTCGCTTTTTGTTTTGTTTTGTTTCGCTTTTTGTTTTGCTTTGCTTTTTTGTTTCGCTTCGCTTTTTGTTTTGCTTCACTTTTTGTTTTGCTTCGCTTTTTGTTTTGCTTCGCTTTTTGTTTTGTTTTGCTTTTTGTTTTGTTTTGTTTCTCTTTTTGTTTTATTTTGCTTTGCTTTTTGTTTTGTTTCTCTTTTTGTTTTGTTTTGCTTTGCTTTTTGTTTTGTTTCTCTTTTTGTTTTGTTTTGCTTTGCTTTTTGTTTTGCTTTGCTTTTTGTTTTGTTTCTCTTTTTGTTTTGCTTTGCCTTTTGTTTTGCTTTGCTTTTTGTTTTGTTTCTCTTTTTGTTTTGTTTTGCTTTGCTTTTTGTTTTGCTTTTTGTTTTGTTCTGCTTTGCTTTTTGTTTTGCTTTGCTTTTTGTTTTGCTTCGTTTTTTGTTTTGCTTCGCTTTTTGTTTTGCTTCGCTTTTTGTTTTGCTTCGCTTTTTGTTTTGCTTCGCTTTTTGTTTTGCTTCGCTTTTTGTTTTGTTTTGCTTTGCTTTGCTTTGTTCTGTTTTGTTTTATTTTGTTTTGGTTTTGTTTTGCTTTTCTTTAGTTTTATTTTGCTTCACTTTGTTTTGTTTTACTTTGCTTTGTTACATTTTTTCCCCTTTGTTTTGCTTTACTTTGTTTTATTTTGGGTTTTTTTTTGTTTGTTTTGGTTTGCTTTACGTTGTTTTGCTTCACTTTTGCTTTGCTTTGCTTTGGTTTGTTTTGCTTTGGTTCGTTTCTTGCTTTGTTTTGCTCTGTTCTGTTTTATTTTGCTTTGCTTTTCTTTTGCTTTTGTTTAGTTTTATTTTCTTCACTTTGTTTCATTTTGTTTTGCTTTGTTTTATTTTGTTTATTTTTTGCTTTGCTGTGCTTTGTTTTGCTTCATTTTTGTTTTGTTTTGCTTTGCTTTGTTCTATTTTGTTCTATTTTGCTTTGTTTTTGTTTAGTTTTAATTTGCTCCACTTTGTTATGTTTTGCTTTGCTTTGTTTTATTTTTTTTGCTTTGTTTTGTTTTGCTTTGATTTGTTTTTTGCTTTGTTTTGTTTTGCTTTGATTTGTTTTATTTTTTTTGCTTTGCTTTGTTTTGTTTTTTGCTTTGCTTTGTTTTGCTTTGATTTGTTTTTTGTTTTGTTTTGCTTTGATTTGTTTTTTTGCTTTGTTTTGTTTTGCTTTGATTTGTTTTTTGTTTTGTTTTGTTTTGCTTTGCTTTGTTCTGTTCTGTTTTGTTTTATTTTGCTTTGTTTTGTTTTACTTTAGTTTTATTTTGTTTCATTTTTTTGGTTTTGTTTTGGTTTATTCTGTTTTTTTCTTTGTTTTGCTCTGCTTTGTTTTGTTTTGTTTTGCTTTGCTTCATTTTGTTTTGCTTCACTTTTGTTTTGCTTTGTGGTTTTTTTTGCTTTGCTTTGTTTTCTTTTGCTTTCTTTTGCTTTGCTTTGTCTTCTTTTGCTTTCCTTTGCTGTGTTTTTCTTTGCTTTGCTGTCTTTTGCTTTGCTTTGGAAGCACAAACATCTTTAGAAGAAGCAAAAGCAGAGGTGGAACTGCACACCATGGAGAACAACAGGCAACAAACAGCAACACTCACTGATCTCTGCATAGCTGCTTTAATTGCTCACCGAAAAAGAAGTTCAGTGATTTTCTCTCCACAATCTTTGCAGGAGAATTTCCTACCTTGCCCAAGCACTTCTCATTGGAACCTCCTCGCTAGGAAATCAAAGCAGACATCCCTCTAACCCTCTGCCCGGCAGAAGCCAGCACCACTTGCTGCAGACTAAGATGAAGCAAACCCTGGAAAAGGAAGCTGAGGAATAAATTGCTTTAGATAAAGTTACTTTGCTTGGAGGTTGTCTTCAGTCACAAATCAGAAGAGTTGTTATCTGATCCCCAGCAGCATGAGTCTTTGCTTGCCAGTCTGCAAGAGACTCATAGAATCAAGCAGGTTGGAAGAGACCTCCAAGATCACCCAGTCCAACCTAGCACCCAGCCCTGGCCAGTCAACCAGACCATGGCACTAAGTGCCCCAGCCAGGCTTGGCTTCAACACCTCCAGCCACACAGACTCCACCACCTCCCTGGGCAGCCCATTCCAATGTCAATCATTCTCTCTGCCAACAACTTCCTCCTAACATCCAGCCTAGACCTGCCCTGGCACAACTTGAGACTGTGTCCCCTTCTTCTGTTGCTGGTTGTCTGGCAGCAGAGCCCAACCCCACCTGGCTGTGAAACACTGGGTCTGGCACTACTGGTCCTGTAACTGGCACATCAGTGAAATACAGCTCCAGCTTGGGACAAGATACACCACACCTGTACAGCCATGCTGAGAAAAGAAGGAATTTGGAAACCACGGCCAGAAACAAGGAGGAGATCTTATTCTCTGTGTCTCCTACCCTCAGAGTGACTGGCATTGGAATGGGCTGCCCAAGGAGGTGGTGGAGTCTCTGTCCCTGGAGGTGTTGCAGCCAAGCCTGGCTGGGGCACTTAGTGCCATGGTCTGGTTGCTTGGCATGGGCTGGGTACTAGGTTGGGCTGGGTGATTTTGGAGGTCTCTTCCAACCTGCTTGATTCTATGAGTCTCTTGCAGACTGGCAAGCAAAGACTCATACTGCTGGGGATCAGATAAAAACTCTTCTGATTCGTGGATGAAGACACCCTCCAAGCAAAGTAACTTTATCTAAAGCAATTTATTCCTCAGCTTCTTTTTCCAGGGTTTGCTTCATCTTAGTCTGCAGCAAGTGGTGCTGGCTTCTGTCGGGCAGAGGGTTAGAGGGATGTCTGCTTTGATTTCCTAGCGAGGAGGTTCCAATGGGAAGTGCTTGGGCAAGGTAGGAAATTCTCCTGCAAAGATTGTGGAGAGAAATTCACTGAACTTCTTTTTCGGTGAGCAATTAAAGCAGCTATGCAGAGATCTGCAGCTATGCAGAGATCAGCCCATACAGATATAAAGACTCTGATGTTTAGCAGGCCACTAAAATAAAGAGCTCTCTCTTCTGGTTGGACAGCTTCAAGGTAACTGTGAATCTTTTGTCTTCCCTGAGCCTCCCAATCCGCATATTTTTACTTTTTTACGGAGTGAACTGGGCATTTCCCGTAGTTGTTTCTTCTCAGTCATGTAAATGTGCCATTAACTCTTTCTAACTGTCCAGCCCAAGGCTGTGGAAAGGCTTTGACACCCAGCCCTGCCTGTCCTGGCTGCACGGATGGAAGACATCACTGCTGCCTTCATTCGTCTTAGCACTTCTGCTGGCACTTACTGCACCCATTGCAGTGCTGACAGAAAGAAACATGCATCCCACCTTGCCAGGGCAAAACTGAGTGAGCTTTGAGCTTAAAATCCTGCTGAATTTGTATTTTTGAGATGCTGGAGAGAGAGCCAAAGCCACTCAAGGTGACAGCACATTTCCTTCTGCCATCTCCCTTAGAGGGAGTGTGTGTTCAGGCACCTCAGGCTGCAGCAGAGTCCACCACATCCCCATCCAACGGGTTTCAAATCTCTGTAAGGCCTGATCATCACGAGGCAATCAAACATCTCTTTCAGACACCTAAAGGGAATTCTTAACTAAAGCACTTCAAAGGTAGGAAAGCCCAATTAGAATCATAGAATGAAGCAGGTTGGAAGAGACCTCCAAGAGCATCCAGTGCAACCTAGCACCCAGCCCTAGCCAATCATAGAATCTTAGACTCATAGAATCATAGAATGAAGCAGGTTGGAAGAGACCTCCAAGAGCATCCAGTGCAACCTAGCACCCAGCCCTAGCCAATCATAGAATCTTAGATTCATAGAATCATAGAGTCAACCAGTTTGGAAGAGACCTCTAAAAGCATCCAGTCCAACCTAGCACCCAAGTTCTGTCCAATCATAGAATCTGACAATCATAGAATCACAGAATCAAGCAGGTTGGAAGAGAGCTCCAAGCTCAGCCAGCCCAACCTAGCACCCAGCCCTGCCCAACCAACCAGACCATGGCACTAAGTGCCCCAGCCAGGCTTGGCTTCAACACCTCCAGGGACAGTGCCACTCCACCACCTCCCTGGGCAGCCCATTCCAATGCCAATCACTCTCTCTGACAACAACTTCCTAACAACATCCAGCCTATATTTACTGGTGTCTTAAAACAAATACAGTCCTACAGAGAACTGCTGGCTGTTGTGCAGTTCCAGAGAAGTGAGGATTCTCTCAAGGGTGGGCAAGCCCAATAGGATCAGTTGGACTCTACTACATAGAACCATAGAATCAACCAGGTTGGAAGAGACCTCTAAGGTCATCCAGTCCAACCTAGCACTCAGCCCTGTCCAATCAACCAATTCCCCAGCACAGACACTAAACCCACACATAGGCACCGTATTTACTCATGCAGTGTGGAATGTGCACATGCAGTTAAGTTGATTGACATTTTCTCACTGCATAGACACCTTCATCAGCAAACATTCGTGCAAGCAATCAAGTGAGTTATGTTTTTAAATGCCCACCTTGGCAGGATTTGAAATGCCCACCTTGGCAGGCAGAAGGAAACTCCCCAGCTAGACAAAGCAACAGAAAGGGTGGCAACTCAGAGGAATTCATCTGGCCACTTGTCAACAAATGTACTGAGTAGGAAACCAGAGAGGCAAATCACAGAGGCCACTAGTTCATAGAATCACAGAATCAAGCAGGTTGGAAGAGACCTCCAAGCTCAGTCAATCCAACCTAGCACCCAGCCCATGCCAATCAACCAGACCATGGCACTAAGTGCCCCAGCCAGGCTTGGCTTCAACACCTCCAGCCACAGAGACTCCATCACCTCCCTGGGCAGCCCATTCCAGTGCCAATCACTCTCTCTGACAACAACTTCCTAACAACATCCAGCCTAGACCTCCCCTGCCACAACTCCAGACTGTGTCCCCTTCTTCTGTTGCTGCTTGCCTGGCAGCAGAGCCCAACCCCACCTGGCTACAGCCTCCCTGCAGGCAGCTGCAGACAGCAATGAGCTCTGCCCTGAGCCTCCTCTGCTGCAGCCTGCACACCCCCAGCTCCCTCAGCCTCTCCTCACAGGGCTGTGCTCCAGGCCCCTCCCCAGCCTTGCTGCCCTTCTCTGGACACCTTCCAGCACCTCAACATCTCTCTGCAATTGAGGAGCCCAGAACTGGACACTGGTTCTGGAGAAAATGCCTAGGACATGATGTTAAAAGCATCTCAGGAGCTAGCAAAGATCACCTGGCATGCAATTTTTGACATAATTAGTTGGCAAGTAAAAAGGTGAAAGCAAAATCACAGTGGTGCACCACTGCCCTCCTGTTCACAGAGCCAGGCTATTGATCCCATCACTCACTCATTTAGGAGTTAGTGTTTTAAGCAGGAATGAGAACACAGTCACCACCAAATCAGCTGTCAGCTGGACATCACCCTAAGCAATTAGCATGCTCCTAATGTGCTACACATTTTAAGCCCAAATCATGTCCTTAGCTCACACTGACTTTGCCAAACACACGGTTTAGAGCACAGAAACAATGGAAAATCTACAGGTGGATGTTGCAGAGGCTTCAGACAAGCAGCCTTAGCTGGGAGAAGAGGAACAGGAGAGGACATCTACTGTGGATGCTGCTAACAGAGCAGAAAGTGTGACAAAGCCTTCCTGCCAGACTGAGCAAGCCTGCAAATGTGCTGTCTTCTGCTGAAAGCAGCCCTGGAAATGGGCTGTAAATACAGTTGTAAGCACTGCAGGTAGTTAGCCACTCTTAGTTCTGGGGCTGGGCCTTGGCATACAGAAATCATCTAAATTCCACTGATTTCCTTGCTTCACACCAGCTGTGGCTCCAACTCTGTGCTGTTATTACAGATGAGAAATCCCTCTTTTGAGCCAAATTTAGTCCTGGCCATGTTGTTGTGACTGGATTAGCTCCACTGAAACCAAAGAGGGGAAATCTGAGCTCATGTGTGGGACAGAATGTGGCTGCAGCATGTGTTAACATAGAAAAGAAGAACCATCACACACATATCCTGTGATGCTGCATAGAATCAGAGAACCAACCAGGCTGGAAGAGAGCTCCAAGCTCATCCAGCCCAACCTAGCACCCAGCCCTGGCCAGTCAACCAGGCCATGGCACTATGTGCCTCAGCCAGGCTTGGCTGCAACACCTCCAGGGACAGAGACTCCACCACCTCCCTGGGCAGCCCATTCCAATGGCAACCACTCTTGCTGTCAAGAACTTCTCTCCTCCCTTCCCTCCCCTGCCCTTCCCCCTTCCCTTCCCTCTCTTTCCCTTCTCTCCTCCCCTCTCCTCTCTTCTCACTTCCCTTCCCTTCTCTTCCCCCTTCTCTGCTCTTCCCTTCCCCTTCCCCTTCCCTTCCCTTCCCCCTCTCCTCTCCTCTCCTCTCCTCTCCTCTCCTCTCCTCTCCTCTCCTCTCCTCTCCTCTCCTCTCCTCTCCTCTCCTCTCCTCTCCTCTCCTCTCCTCTCCTCTCCTCTCCTCTCCTCTCCTCTCCTCTCCTCTCCTCTCCTCTCCTCTCCTCTCCTCTCCTCTCCTCTCCTCCCTTCTCCTCTCTTCCCTTCTCCTCTCTTCCCTTCCATTCTCTTCCCCCTTCCCTGCCCTTCCCTTCCCCCCTTTCCTTCCCTCTCCTCTCCCCTGCACTTCCTGTGCTAGTTTGAAGCAGGGTAGAATGTTTTGGTGAGAAGAACCATCACACTTGCCTTGCCTTGCCTTGCCTTGCCTTGCCTTGCCTTGCCTTGCCTTGCCTTGCCTTGCCTTGCCTTGCCTTGCCTTGCCTTGCCTTGCCTTGCCTTGCCTTGCCTTGCCTTGCCTTGCCTTGCCTTGCCTTGCCTTGCCTTGCCTTGCCTTGCCTTGCCTTGCCTTGCCTTGCCTTGCCTTGCCTTGCCTTGCCTTGCCTTGCCTTGCCTTGCCTTGCCTTGCCTTGCCTTGCCTTGCCTTGCCTTGCCTTCCCTTCCCTTCCCTTCCCTTCCCTTCCCTTCCCTTCCCTTCCCTTCCCTTCCCTTCCCTTCCCTTCCCTTCCCTTCCCTTCCCTTCCCTTCCCTTCCCTTCCCTTCCCTTCCCTTCCCTTCCCTTCCCTTCCCTTCCCTTCCCTCTGTGGCAGAAGCAGTTCAGGCAGGGGAGGGCTTTCCCGGGAGCACAGCAAACGTGGAGCTGCAGGTCCTGCAAGCAAAAGGCTGATGAGGCAGAAGCAAATGCTGACCCGATTCAAGCCAAAAAACACTGCACTCGACCTCAAAGCATCGAGATGAAACCTTCTGACATCTGCAAATCAATCCTTTGTTAGGAGATGTGTGTTCCAGTTGGGGATGAAAACAAATATGGGAACAGCAGAGTTTCCCATGGGTCAGGAATCCTGTTTTCCAACGAGCAGTAGGAGTTATCTCTTCTGAGAGGTTGTTTCTCCATTACAAAGCCACAGCTCTCTGCAGCTCTGCCTGCAGTTAAATGGGAGGAGCTGGATGGGCAGCTGCTTGCCCCAGGGGACATGCACACCCCACAACTTTCTGATCCCCTGTTCCAGTGTACCCTCAGGTGGAGCTTTTTTTTCTTCATACCCAGCTGTAATTGTCTGTGATGCTATTTGTGATCATTGCCTCCTGCTCTTCTGGAATGTGCCTCCTAGAACACTCTGGCCCTGGCTCCTCTATGACCATTCATCCACTGAAGCCAGCTTGCTCTCAGCTACCCGTTCCTATGGCTGGGCAAACTCAGGACTCTCACTTCCCCTGTGCCCATCCCATCTGTCTGAAGCTTCTGATAGTTTTGATGACCTCTGCTGATCATAGAATCAACCAGGTTGGAAGAGACCTCCAAGATCATCCAGTCCAAGGAGCCCCAAACTGTACACAACTCTTCATAGCTATACATAGCAGTGTGCCCAGGTGGGCAGCAGAGCCAGTGGCATCCTGGGCTGGCTCAGGAGCAGTGTGGGCAGCAGGACAAGGGAGGTTCTTCTGCCCCTGTGCTCAGCACTGCTCAGGCCACACCTTGAGTGCTGTGTTCAGTTCTGGGCTCCTGAATTCAAGAGAGATGTTGAGGTGCTGGAAGGTGTTTGGAGAAGGGCAGCAAGGCTGGGGAGGGGCCTGGAGCAGAGCCCTGTGAGGAGAGGCTGAGGGAGCTGGGGGGGTGCAGCCTGCAGCAGAGGAGGCTCAGGGCAGAGCTCATTGCTATCTACAAGTACCTAGAGACAAGCTGTAACAGATGGGGTTGGGCTCTGCTGACAGGCAACCACCAATAGAACAAGGGGATACAGTCTGGAGTTGTGGCAGGGGAGGTCTAGGCTGGATGTTGTTAGGAAGTTTTTGTCAGAGAGAGTGATTGGCATTGGAATGGGCTGCCCAGGGAGGTGGTGGAGGCACTGTCCCTGGAGGTGTTGAAGCCAAGCCTGGCTGGGGCACTTAGTGCCATGGTCTGGTTGGTTGTCCAGGGCTGGGTGCTAGGTTGGACTGGATGAGCTTGGAGGTCTCTTCCAACCTGGCTGATTCTATGATTCTAAGAGCTTTTCATCATCTTGTAATGCAAAGTAAGAGCTGGAAATGAAAGAGGGAAGCCAGTTCTCTGCACACCTCCAGCCAGTGCTCTGTGGAGAAACAATGACAAAAAGAGAGACAACCTCAGACTCCAAGCCACCAAAAGGTGCCAGACACCTCCAGAGTGACTGCTTTCTCCTGAGACCCTGGTCAGGAGTCTGCTCTGTTAGTTAGAGGCTAACTGGAATATTTTAGTGAGAAAAAAATAGATGAGAGGCTATGAAAAGGAAACAATGATGATGTCTGCTGCACTCATAGGCTTGCTGAGATGGATAAAAACAAGAACACAAAACATAGGTAAGACAGGGTGGGAGAGTCAGTGTCTGTGTGTGTGTCTGTCACAGTTGGTGTCCTGGGCTGCTTCTGTGTTACTAATCCTTCTGCTTTCTAACCCCCTGGCCAATCCTCTAACCTCACCTTGCATCAGAAGCAAAGTCTGGGAAGGAGGTGGAAGGGTGGTTGGGAGCCCCTCCTGGGGACTCTGGTTTCTGGCAGGGCTGTTGTGTTTCTGTATCACTTTCAACTTTTCTATTTCTCTCTGTAGCTGTAGATAGTGTAACTATCTGCTTGTATCTTGTGCTGAGCTGTAAATCATAGAATCAACCAGGTTGGAAGGGACCTCCAAGATCATCCAGTCCAACCTAGCACCCAGCCCTGGCCAATCAACCAGACCATGGCACTAAGTGCCTCAGCCAGGCTTTTCTTGAACACCCCCAGGGACGGTGCCTCCACCACCTCACTGGGCAGCCCATTCCAATGCCAATCACTCTCTCTGTGAAGAACTTCTTCCTAACATCCAGCCCAGACCTATCCTGGCACAACTTGAGACTGTGTCCCCTCGTTCTATTGCTGGTTGCCTGGGAGAAGAGGCCACCCCCCACCTGGCTACAATGCCCCTTCAGGTAGTTGTAGACAGCAATAAGATCACCCCTGAGCCTCCTCTGCTCCAGGCTAAACAGCCCCAGCTCCCTCAGCCTCTCCTCATAGGGTTGTGCTCCAGGCCCCTCACCAGCTTTGTTGCCCTTCTCTGGACATGTTCCAGCACCTCAACACCTTTCTTGAAATGAGGAGCCCAGAACTGGACACAGCACTCAATGTGTGGCCTGAGCAGTGCTGAGCACAGGGGCACAAGAACCTCCCTTGTCCTGCTGCCCACACTGCTCCTCAGCCAGCCCAGGATGCCATTGGCTCTGCTGCCCACCTGGGCAATGCTGCCTCAGCTTCAGCTACTATCTATCAGTACCCCCAGGTCCCTTTCCTCCTGGCTGCTCTCCAGCCACTCTGTTCCCAGCCTGTAGTGCTGCTTGGGGTTGTTGTGGCCAAAGTGCAGAACCCTGCCCTTGGCCTTGTTAAATCTCATCCCCTTGGCCTCTGCCCACCCATCCAGCCTGGCCAGGTCCCTCTGCAGGGCTCTCCTACCTTCCAACAGATCAACACCTGTTCCCAGCTTGGTGTCATCTGCAAATATAAAGCTGCATTCCTTAATTTCCAGCCAGCTGAGTCTAGTCTGGGTGATTCCATAAGAGTAGGGGGTTGGGTAACACTCAAACTGCCACACCTGAGCATCAACTGCTATTCACCAGCACACAAACCATCTCTTACAGACCAGATACCCTGCACAGGCATGCCTACTCTTTGCTTGCCATTATCATTGTCCTTCCACAGGATGCTCCAACTCTCTTGCCAGAGGAGGTGCCCCCAAGGATCTTCAGTTGTCCTTAGTTTTCTTGTTACCAAGAGCTACCTTCTTCCCAGGGGTTACATTTGGCCAAGGGAGAGCTTTGCTCCCTGGATAGCTGTAGAAAGGTTTTTTCCAAGTCCAAGTTTGGAAGCAACCCTAAAAGCCCCAGAACACTAAGCTCTGTCCCAGTTATTCATGATATAGACTCATGGAATCATAGAGTCAGTCAGGGCTGGAAGGGACCACAAGGAGCAGCCAGTTCCAACCCCCCTGCCATGCCCAGGGACACCCTACCTTAGAGCAGGCTGCACACAGCCTCAGCCAGCCTGGCCTCAAACACCTCCAGCCATGGGGCTTCAACCACCTCCCTGGGCAACCCAGTCCAGCCTCTCACCACTCTCATGCTCAGCAACTTCCTCCTCACATCCAAGCTGAATCTGCCCACCTCCAGCTTTGATCCATTCCCCCCACTCCTGGCACTCCCTCACAGCCTCAAAAGTCCCTCCACAGCTTTTTTGTAGCCCACTTCAGATCCTGGAAGGCCACAAGAAGGTCCCCTGGGAGCCTCCTCTGCTCCAGCCTGCACAGCCCCAACTCTTTCAGTCTGTGCTCACAGCAGAGCTGCTGCAGCCCTCTGAGCATCCTCCTGGCCCTGCTCTGGACACTCTCCAGCATCTCCACATCCCTCTTGCAATAAGTCTCCAGAGCTAGATGCAAATCATTCTCACCCTTCATCAGCTGATCAATCATGATGGCATTGACAGAAGAAATGGAGCTTGCTAGGACTGCATGCAGGGCTGGGAGGCAGTGTAGTGGTTGCAAAGCAAGATGGCATGTGTTAAACCAAGGAAAGGAGATAGTTTGCTTGCTAGGACTGCATGGAGGGCTGGGAGGCAGTGTAGTGGTTGCAAAGCAAGATGACATGTGTTAAATCAAGGAAAGGAGAGAGCAGTTTGCTTGCTAGGACTGCATGCAGGGCTGGGAGGCAGTGCTACCTGAAGGGGCATTGTAGCCAGGTGGGGGGTGGCCTCTTCTCCCAGGCAACCAGCAATAGAACAAGGGGACACAGTCTCAAGTTGTGCCAGGGTAGGTATAGGCTGGATGTTAGGAAGAAGTTCTTCCCAGAGAGAGTGATTGGCATTGGAATGGGCTGCCCAGGGAGGTGGTGGAGGCACCGTCCCTGGGGGTCTTCAAGAAAAGACTGGATGAGGCACTTAGTGCCATGGTCTGGTTGACTGGCTAGGGCTGGGTGCTAGGTTGGACTGGATGATCTTGGAGGTCTCTTCCAAACTGGTTGATTCTATGATTCTATGATTCTATGACATGTGTTAAACCAAGGAAAGGAGATAGTTTGCTTGCTAGGACTGCATGCAGGGCTGGGAGGCAGTGTAGTGGTTGCAAAGCAAGATGGCATGTGTTAAACCAAGGAAAGGAGAGAGGAGTTTGCTTGCTAGGACTGCATGGAGGGGTGGGAGGCAGTGTAGTGGTTGCAAAGCAAGATGGCATGTGTTAAACCAAGGAAAGGAGAGAGCAGTTTGCTTGCTAGGACTGCATGGAGGGGTGGGAGGCAGTGTAGTGGTTGTAAAGCAAGATGGCATGTGTTAAACCAAGGAAAGGAGATAGTTTGCTTGCTAGGACTGCATGGAGGGGTGGGAGGCAGTGTAGTGGTTGCAAAGCAAGATGGCATATGTTAAACCAAGGAAAGGAGAGAGCAGTTTGGACAGGCTGGAGGAGAAGGAGAAGAAGTAGAACGAGAAGGAAGCCAGGAGAGCTGAGCATAACAGAAACAGGCATTTTAACAAGGCAGTGAGTAAGAAAGGGGCTGGTTTGAGAGCCTTTTCTGGAAGCTCCTCTAATCTACCATTTTTCCAACCTTCCCCTGACCTTTTTTCCCTTGTGTCCTCAATTATTTGGGGCAAGCACCGTTCCTGTCTTCGTTAGCTCATCTAGATGTGCATGCAACCTAATGCCATGGGTGAGCTACTTAATCCTAGTCTGTCAGTGTCATCCTGGATTAATTTACTCCCTCTTCAGCACTGACTGCCACTTGGATAAGTGTCTCCTGCACCTTTTTTTTTTTTTCTTTCCTCCCCTCCTTCTGCTCTTTTCTTCCCCTTTGGTCATCATGTCTTTGGCAAAGGTCCCTGGAGCTGCAGTGTCCCTTGTGACATTCCACCAGATCCCCTCATCCACACTAAATACTGCAGACGTGCCTGCTTTGTCTGCTACCTCCATCTTAATTCTTTATCTGCTTACATGGTTAGTGTCTCCCCCCTCCCTGCCCCCTCCCCTCCCCATTACTGACCTTGTGGATTAATGTATAGTACAGGGCTGTAAGCTTTCTTGAAGGCTGGGTGAATTGTGTCCTCAGCTCCCCATCTGTCGCCATCGCCTCTTATTGCCTCCTGCACAGTGACACAGACACAGCTGAGACTTGCTAGGAAGCAGATAAAAGAAGTGGTGGTTGGGTTTGGGGTTTTTTTCCCCCCTTTTTCTTTCCCTTTTTGACAGGGACCTTCCAGTTTGAGAACTGGTCCCTAGCAGTGGCTTCCTTCTGGGTGTCATGCTTAATCAAGGGATTGCAAGGTCTGAATATTAAGCAGGTCTATTTAAAGAAGTTGGAGCCAGAAGGTGTGTAATTGCTGGGATGGTGTGGAAGCCCAGGTTTAGTCAATGCTGTCTAGTTTGTGTGGCTGAAACATAAAGGTTACATGTTTTGGATCAGACAAGAGACTAGAAGATGAGCTCAACAGGAGCCAGCAGTGTGCACTTGCAACCAGAGCCTGGGCTGCAGCAGCAGCAGTGTGGCCAGCAGGGCCAGGGAGGGGATTCTCCCCCTCTGCTGTGCTCTGCTGAGACCACACCTGGAGTACTGCATCCAGCTCTGGAGCCCCTGGGACAAGAGGGCTGTGGAGATGCTGGAGAGTGTTGAGAGCAGGGCAAGGACGATGCTGAGAGGGCTGCAGCAGCTCTGCTGTGAGCACAGACTGAAAGAGTTGGGGCTGTGCAGGCTGGAGCAGAGGAGGCTCCCAGGTGACCTTCTTGTGGCCTTCCACAGTCTGAAGGGGGCTACAAAAAAGCTGGGGAGGGACTTTTTAGGCTGTGAAGGAGTGCCAGGAGTAGGGGGAATGCAGCAAAGCTGGAGGTGGGGAGATGGAGGCTGGAGGTGAGGAGGAAGTTCCTGGTGATGAGAGTGGTGAGAGGCTGGACTGGGTTGCCCAGGGAGGTGGTTGAGGCCCCATGGCTGGAGGTGTTTGAGGCCAGGCTGGCTGAGGCTGTGTGCAGCCTGCTCTAGGGTAGGGTGTCCCTGGGCATGGCAGGGGGGTTGGAACTGGCTGCTCCTTGTGCTCCCTTCCAACTCTGACTGATTCTGTGATACTGTAACTCTATGCTTTTTTTGGAGATGGAGGCAGTGATTGTCTTTAGACTCCAGCTCTGGGTGACCTCATTGCTGTCTACAGCTACCTGAAGGGAGGCTGTAGCCAGGTGGGGTTGGGCTCTGCTGCCAGGCAAGCAGCACCAGAAGAAGGGGACAGAGTCTGGAGTTGTGGCAGGACAGGTCTAGGCTGGATGTTGTTAGGAAGTTGTTGTCAGAGAGAGTGATTGGCATTGGAATGGGCTGCCCAGGGAGGTGGTGGAGTCTCTGTGCCTGGAGGTGTTGAAGCCAAGCCTGGCTGGGGCACTTAGTGCCATGGTCTGGTTGGTTGGGCAGGGCTGGGTGCTAGGTTGGGCTGGCTGAGCTTGGAGGTCTCTTCCAACCTGCTTGATTCTCTGATTCTATGGATAGCAGTGATAGTAAGAGAGCAGGGACTTGCAATGCTGTAGGCTTGCCTTGCCACTGCACTTTGAGTTTTTATAGTGCTTTCCTGTTCAGGGTCCTCAGTGCTCTCTGCCAGCAAACTTTCATCCTCCCACACTGTCATAATCAAAGCTGAAGGCTGGTAATGGTCCCATCAGTGTGACAGGGGCTTAAATCATAGCTGGTAAATTAAAAAGTGATCAATCTCACTCAGAGCTGGCAATGAGATAAGACTTAACTACATATCACCCAAGTGGGAGAAAGAACAGAGCTGTTTCCCCTCCAAGGCCCCTGTCAATGGCATCTCTGCCCAGAGCAGGGACACTCATCAAAGCCGAGGCTATCCTTTTGTTTCGGTCTTCCTTCCCCAAGACTGTTGCAATTAGCATTTCTTAATGCAGCTCAGCTGAAACTGCAACGAATACAATCCGAAGTTGCTAAGGACAAAGTCATTGTGCAGCCTAACGAGTTGTTTGCTGAAAGATCAATAGGTGAGGCCAGTGTTAATTGTTAAATGAAACATAAACATTGTCAAAACACATCCATCCTTGCTCTCCCACCCGATGACATGAACCTGGAGGTCCTTTGGTGACCCTTATATTCAGGCTCTGTGACCTTCAGGTGGTTTGCATGGGGTAATCTTTACCTTGTGCAGAGGTAGTGTTTGAAGTGAGTCGGTTGAGAACACAGCAGATTGTAGAACTTCTGCAAGTGTCTCAGGAGGGTTTTCTTTGAGAAATACTCTCTGAGAGGGGGTAAAATCACCCACAACTCACTTGGGAACATTTGTAGGGTACAGAGAAACTTGGAGTTAGATACATCAGAGTTTGGTTTGCAGCTTTTCCTGGTGACGTCGAATTCTGACCTGCTGCAATTGGATGGGCCAGCATAGACTCATAGAATCAAACAGGCTGGAAGAGACCTCCAAGAGAGATTGGAACTGGATGATCCTTGTGGTCCCTTCCAACTCTGACTGACTTTATGATTGTAAGATCATCCAGTCCAACCTAGCACCCAGCCCTGGCCAACCAACCAGACCATGGCACTAAGTGCCCCAACCAGGCTTGGCTGCAACACCTCCAGCCACACAGACTCCATCACCTCCCTGGGCAGCCCATTCCAATGCCAATCACTCTCCTTGACAACAGCTTCCTAACAACATCCAGCTTAGACCTCCCCTGCCACAACTTGAGACTCTGTCCCCTTGCTGTGTTGCTGCTTGCCTGGCAGCAGAGCCCAACCCCACCTGGCTACAGCCTCCCTCCAGGTACTTGTAGACAGCAATGAGCTCATTGCTGCCTCTGCTGCAGGCTGCACACCCCCAGCTCCCTCAGCCTCTCCTCACAGGCCTCTGCTCCAGGACCCTCCCCAGCTTCATTGCCCTTCTCTGAACATCTTCCAGCACCTCAACATCTCTCTGCAATGGAGGAGCCCAGAACTTGGCACAGCACTCCAGGTGTGTCCTGAGCAGTGCTGAGCACAGGGGCAGAAGAACCTCCCTTGTCCTGCTGCCCACACTGCTCCTGAGCCAGCCCAGGATGCCATTGGTTCTCTTGCCCACCTGGGCACACTGCAGCCTCATCTTCAGCCAAAGCTAAGGAAGTGTGTCAGAGCAGGATATTTCAGGTGACAGTGTCCAGATGTTTTGCTGGGACTCAGTTCCTTCTATCTCTTCATGGGAAGTCAGAGATTGGAGATCAGGCACCATGGATGTTGCAGGAAATCTATGTTGGTGAACATAAAGAGTGCAGGTGGCCAGCACAGCACAAGCACCTCTGCTCTCAGTGAAGGTCACAGCATCAACCAGTCTTGAAGAGATCTCCAAGTTCATCCAGTCCAACCTAGCACCCAGCCCTGGTCAATCAGCTCAACCATGGCACTAAGTGCCTCACCCATGCATTGCTTGAACACCTCCAGGGACAGCGACTCCACTATGTATGTAATTACATTTGTTGTAGCAGTGAACAGGAACTGATTCCTGCTCTGCTCCACCTTCCTACTGTGCTGCCACTGCCAGGTAATTAGAGCTTGCCAGAGGCTGCAGAGAGCCTAAAATAATTATTCCAGTGTGCATTATTGGTAATACACATTTTGGGACATCACATTTGCTGTAGAATTTGAAGGGCTGTTCTAAGTCATCAAGTCTGGGACCATGGGGATGAGCAAGTCTAGGGCCACAAGGATGCTCAGAGGGCTGGAGCACCTCTCCTTTGAGGAGAGACTGAAAGAATTGGGGCTGTGCAGGCTGGAGAAGAGGAGGCTCCCAAGGGACCTTCTTGTGGCCTTCCAGCATCTGAAGGGGGCTCCAAAAAAGCTGAGGCTGTGAGGGAGTGCCAGGACTGGGGGGAATGGAGCAAAGCTGGAGGTGGGGAGAATGAGAGTGGAGGTGAGGAGGAAGTTCCTGAGCATGAGAGTGGTGAGAGGCTGGAGTGGGTTGCCCAGGGAGGTGGTTGAGGCCCCATCCTTGGAGGTCATAGACTCATAGAATCATAGAATCAAGCAGGTTGGAAGAGACCTCCAAGCTCATCCAGTCCAACCTCGCACCCAGCCCTGGCCAATCAACCAGACCATGGCACTAAGTGCCTCATCCATGTTTTGCTTCAACACCTCCAGGGACAGCAACTTCACCACCTCCCTGGGCAGCCCAGGTGTTTAAGGCCAGGCTGGCTGAGGCTGTGTGCAGCCTGCTCTAGAGTAGGGTGTCCCTGGGCATGGCAGGGGGGTTGGAACTGGCTGCTCCTTGTGGTCCCTTCCAACCCTGACTGATTCTATGATTCTAGGTCTGGCTCTGCACTCCACAGGGAATAAAGCTGGCAAAGTTTCATCAGTTTATCAAACACCACCTTAAAACTATGGAAGTTTTTTATGTCCTGCTGACACTGGTGGGATCTGTTGCAGAACCCCTTTCCTCTGTCAATTTAAAGCTTCCCTCTAACTTCCTAGCCTTGATTTATTCAAGCCAGTTCCTGCCTATTTGTTCTTGTGCCAGCATTTCAGCTTATATAGCTCTTATCCCTCCCTAGTGTTTACCTCCCCCCCCCGCCCCCAGTGCATTTCTGGAGAGCAGGCCTATCTCTTCCCAGCCTTCATGTTATTAGGCTGAACAAGCCCTGCTCTTTCAGCCTTCTTTCATAAAAAAATAGCTTCTCTATTTCCCCAGTCACCCCAGTAACCCTGCCAGTCTGAATCTTAAACATGGCTAACCACAACTGTCCCACTCAGCTGTTCCTTTGTGTCTTCCCCATCCACATGAACACCGCTGCAGCTCCGCAATAAGATGGATATATTCTAGGGCTGTGGCTGCTCTGTGCACAGTTAGGCTGCAGAGTGGCCTCTCTTTATTCCCCAAATGTTTAACACAGCCTTTTCTCTCTGTCTGTCTTTCAAGCCAAGCAGCCTGTGGTCAGAGGCACAAGCTGCTGTTATTGGTCCCAGTGTGCATTGCCTTTGTGCTTGGCGAGACCCAAACTCGGCAGAGCTGATCCCAATCAACAAGGCTCCCAAGTTTTCTATTAGCAGTGTGTTTCATTAGAAGCCCAAGAAACCCCACAACCACTTGCCAGTTCTTCATATCTCCTTCCCAAGCCCCTTTCCATTCCTGCCCCTTTGACCATCCTCTGCCCCTCGACGGAAGGCTGGTTTTAATCCTCACCTTCTCGGCCGTCATCGCTAATTCCCTGTGCAGCACAATGCACTCAATTCCTCAGAGGAACCCAGCTAGACTGGGGCACCACACAGTTCTTGACTTCTGCTCAGTGAAAGCTCTCCAAGGAGCCTGGCACTATCTCTCCCTCACAAACCCATCTTAAATTTATCCCATTTTCCATGTGCCTTCCTATGTTCAGCTGTTTCAAAAGCTGCTCTGAAGCATCGCATTGTGTTGAGGTGCAGCCAGGAGTTTCCCTAATCACTTTTGAACAGCTGCTCCATCCTTTATTACAGGTACTGTGTTTGCTGCTCTCCAGTCAAATGCTCAGGGCAGAGGAATCAGACTTTGAACAGTTTATTGAGAATCTTTGCTAAAGGGGTGGTGATTTTCATGTGTCACTTCCTTCTCTCTCCAGGGGCTGATCTGATCCGTACAGACTCGAACACACGAAGCGCTTGGAGATAGGTGTGTTGTGCATCACTCCCTCTCCAGTTCTACTCACTCGTGCCCCTAAGCCAGCTCCATCCTCAGGGAAAACCAAGGTAGGGCCCCTTCAATATCTGGATGAGGCACACCAATCCCAAACTCACATTTACTGTGGAGTAGATGCAGTCATTCTTCTTTTATATGGCTAGAGAGCTCTTTGCTGTTTCTTTTCCTTACTGTACAGGATCTCCCAGAGAGGGGTGGTGAATGGTGCCACATCCAGTTGGCAGCTGGCACTGTTGGTGTGCCCCAGGGATCAGTGCTGGGCACAGTCCTGGTCAATGTCTTTATTGATGATCTGGAGCAGGGGATTGAGTCCAGCATCAGTAAGTTTGCAGATGACGCCAAGCTAGGAGCAGCTGTGGAGCTGTTGGAGGGTAGCAGAGCCCTGCAGAGGGACCTGGTCAGGCTGGATGGGTGGGCAGAGGCCAATGGGATATGAGATTGAACAAGGCCAAGTGCAGGGTTCTGCACTTTGGCCACAACAACCCCAAGCAGCACTTGGGGCTGGGGCCAGAGTGGCTGAGAGCAGGCAGGCAGAGAGGGAGCTGGGGGTGGTGGGAGAGAGGAGCTGAAGCTGAGGCAGCAGTGCCCAGGTGGGCAGCAGAGCCAATGGCATCCTGGGCTGGCTCAGGAGCAGTGTGGGCAGCAGGACAAGGGAGGTTCTTCTGCCCCTGTGCTCAGCACTGCTCAGACTTTTCATCCATTTTACACCCAGAAGCTGCAGAAAATGGGTTCTGTGAGAGGAGTGATTTTGCATGGGGCACTTAGTGCCATGGTCTGGTTGATTGGCCAGGGCTGGGTGCTAGCTTGGGCTGGATGAGCTTGGAGGTCTCTTCCAGCCTGGTTGATTCTATGGCTCTATAATTAAACCTTCATCTCCTAACCCTCATGACAAGGCTTCTCTTCCCAATCTGCCCTTTCTTCCACTGCTAACACATTCCATTTCATTCCATATACCCTTTGCAGGGTGTATGGAATCTAAATATTATCCCAACAGGTTTCTCTCTCTGAACAAAGGAAATTCCAGATAACTTCTACATCTTCTGTTAATAAAATCCCCAGCATTCTAGTTGTGCTGCCCCACTAATTTTAGCTGCTTTAAACACAAGCATGAGTTGCTGCTGGCAGTAAAAATGGCACAGTTCAGGGACAATCTCCTTGCCTTTTTTTAGGTGAGGGCTGGAAACACAGCATCAACTTTTGCAGCTCACTACTCAGTTCAGGGACAGTCTCTTTGATGGCCACATCCAAAGAGTGGCTGTCAGTGTCTCCATGGCCAAGTGCAGGCCAGTGACATGTGGAATCCTTCCCTCAGGGATCAGTCCTGGGACCAGGCTTGTTCAACATCTTTGTGGGTGCCATGGACAGAGGCACTGAGTGCAGCCTCAGCAAGTTTGCTGCCCACACCAAGCTGTGTGGTGCAGCAGCCAGGTTGGAGGGCAGGGATCCATCCAGAGGGACCTGCACAGGCTGGAGAGGTGGACACAAGCCAAGCTCATGATGTTCAATAAGACCAAGAGCAGCATCCTGCAGCTGGGTGGAGGCAATGCCAAGTACAAACTCAGGCTGTGCAGTGAGTGGCTGGAGAGCAGCCCTGAGGAGAGAGACTTGGGGGTGCTGCTGGAGGAGAAGCTCAGCAGGAGCCAGCAGTGTGCACTTGCAGCCCAGAAAGCCAAGCAGAGCCTGGGCTGCAGCAGCAGAAGTGTGGCCAGCAGGGCCAGGGAGGTGATTCTCCCCCTCTGCTGTGCTCTGCTGAGACCCCACCTGGAGTCCTGCATCCAGCTCTGGAGCCCCTGGGACAAGAGGGATGTGGAGATGATGGAGTGTGTCCAGAGCAGGGCCAGGAGGATGCTGAGAGGGCTGCAGCAGCTCTGCTGTGAACACAGACTGAAAGAGTTGGGGCTGTGCAGACTGGAGCAGAGGAGGCTCCCAGGGGACCTTCTTGTGGCTTTCCAGGATCTGAAGGGGGCTCCAAAAAAGCTGGGAAGGGACTTTTTAGGATATCAGGGAGTGCCAGGAGTGGGGGGAATGGAGCAAGGCTGGAAGTGGGGAGATTGAGAGTGGAGGTGAGGAAGAAATTCCTGAGCGTGAGAGTGGTGAGAGGCTGGACTGGGTTGCCCAGGGAGGTGGTTGAGGCCCCATGGCTGGAGGTGTTTGAGGCCAGGCTGGCTGAGGCTGTGTGCAGCCTGCTCTAGGGTAGGGTGTCCCTGGGCATGGCAGGGGGGTTGGAACTGGCTGCTCCTTGTGCTCCCTTCCAACCCTGACTGATTCTGTGATTCTTTGCCTTTTTTGAGACGAGCCCTGGAAACACAGCATCAACTATTGCCAGCTCAGGGGCAGTGTCTTTGCCTTTCCTTAGATGAGGGCTGGAAGCACAGTGCCAACTTTTGTCAGCTCACCACTCAGTTCAGGGACAACCTCTTTGCCTTTTTTTAGGTGAGGGCTGGAAATATAGCATCAAATTTTGTCAGCTCACTACTCAGCTCAGGGTAAGATGAATCCTGAGTGGCAGCCCACTCAAGCTGTCTTCTCAGCTCCAGGCAGCCTGTCAGTAAGAGGCAATGTGTGAAGCTTTGTCTCTCTCGACCCTGATATACAGCTTGCTGCTTTTTATAGTCCCTGGGTGAAGCCTAGATAACACCTCAAGCTCCAATTGGTACTTTGAACCCAGGCTAACAGGTAGCAACACTTCTGCACCATGATCATCCTGCAGATCACACTGCCTGGCTGTATGATTTGGGCTCCATATGCCTCTCTTCAAGCCTGCACTGGCACAACTGAACTGTTATCGGTGTTACGCAGGAGCAAGTTGCCTTCTGATGGGATTCTTGAGCGGAGCACTGCGTAAACCCTGCAGTTTTAATTTGCTGGAAGGAAGAATACCACTTTGATATTCACTCTCACTCCTGTCAAACAAGATACGTGCTCTGATCTGCCATGACTGCAATTTCCTGACTTCAGAAGTATGCAGCCACGGAGCAGTGAGGACTCCTTTTTCGCTCAAGTCAACAAACTCGACGTGATATCGGTTTAAGGCTCCCTTGTTATTGTTGTTTAGGCTGTTTTGCCCTCTCCTCATAAACACATTGATTCACCTTACACAGATCTGAGAACTGATAATGACATAAAAGCCTGCAAGTCCCAAGCATAGCAGGTTCCACAACAAACCAGCAACAACAAGCACTGACATTTCATCAAGATAAGAAGGACGGTGCGGAGCGAGAATTAGTAGGACTGCTAAAAACAAAACAGCCTCCTTACCTCTTCTGCTTTCTGAATAGATCTGGGGAAACAACAACAAAGCAAAGAGATGGAACGAGATAGAAATCTCCAGATTCAACTTCTCCACACCATTAATGATGGCAGTTAGAAGAATCAAGCCCCTGTGGACAGATTTTGCCCGGATTCAGGAAAGCGCTTTAAGGTGGCTTTAAGTTTACCCTCTGTTTGGAAAGTACTTAAGTACAGGCTTAACTTCCAGCAGACGTTTTAAGTCCCCTTGACTTGGACATGTGTTCAAGTGCTAGCTACAAAGGGAGCATTTTCCTGAAGCAGGAGACCATCTTGGCTTAGGCACTAGATTAGCTGTCAAGAGACAGGGATTTGTTCCTGGCGATACTCTTGGTCATTGGCAGGGTGAGCCCAGGCGAGCGGCAGCCCTGCTCTGTGCTTTGCTTTCACCACAGGTAAACTGCACCTCACTAAACTGCCCTTTGCAAAGCATCACAGTATCACAGTATCACCAAGGTTGGAAGAGACCTCATAGAAAATCAAGTCCAACCCTTTACCACAGAGCTCAAGGCTAGACCATGGCACCAAGTGCCATGTCCAAGTGCCGCAACACTGACCCATGACAAGCATTCTAGGTAGCCAGGTGGGGTTGGGCTCTTCTGCCAGGCAAGCAGCAACAGAAGAAGGGGACACAGTCTCAAGCTGTGCCAGGGCAGGTCTAGGCTGGATGTTAGGAGGAAGTTCCTGGCAGAGAGAGTGATTGGCATTGGAATGGGCTGCCCAGGGAGGTGGTGGAGTCTCTGTGGCTGGAGGTGTTGAAGCCAAGCCTGGCTGGGGCACTTAGTGCCATGGTCTGGTTGCTTGGGCAGGGCTGGGTGCTAGGTTGGGCTGTCTGAGCTTGGAGGTCTCTTCCAACCTGCTTGATTCTATGATTTTATAATTCATATAATCAGCTTTGGTGACTTTTTTGCATCATAGAATCACAGAATCAGTCAGGGTTGGAAGGGACCACAAGGAGCAGAGAAGGGCCAGGAGGATGCTCAGAGGGCTGCAGCAACTCTGCTGTGAGCACAGACTGAAAGAGTTGGGGCTGTGCAGGCTGGAGCAGAGGAGGCTCCCAGGGGACCTTCTTGTGGCCTTCCAGGATCTGAAAGGAGGCTCCAAAAACGCTGGGGAGGGACTTTTGAGGCTGTGAGGGAGTGCCAGGAGTGGGGGGAATGGAGCAAAGCTGGAGGTGGAGAGATTCAGGCTGGCAGTGAGGAGGAAGTTGTTGAGCATGAGAGTGGTGAGAGGCTGGAGTGGGTTACCCAGGGAGGTGGTTGAGGCCCCATGGCTGGAGGTGTTTGAGGCCAGGCTGGCTGAGGCTGTGTGCAGCCTGCTCTAGGGTAGGGTGTCCCTGGGCATGGCAGGGGGGCTGGAACTGGCTGATCCTTGTGGTCCCTTCCAACCCTGACTGATTCTACAATTCCCTGACCTTTTATTTATTTCTTTATTTTAATCCTGGCATTTCAAAAGTTCCATTGCAGTGAATGAGTTATTAAGTTGTTGGATGCATTTTACACCTTCATAGGTGGAAGTGAGTTTGGATTTTCATTAGTTAGAGCTAACACCAATTTTCAACAAAATATTAACCAAACACACAGAGAAATAGTTCATGTGGATCTATCCACTGCTCCAATAAAATTAATAGACTTAGATATTTACTCTTGCCCCAGCAGCAATATTTTCCCACATTACATTTCAAACAGTGAAATGACACTAAATTCATTGAGAACAAATGGATATTATTGTTCTTTTAAACAGTGCTTAATTTAATTTCAGTGTTTGGCAATGCAAAGCTTGGGAAAATATCAATATTGTTGTTTAATGTAAAAATAATAATAATCCAGCTACAAATTATTAGCATCTGCAAGCTTCCCAAATGACTTTCAGGGGCTGGTATTTACCTTAACCTGAAAATGAGCAAAACCAGCCAGATGTAACTGTGCCCTTCACAGAATGGAGCTGCTAAGGTTTGTGGAAACAAGACAAAGGATTTCAGCCTAAATTTCAATCCTCTCACCTGCACTTGGCTTGTCCAGGACAGTGTCACCATGGGTTTGTTGTGTCTGAAATGATAGAATCATAGAATCAACCAGGTTGGAAGAGACCTCCAAGCTCATCCAGTCAAACCTAGCACCCAACCATATCCAATCATAGAATCACAGAATCAAGCAGGCTGGAAGAGACCTCCAAACTCATCCAGTTCAACCTAGAACCCAACCCTATCCAATCATAGAATCAGAATCTACCAGGTTGGAAGAGACCTCCAAGCTCATCCAGTCTAACCTAGCACCCAGCCCTGGCCAGCATGCCTTGAGTACTGTGTCCAGTTCTGGGTTCCTCAATTGTCCTATCACAGGGAGCAAGTGAGCAGCTCACATTGGTTGGCTGAGGGTGAAAAGATGATGAGATCTACATTAGGAGTGAAAGAAGCATCCCTCCTCTCTTCTCTCTGTTATGCTTTGTGTTCCAATGGCAGGGGATCCTCAATTCAAGAGAGATGTTGAGGTGCTGGAAGGTATCTAGAGAAGGGCAACAAGGCTGGGGAGGGTCCTGGAGCAGAGCCCTGTGAGGAGAGGCTGAGGGAGCTGGGGGTGTGCAGCCTGCAGCAGAGGAGGCTCAGGGCAGAGCTCATTGCTGTCTGCAGCTGCCTGCAGGGAGGCTGTAGCCAGGTGGGGTTGGGCTCTGCTGCCAGGCAAGCAGCAGCAGAAGGGGACACAGTCTCAAGCTGTGCCAGGGGAGGTCAAGGCTGGATGTTAGGAGGAAGTTCTTCACAGAGAGAGTGATTGGCATTGGAATGGGCTGCCCAGGGAGGTGGTGGAGTCTGTGTGGCTGGAGGTGTTGAAGCCAAGCCTGGCTGAGGCACTTAGTGCCATGGTCTGGTTGGTTGGGCAGGGCTGGGTGCTAGGTTGGACTGTCTGAGCTTGGAGGTCTCTTCCAACCTGCTTGATTCTATGATTCTATGATCATAGAATGGTTTAGGTTGGAAGGGACCTCAAGGATCATCCAGCTCCAACCCCCTGCCATAGGCAGGGACACCTCCCACTAGAGCAGGTTGCTCAAGGCCTCATCCAACCTGGCCTTAAGCACGTCCAGGGAGGGAGCAGCCACAACCTCCCTGGGCAACCTGTGCCAGTGTCTCACCACCCTCACTGCAAAGAACTTCCTCCTAACACCTAGTCTAAATCTCCCCTCTGCCAGTCCAAACCCATTCCTCCTCATCCTGTCATTACAAGACCTTATCCATAGTCCCTCCCCAGCCTTCCTGTAGAACCCCTTCAGTACCTGGAAGACCACTATAAGGTCTCCTGAAATCCTTCTCTTCTCCATTCTGAAGATCCCCAACTCTCATAGCCCATAATGACTAAGTAGTTGCCATTTGAGGATGCCTGCCCCACATTCAGCACTCAGAGGAGCAGTGATTCAGAATAAAACAAGTGGCTAGAGGAGTGTGTGGGTATTTAGCTAATGATATGTTTGGTAAATTGATGCTTTAAAACAATGCTGCCTGTCTCCTCCCTTTGCCAAGTGGCAGTTCACTGGAGTGCTTCCCACGGGTGGGCAATTAGGTGCAATTAGGTCTGGTGAATTCCACGTTTGTCTTCATGTCACAAAGTTTACTACTGCAAATGCAGATGGTAGGAGGGTTTTAATTACAGCCTGCAGCAGCAACAGAAACCATTGCCAGGCACAGCACCTTAGTTTCCTGTTGGATCAAGGCATTATTCCCTGTTCAGCTCTTCAGGAGGATTGTGCAGGTGTGGAAGTCTCAGCCAGCACTTTGCCTTGGTCAGCTATAATGAATCATAGAATCGTAGAGTCAAGCAGGTTGGAAGAGACTTCCAAGATCATCCAGTCCAACCTAGCACCCAGCCCTATCCAAGCATAGAACCACAGAATCAACCAGGTTGGAAGAGACCTCCAAGATCATCCAGTCCAACCTAGCACCCAGCCCTATCCAATCAACCAGACCATGGCACTAAGTGCCCCAGCCAGGCTTGACTTGAACACCTCCAGGGACAGCGCCTCCACCACCTCCCTGGGCAGCCCATTCCAATGCCAATCACTCTCTCTGCCAACAACTTCCACCTAAACACTTCAGACTGGATGTGAGGAAGAAGTTATTGAGTATGAGAATGGTGAGAGGCTGGAATGGGTTGCCCAGGGAGGTGGTTGAGGCCTCATGGCTGGAGGTGTTTGAGGCCAGGCTGGCTGAGGCTGTGTGCAGCCTGCTCTAGGGTAGGGTGTCCCTGGGCATGGCAGGAGGGTTGGAACTGGCTGCTCCTTGTGCTCCCTTCCAACTCTGACTGATTCTGTGATTCTATGACCTCCAGAGATGGGGCAACCTATTCCAGGCTCTCATCACTCTCATGCCCATCAACTTCCTCCTCATATCCAGTCTGAATCTCCCCACCTCCAGCTTTGTTCCATTCTCCCTTGTACTGGCACTCCCTGAGAGCCTGAAAAGTCCCTCCCCAGCTTTTTTGGAGGCCCCCTTCAGATGCTGGATGGCCACAAGAAGGTCACCTTGGAGCATTCTCTTCTCCAGACTCAACAGCCCCAACTCTTTCAGTCTGTGCTCACAGCAGAGCTGCTGCAGCCCTCTCAGCATCCTCCTCTTGATGGTCTTCTCAGGAGCACTTGCCTATTTCTGAGAGAAGAATGGACCATGTCACAGAGCCACAGAATCACAGAATGCAAGGTCTTGGGAGGCACCTCCAGAGACCATCAGGTACAACACCTCTGCAAAGCAGCACTATGTAGGGCAGGTCACACAGGAACACATCTGGGTGAGGTTTGCTGCTCTCTAGAGAAGGAGACTCCACAGCCTCTCTGGGCAGCCTGTTCCAGTGCCAATGTATTTCTAAGGTAGATAGAAGAAGAACCAACAGCATAAAGACACAAAGGAAAACACAAACTGGGCAGCAGGAAAATCTCTGCAGAGTGAGAATCGATAAGTGGCAGCTCATGGTTTGGACAGATTCACTCTGTGCTGGACCAAGAACTGGCTGGATGGCAGAGCTCAGAGAGTGGTGGTGAATGGTGCCACATCCAGTTGGCAGCTGGCACCAGTGGTGTGCCCCAGGGACCAGTGCTGGGCACAGTCCTGGTCAATATCTTTATTGATGACCTGGAAGAGGGCATTGAGTCCAGCATCAGTAAGTTTGCAGATGACACCAAGCTAGGAGCAGGTGTTGATCTGTTGGAGGGTAGGAGAGCCCTGCAGAGGGACCTGGCCAGGCTGGATGGGTGGGCAGAGGCCAAGGGGATGAGACTGAACAAGGCCAAGTGCAGGGTTCTGCACTTTGGCCACAACAACCCAAAGCAGTGCTACAGGCTGGGGACTGAGTGGCTCAGAGCAGCCAGGAGGAAAGGGACCTGGGGGTACTGATAGATAGTAAGCTGAAGCTGAAGCAGCAGTGTGCCCAGGTGGCCAAGAGAGCCAATGGCATCCTGGGCTGGCTCAGGAACAGTGTGGCCAGCAGGACAAGGGAGGTTATTCTGCCCCTGTACTCAGCACTGGTCAGGCCACACCTTGAGTGCTGTGTCCAGTTCTGGGCTCCTCAATTCAAGAAAGATGTTGAGGTGCTGGAACATGTCCAGAGAAGGGCAACAAAGCTGGTGAGGGGCCTGGAGCACAAATCCTATGAGGAGAGGCTGTGGGAGCTGGGCCTGTTTAGCCTGGAGAAGAGTAGGCTCAGGGGTGATCTTCTTACTGTCTACAACTACCTGAAGGGGCATTGTAGCCAGGTGGGGGGTGGCCTCTTCTCCCAGACAACCACCAATAGAACAAGGGGACACAGTCTCAAGTTGTGCCAGGGTAGGTATAGGCTGGATGTTAGGAAGAAGTTCTTCACAGAGAGAGTGATTGGCATTGGAATGGGCTGCCCAGGGAGGTGGTGGAGGCACCGTCCCTGGGGGTCTTCAAGAAAAGCCTGGATGAGGCACTTAGTGCCATGGTCTGGTTGACTGGATAGGGCTGGGTGCTAGGTTGGACTGGATGATCTTGGAGGTCTCTTCCAACCTGCTTGATTCTATGATTCTATGATAAGTGGTGAACCAGGCTGCTTTTGGTACAGTTTCTTCTTAAGAACAGGGAAATAGCTATCAGAAGTGATTTGTCAGGTACCAGGGCTGAGAGATGGACTAAATAGCTTCCTGAAAGTCTTTGGAGCCTTTCCTACTCTTTGGGTTTAGGAGTAGCATGGCTCTTTCTCAGACTCCCATTGCAAGCATTGTCTCACTGTGCGTGCATTTGCCACTGAAGTCATGTGGGCACCGGTTTCCTCTCTCCTGGCTGGATCTTCTAAGCCCTTAAATGCATTCCCCAGAAGAGTGCATAGCAGAAGGGCGTATTTGACAAGCACAATTGGAGATAAGCAGCCCTGAGGAGTTTTAGGACATTGAAGAAAGGAAATAATCTTCTGGTTTCTTCTTTGCACACACAAAAAAAGATTTAAAATAACTCCATCCCCTCTGGACCGCAGAAAGAGACACTCTAAAGCAGATAATCTTCAGCTCTTAGACAGAACATTTTCTCTGTTGATCTCAAAGATCTTTTCTAAGGAGGTCAGCAGTGTGATCCTATTTTGCTGATGCACACAGGTGTGTGGAGCTGAGCCGTGTCCATGCCACCAGGTAAGCAGAGGTGGGAGCTGCTTTTTCTGCTCGGAGGCAGCGCCAGGCTGTGCTTGCCCCTGCCTGCAGATAGAGAGCACAGCACCTCTAGCCTGTGCATCTGTGTGGGCACACCAGCTGGGCCCCAGCAGAGCTAAGCTTGCCATGTCTAAGTCCATCAGCAGACACCATAAGACCAGCTCTTGCTTAGCACAGTGCAGATGCTTTGTGCCTCACCGACTGCTTAGCAACATGGACAAGAGGCATGCATGGGTCGCAAAATAGAGTGATTAATCTCTCTCCTTGAGTGCTGTGTCCAGTTCTGGGCTCCTCAAGTCAAGAGAGATGTGGAGTCACCATCCCTGGAGGTGTTCAAGAAAAGCCTGGATGAGGCACTTAGTGCCATGGTCTAGTTGATTGGATAGGGCTGGGGGATGGGTTGGACTGGATGATCTTGGAGGTCTCTTCCAACCTGCTTGATTCTATGATTCTATGAGGTTCTGGAAGGTGTCCAGAGAAGGGCGACAAAGCTGGTGAGGGGCCTGGAACACAAACCCTATGAGGAGAGTCTGAGGGGGCTGGGGGTGTGCAGCCTGCAGCAGAGGAGGCTCAGGGCAGAGCTCATTGCTGTCTGCAGCTGCCTGCAGGGAGGCTGTAGCCAGGTGGGGTTGGGCTCTGCTGCCAGGCAAGCAGCACCATAAGAAGGGGACAGAGCCTCAAGTTGTGGCAGGGGAGGTCTAGTCAGGATGTTAGGAGGAAGTTGTTGTCAGAGAGAGTGATTGGCATTGGAATGGGCTGCCCAGGGAGGTGGTGAAGTAGCCATCCTTGGAGGTGTTCAAGAAAAGCCTGGCTGAGGCACTTAGTGCCAAGGTCTGGTTAATTGGCCAGGGCTGGGTGCTAGGTTGGCCTGGCTGAGCTTGGAGGTCTCTTCCAGCCTGGTTGATTCTATGACTCTGTGATTCTGTGTAAGACTTAATTTGTTTGTCAAGTCTCAGAGAGAAAAAAAAAGAAAAAGCCCCTGAAAAAGTCTCCAGTTTATTTTTGTCTGGAACTGCAGGGCAGAGATGGTTTCCAGAAGGGATAGAAGGCTGCCATCGATTTTATTATTGAGTCAGTTTTAATGAGTCACAGTATTTTTGGAAGGCTTTTAAGATTACTGTAAAGTGCTTAGTTACAGTGGCTACAGGTGCCAAGGCAGGAGAGGAAATAATAGAGAAATGCTCAGCAGCTGTATTGCTACACTGCCCCTCAGAACTGGGAGCAGCAGAGCAGCGCACATGGAAAAGGAGGAGATGTAAGGGGATGACAGAAGGCAGCACCGGCAGCTGCTGCGCCAAAGCAGAGCGCGTTTGATTCGAGGAGCTGTCCACTGCTTCTTTGGCTGCAAGTTGGAAAGGGACACTGACAGACCTTGGACTGACAGACCTTAGAATCATAGAATCATAGAATCAACCAGGTTGGAAGAGAGCTCCAAGCTCAGCCAGCCCAACCTAGCACCCAGCCCTGGCCAACCAACCAGACCATGGCACTAAGTGCCCCAGCCAGACTTGGCTTCAACACCTCCAGGCACAGAGACTCCACCACCTCCCTGGGCAGCCCATTCCAATGCCAATCACTCTCTCTGACAACAACTTCCTAACAACATCCAGCCCAGACCTCCCCTGGCACAGCTTGAGACTGTGTCCCCTTGCTTTGTTGCTGCTTGCCTGGGAGAAGAGCCCAACCCCACCTGGCTACAGCCTCCCTTCAGGTAGTTGTAGACAGCAATGAGCTCTGCCCTGAGCCTCCTTACAACCAAAGGTAGCCTTTGGTTGTAAGTAATTTTCTCCCATATCTGCCAAGTTCTACCATTGTCGTCCTGTGTTGAATGGAGCTGTGGAAACATCTCATTTAGCAGATGAATCACTGAGTCAGTCAGGGTTGGAAGGGAACACAAGGAGCAGCCAGTTCCAACCCCCCTGCCATGCCCAGGGACACCCTACCCTAGAGCAGGCTGCACACAGCCTCAGCCAGCCTGGCCTCAAACACCTCCAGCCATGGGGCCTCAACCACCTCCCTGGGCAACCCACTCCAGCCTCTCACCACTCTCATGCTAAGGAACTTCCTCCTCATTTCCAGTCTCAATCTCCCCACCTCCAGCTTTGCTCCATTCCCCCCACTCCTGGCACTCCCTCACAGCGTAAAAAGTCCCTCCCAAGAGTTTTTGGAGGCCCCTTTCAGATCCTGGAAAGCCACAAGAAGGTCCCCTGGGAGCCTCCTCTGCTCCAGCCTGCACAGCCCCAACTCTTTCAGGCTGTGCTCACAGCAGAGCTGCTGCAGCCTCTGAGCATCCTCCTGGCCCTGCTCTGGACACTCTCCAGCATCTTCACAGCCCTCTTGGAATAGAGGCTCTAGAACTGGATGCAGTACTCCAGGTGGGGTCTCAGCAGAGCGCAGCAGAGAGGGAGAATCACCTCCCTGGCCCTGCTGGCCACACACCCATTTCAGGGTCTCACCACTCTTACAGTGAAAACATGGCAGAGGAGAGGGGAAAGAGGTGGTATGAAGAGAAGAAAACACCATTTTTTCCTTGGTGACCTGAACAGACTCTCCTGTTTTTCCCTATGCCATTCTGAACCATGTAAGGCAGAACCTTCAGAGAGCTCACAGAAATGCTCTGTGGTACATGGCAATTTTTCTTTCTGCTCAGAATGCAGCAGTAAGTACATTCCACAGAGCTGGGGATGGAAAACAAGCAGCCTCAGAAATACAGGCCAGAGAAAAAGCTTCCAGTGATCCGTCCATGGGTGCCAGCTAGACTTCCAGCTACTTCCCATGGCAATTGGACTCAGTTAGGTGGAAGCAGCTACCACGATTTCATCAGGCAAGCTCTGAGCAGGACCTATTAACCATGCACACGCCTGTCTTTGCTTTGGCATAGCAAGTGACTGAATGCACAGCTGGATGCTTGCATATGCAAATACCACTTCGTACATGCAGATAGCTGCACGCAGCCCAGAAATGGCTTCTGACTTTGTGGGGCCCGTTTTGTGCTCTCCTCCTGCTGTCCTCCACCCCCCTTCACCAGACAGGGACAGGCAGAACACCCTCCAGGCAGCTGCAGCAGCCTCGCGAAGGGTCACTGGTGGCTTCACAGCATCTTCCAGCATCCTCAGTGCTGGCATTGCTCACCCTGGAGATGCCACATAGCAACCTGGGCGCTTCGCCGCCCCCTCCCCATTCACACACGCCTGAGAGAGATGGGGTGAGCAAAGGCAACTACTTATTGTCTGGGAGGGAGTGGAGCCCCAGCAGAGCCAGCCGTGTGTCTGCTCTTCGTGCGTGACTGGCATGAGTCCCACCGCTAAGTCCTTGGCTGGCGGCCAAGCGCAGAGTGGCAGGCACCTGTCCCTGCTGGGAGACCTGGCGACCCCGCCTTGCCCTAACGGTTAGTTCTTCTCTAACATCATGTCTACTCGAATTTACCTCAGCGTTTCCCCCCTCTGGGTGCCAGGGAGCTAAGGCTGATGCCAACTGCTTCACCATGGATAAAGCAAGGAGCGTTCCCCAAGCTGCGCCCAGGCACCCTCGAAGCGTTCAGCTGTACTGTGCTTGATGGAACAGATGGGGCCCATCAAGGTGTTAGCGTCCTCCATCACAGCAGCAGAATGCCCCAGCACTGGGACAAAGTCAGGGCAGAGAAATAATCCCCACTAGGGCTTCCTCTGGACTAGTCTTGGTGGGTTGGATTGGATGATATTGGAGGTCTCTTCCAACCTGGTTGATTCTATGATTACAGGATCACAGGCTCACAAGATGGTAGGGGTTGGAAGGGACCCAAGGAGATCATCCAGTCCAACCCCCCTGCCAGAGCAGGACAATACTAACACATATCACAGAGGAACACATCCAGACAGGCCTTGAAAGGCTCCAGAGAAGGAGACTCCACAACCTCTCTGGGCAGCCTGTGCCAGGGCTCTGGGACCCTTACAGGAAAGAAGTTCCCTCTTGTGTTGAGCTGGAACCTCCTGTGCTGCAACTTACACCCATTGCTGCTTGTCCTATCCCAGGGAGCAGTGAGCAGAGCCTGTCCCCCCCTCCTGGCAGCCTTCAGATACTTATAAACATTGATCAAATCCCCTCTAAGTCTTCTCTTCTCCAGACTAAGCAGCCCCAGGTCCCTCAGACTCTCCTCATCAGCCATGCCCTCCAATCCCTCAGTCATCCTTGTAGCTCTCTGCTGACCCTCTCCAGCAGATCTCTGTCCCTCTTCAACTGGAGAGACCAAAACTGAACACAGTATTACATTCTTAAAATGTAGTGATGACTGGCCAGGGCTGGGTGCTAGATTGGGCTGGATGAGCTTGGAGCTCTCTTCCAACCTGCTTGATTCTATGATTCTATGATTCTAGTTTGAGACATGTGCTGAGGAGCAGGCATGGCTCTGTGCTCACACCCCAGGGGTGGCAATGAGCCTAAGATACCCTCTTAAATCCCTCCAACAAGGATATCATTTCTGTACCCAGGGAAACACAACTGCCAAGAGCTCTGGGCTGCGTTTTGGGCTGTTTTCTTTGGGGAACCCCTTCCAGCATTTCCTTTGCCTGCTCTTTAAGTTAAACACATGCAGCAGCACCTTACACATGGAGATCAAAACCTTTCACGAGTGGCTCTGCTGAAAAAGAGGTCAAGGAATTTCACAGCACAGAAGAGGAAACAGAGAGCAGGCAGGAAGGGCTTTGTTTTTTTCAGGAAGTTTAGGGCAGAGATAGGTCTAGGACATAAATGTCCTTATTCTGCAGCCTGGTTCTGACATAAAACTCCACTTCCTTCAGCGTTACAAATGCAAGTGGAAACATTAGCCTTAGCTCCCTGGCACCCAGAGGGGGGAAACTTAGTGCCATGGTCTAGTTCATTGGTTAGGGCTGGGTGCTAGGTTGGACTGGATGATCTTGGAGGTCTCTTCCAACCTGCTTGATTCTATGATTCTATGAAAGGCTCCTGCTGACTTCAGTGCCTCAGCCATGATGGGCTCAAAATGCAGTGAGGTAGATTTCAGTTAGTAAGGGAAGACTTTCTAACACTGTGCTTCAGTTGCTTTAGCACCTAAGATCTATCCCAAGCAGTGCTACAGGCTGGGGACAGAGTGGCTGAGAGCAGCTAGGAGGAAAGGGACATGGGGGTACTGATAGATAGTAGGCTGAAGATGAGGCAGCAGTGTGCCCAGGTGGCCAAGAGAGCCAATGGCATCCTGGCCTGCATCAGAACGAGTGTGGCCAGCAGGACAAGGGAGGTTTTTCTGCCTCTGTGCTCAGCACTGCTCAGGCCACACCTGGAGTGCTGTGTCCAGTTCTGGGCTCCTCAATTCAAGAGAGATGTTGAGGTGCTGGAAGGTGTCCAGAGAAGGGTAGCAAGGCTGGGGAGGGGCCTGGAGCACAGCCCTGTGAGGAGAGGCTGAGGGAGTTGGGGGTGTGCAGCCTGCAGCAGAGGAGGCTCAGGGCAGAGCTCATTGCTGTCTGCAGCTGCCTGAAGGGAGGCTGTAGCCAGGTGGGGTTGGGCTCTGCTGCCAGGCAAGCAGCAACAGAAGAAGGGGACAGAGTCTCAAGTTGTGCTGGGGGGGTCTAGGCTGGATGTTGTTAGGAAGTTGTTGTCAGAGAGAGTGATTGGCATTGGAATGGGCTGCCCAGAGAGGTGGTGGAGTGGCTGTGGCTGGAGGTGTTGAAGCCAAGCCTGGCTGGGGCACTTAGTGCCATGGTCTGGTTGACTGGCCAGGGCTGGGTGCTAGGTTCGACTGGATGATCTTGGAGGTCTCTTCCAACCTGCCTGATTCTATGATCCTGTACTATTCTGTATTTCCAAAGTGTGGAGAATTGTTGAGTGATCTTCCATTATTACAGCTTCATTTTGTAGTCTCTTGTCCCCATCCAGACACATTTCACTTAGCCTTCTGAAGAGAAAAAAAAAAAGAACCACCACAGCTTTGACTTTCTGACAAATGATCAGTGTGGAAAATTGGCCAAGTTCTCTGCACCTCCTCCTCAATTTTAGTGGCATGGAGTTAAATCAGATAGAAAGACTGACAAATGGGGTTGAGGAGATGTTATTTTGTGTGGTTGGACCTTGCCAATAAAAATGGCATCATAGAATCATAGAATCAAGCAGGTTGGAAGAGAGCTCCAAGCTCATCCAGCCCAACCTAGCATCCAGCCCTATCCACTCAACCAGACCATGGCACTAAGTGCCCCAGCCAGGCTTGGCTTCAACACTTCCAGGCACAGCCACTCCATCACCTCCCTGGGCAGCCCATTCCAATGCCAATCACTCTCTCTGACAACAACTTCCTCCTCACATCCAGATTAGACCTGCCGTTGCACAACTGGAGACTGTGTCCCCTTGTTCTATTGATGGTTGCCTGGGAGAAGAGACCAACCTCACCTGCCTACAGCCTCCCTTTGGGTATAGAATCATAGAATCAACCAGGTTGGAGCTATACTGTGTGCAACAGAAGCTGCCTGCTCTGTGATGAGGAAGAGAGGAGGGCTGAAGGGAGAGCATTGCAGCTCTACTGCCTCAAACCAGGCACTCAGTGTCTCTGCAGCTGCCTCTCTCCTCAAGAAACCACAGCCCATATGTCTGTTCTGTCTGTCTTGTGTCTCCTGAGCACAGATCTTCAGGGTACAAACTCTCCTCTGCGAGGGGGAATGCATTACCTACAGGAGAGAAGCTTTATCTCAGCAGGCACAACAGCAAAAGAAATAACTTAAGGGAAATTAAAGATCCAAATGCCTCCTCTCTTAGAAATCAATGCTCATTTGGTATTTATCATAGAATCGTAGAATCAGCCAGGTTGGAAGAGAGCTCCAAAGTGATCCAGTCCAGCCTAGCACCCAGCCCTATCCAGTCAACCAGACCATGGCACTAAGTGCCCCAGCCAGATTTGGCTGCAACACCTCCAGGCACACAGACTCCACCACCTCCCTGGGCAGCCCATTCCAATGCCAATCACTCTATCTGACAACAACTTCCTAACAACATCCAGCCTAGACCTACCTTGGTGCAACTTGAGGCTGTGTCCCCTTGTTCTGTTGCTGGCTGCCTGGCAGCAGAGCCCAACCCCACCTGGCTACAGCCTCCCTTCAAGGAGCTGCAGACAGCAATGAGCTCTGCCCTGAGCCTCCTCTGCTGCAGGCTGCACACCCCCAGCTCCCTCAGCAGATGCCTCATAGTACTGTGCTCCAGGCCCCTCCCCATCTTTGTCGCCCTTCTCCAAACACCTTCCAGCACCTCAACATCTCTCTTCAATTCAGGAGCCTAGAACTGGACACAGCACTCCAGGGGTGGCCTGAGCAGTGCTGAGCACAGGGGCACAAGAACCTCCCTTGTCCTGCTGCCCACACTGCTCCTGAGCCAGCCCAGGATGCCATTGGCTCTGCTACCTACCTGGGCACTGCTGCCTCAGCTTCAGCTCCTCTCTCCCACCACCCCCAGCTCCTTCTCTGCCTGCCTGCTCTCAGCCACTCTGGCCCCAGCCTCTAGTGCTGCTTGGGGTTGTTGTGGCCAAAGTACAGAACCCTGCACTTGGCCTTGTTCAATCTCATCCCTTGGCCTCTGCCCACCCATCCAGCCTGGCCAGGTTCCTTTGCAGGGCTCTGCTACCCTCCAACAGCTCCACACCTGCTCCTAGCTTGGTGTCATCTGCAAACTCAGTGATGCTGGACTCAACCCCCTGCTCCAGATCATCAATAAAGATATTGACCAGGACTGTGCCCAGCACTGATCCCTGGGGCGCACCACTAGTGCCAGCTGCCAACTGGATGTGGCACCACCTATCATTCAGAACACACAAATCATCACAGGCTGAAGTAAGACATATTCTCAAGCCTGATCATCTGTGCAAAGAGGCTAAAACCAACCTGACAGCAGTGGTGAGATGAAGGAAAACCCATCAGCTAGGGCGGGGGCAACTCGTTAACCCAAATGACCTGCATCTCTGGCGAGCACTGACCCAAGGACTTGCAAATTTACCTCCACTGCCCAATAAACTGTGGCTGCACAGCTTCTCTAATTAAAATAGTCCTGGATTTACAGGACCTACCCAGAGAATAAAGTGGAATTTATCAGATTAGCTAAGCCAGATCATACGTAGAGCATACAGCCTGGCCAACAGACTACTTTGGACCAGATTAACCAGCTGAAATAATTGGGGATTTTTGCAAAGTCTGCCCCTAAAGACTGGCATTAAAGAAAGGCACCAAGGACTGAGCATATATTGCAGCCCATTTCTTTTTACCCTATTTAGTTCTTAGCTTGATGTTCTTTGGCAATGGCTGGGAATCAGCTTTTTATCGTTCACTAACCAGTGGAAAAAAAGTCCTCTCTGCAGTCCCTTCAGGTGCACTGTGTCAGTGGGAACTGGTGGATGTCTGAAAAGGCAGGAAAATGGAGCTGGTCAGAGGCCTGGAAGACAAATCCTATGAGGAGAGGCTGGGGGTGTGCAACCTGAAGAGGAGGAGGCTCAGAGAAGACCTCATTGCTGTCTATAACTAGCTGAAGGGAGGCTGTAGCCAGGTGGGGTTGGGCTCTGCTGCTAGGCAAGCAGCAACAGAACAAGGGGACACAGTCTCAAGCTGTGCCAGGGGAGGTCTAGGCTGGATGTTGTTAGGAAGTTGTTGTCAGAGAGAGTGATTGGCATTGGAATGGGCTGCCCAGGGAGGTGGTGGAGTCTGTGTGGCTGGAGGTGTTGAAGCCAAGCCTGGCTGGGGCACTTAGTGCCATGGTCCGGTTGACTGGATAGGGCTGGGTGATAGGTTGGACTGGATCACTGTGGAGATCTCTTCCAACCTGCTTGATTCCATGATTCTAATGTATTCCTTCATCAAAACTCTGTTCCTCTTCTTCCTAATCTCTGGTCCCTGTGTTGCCACCCTTGTGTAATGGGGAATGGTTTGTGGGACTTTGTGGGCTGATATCTGAGAGCAGAGCTGCATTCCGCCCTTGCTGGAAAAGGATGAGGAGGCAAGAAAGTCTTGCAGCCTGAAAAAGAGGGAACCCAGGTGGCTGCAGAATGCCCCAGGGGTTACATGTGGAAAGAAGGATCCTTTTCCTGGTGTCCTCAAGGGAAATGTGTTGCAGTGGTGCATCCTTCCACATGCCCCCCTGCAGTGACGCACATGGGAGCTGGCAGACGCCTTCTGGCAGATGCCCTCTGGCAGATGTTTCTCTTGAGCAATACCAGCTTCATGTGCTCATGCAAAACAGGTTTTGCTACCAGAGCCAAAGGACTGCAGGCACGGGGAGGAGCAGGAGGAGGAGCAGAGCTAGGAGACACCTGAGAGCTGTATTTTCTGCTTCTGTTTTCTGTTCTCACCCTCCTTCAACAGCCCTTGCCCAAGTGAAACAGACAGCAGAGCCATGGACATCTTGTTCCCCTCAGTGGGTGCAACCACTCACTTGGCTTGTGCCTCAAGCAGGCCTTGGATATTCTCATCTCTGCTTTCAACCTATATACAGCTGCTTCAGGGAAGAATCAAGCCTGAAGAAGGCTTTTGGAGCATTTCTATGAGGCTCTGCTTTTCAGTGCCGCTGGTTTCAGCCTTTTTCTTCCTCCAACATTTACTGGCCAAGCCCAGAGAGTGGTGGTGAATAGTGCCACATCCAGTTGGCAGCTGGCACTGGTGGTGTGCCCCAAGGAGCAGTGCTGGGCACAGTCCTGGTCAATGTCTTTATTGATGATATGGAGCAGGGGAGTGAGTCCAACAGCAGTAAGTTTGCAGATGACACCAAGCTAGGAGCAGTGTGGAGCTGTTGGAGGGTAGGAGAGCCCTGCAGAGGGACCTGGCCAGGCTGCATGGCTGGACAGAGGCCAATGGGATGAGACTGAACAACGCCAAGTGCAGGGTTCTACACTTTGGCCACAACAACCCCAAGCAGCACTACAGGCTGGGTCCAGAGTGGCTGAGAGCAGGCAGGCAGAGAGGGAGCTGGGGGTGCTGGGAGAGAGGAGCTGAAGCTGGGGCAGCAGTGCCCAGGTGGGCAGCAGAGCCAATGGCATCCTGGGCTGGCTCAGGAGCAGTGTGGGCAGCAGGACAAGGGAGGTTCTTGTGCCCCTGAGCTCAGCACTGCTCAGGCTCTCACTAAAATATCCCAGCTAGGCTCAAACTAGCACACACCTGGGTACTCACATAGCTCACCCAGCTTTATCTATGCTCCTACTAAGAGGGTTTGCTGCATGATTCAGTGCTGAACCCTGAGTTTTCCACCAAAGTCAGCATTTCACCATCTTTTCTGGAAGCACTTCCAGAAGCTGACCTAAGACACCTGCACATGGGGGCATTATATAACAATGGAGATGTTCTGTGTGTAGTTAATGTACAAACACTTAATCTCCCAGCTGCTTCCCTCCCATACACCCTTGGCAACATTTTCCTTCCATCTCCCCTTTAAATACCTGCTATTTGATCATTTCACAGGGTTGGCAAAACCAGCACAATGGAGGCAATGTTTGCTCAGATCTATTTTTGTGTGTGTCTGTGTGTGTGAATTTTTTGGCAGAATCAGTGTTTGCAAGAAGCAGATAAAACTTTTCTGTTTGAGAGCCACTGAGAGCCAGGAATTGCTGCCTGCCAGCAAATCTGCTGCAAATCTGCCTGCAGCAAATCGGCTGCAGACTGCACTTGCAGCCCAGAAAGCCAAGCAGAGCCTGGGCTGCAGCAGCAGAAGTGTGGCCAGCAGGGCCAGGGAGGGGATTCTCCTCCTCTGCTGTGCTCTGCTGAGACCCCACCTGGAGTCCTGCATCCAGTTCTGGAGCCCCTGGGACAAGAGGGCTGTGGAGATGCTGGAGAGTGTCCAGAGCAGGGCCAGGAGGATGCTGAGAGGCTGCAGCAGCTCTGCTGTGAGCACAGCCTGAAAGAGTTGGGGCTGTGCAGGCTGGAGCAGAGGAGGCTCCCAGGGGACCTTCTTGTGGCCTTCCAGGATCTGAAGGGGGCTACAAAAAAGCTGGGAAGAGACTTTTTAGGCTGTGAGGGAGTGGCAGGACTGGGGGGAATGGAGCAAAGCTGGAGGTGGGGAGAGTGAGGCTGGAGGTGAGGAGGAAGTTGTTGAGCATGAGAGTGGTGAGAGGCTGGACTGGGTTGCCCAGGGAGGTGGTTGAGGCCCCATGGCTGGAGGTGTTTGAGGCCAGGCTGGCTGAGGCTGTGTGCAGCCTGCTCTAGGGTAGGGTGTCCCTGGGCATGGCAGGGGGGTTGGCACTGGCTGCTCCTTGTGGTCCCTTCCAACTCTGACTGATTCTATGGTTCTGTGAAATCTCTTGTTACTGAGAGAGATCATGTCATTGTTAGCCAGATAGAGGGGCTGGAGACAGGAATCTAGAGAGTTTCCTTGTTAGACTGTAAATGAAATAGCAATTTAGCAAATCATAGAATCATAGAATAGAATCATAGAATCAGTCAGGGTTGGAAGAGAGCTCCAAGCTCATCCAGTCCAACCTAGCACCCAGCCCTGGCCAAGCAACCAGACCATTGCACTAAGTGCCCCAGCCAGGCTTGGCTTCAACACCTCCAGCCACACAGACTCCACCACCTCCCTGGGCAGCCCATTCCAATGCCAATCACTCTCTCTGACAACAACTTCCTAACAACATCCAGCCTAGACCTCCCCTGCCACAACTCCAGACTGTGTCCCATTCTTATGGTGCTGCTTGCCTGGCAGCAAAGCCCAACCCCACCTGGCTACAGCCTCCCTGCAGGCAGCTGCAGACAGCAATGAGCTCTGCCCTGAGCCTCCTCTGCTGCAGGCTGCACACCCCCAGCTCCCTCAGCAGATGCCTCATAGTATTGTGCTCCAGGGCCCTTCTCTGGACACCTTCCAGCACCTCCCTTGTCCTGCTACCCACACTGCTCCTGAGCCAGCCCAGGATGCCATTGGCTCTGCTGCCCACCTGGGCACTGCTGCCTCAGCTTCAGCCTACTATCTCCCCGCACGCCCATCTCCCTTTCTTCCTGGCTGCTCTCAGCCACTCTGTCCCCACCCTGTAGAGCTGCTTGGGGTTGTTGTGGCCAAAGTTCAGAGCCCTGCCCTTGGCCTTGTTCAATCTCATCCCATTGGCCCTTTATTCTATTGCTGCTTGCCTGGCAGAATCATAGAATCAACCAGGTTGGAAGAAACCTCCTAAAGAATCCAGTCCAATCTAGCACCCAGCCCTGTTCCAATCAACTTAGACCATAGAATCATAGAATCAACCAGGTTGGAAGAGACTTCCAAGAGCATCCAGTCCAACCTATTACCCAGCCCTGACCTATCAACCAGAGCATAGAATCACAGAATCATAGAATCATAGAATCAGCCAGGTTGGAAGAGACCTCCAAGAGCATCCAATCCAACCTAGCACCCAGCCCTGACCAATCAACCAGATCATAGAATCACAGAATCATAGAATCATAGAATCAGCCAGGTTGGAAGAGACCTCCAAGAGCATCCAGCCCAACCTAGCACCCAGCCCTGACCAATCAACCAGACCATAGAATCACAGAATGATAGAATCAGCCAGGTTGGAAGAGACCTCCAAGAGCATCCAGTCCAATCTATTACCCAGCCCTGACCTATCAACCAGATCATAGAATCACAGAATCATAGAGTCATAGAATCAGCAAGGTAGGAAGAGACCTCCAAGAGCATCCAGTCCAACCCATCCCCCACCCCTATCCACGAAGAGACCAACCCCCACCACACACCTCCTGGCAAGCTACATAACCCAAGTCCTATTTTATTCACATCACACTCCGAGGAGCTCACTGACTGGAATTCAATAGAAACTGTTCTCTGTGTGAAAGTAATTTCAGAAAGTAATCTAGTTTATGGAAATGAAAGGCATCAAAACACACAAAAAAACCCTACCCAACACTGTTTCTGTACAAGTGCCTTTTGCTTCAAATATTTGACATGGAAATTCAGATAATCCCTCCGGGGCGCGCGGGTTTCGCCGGCGTTAACGTCTTTTTGAAATGAATTTCACAACTGTTTATTTGGAATAGCAGGGGCAGAGGAAAAAAAATAATTTAGGCTATCAAAGCATCTCCTTGAATGGCTCTTAATGATACAGATCTCAGATGGCTGCCCAGGTTAAAAAGGGATGAATTTTAATTGGGCGTGTTGGAAGATGTCGTTTCCAGTCGTTGCGCCGCTTTGCCGAAGCTATCACTTTCCAATTCTGAGCTTCCTGCTACCTCCTCCTCCTCCTCCTCCTCCTTACTTAAAGACCAAAATGAAACATTTTTCACGTTCTATTTGTGTGCTGGGCATGTTTTAAATGCGGAGGTTTTTGCTGCCTATCTCGGTTTATACAAGACCCCATCACCGTTGTATTGCAACACTTCTCAAGCAGTAAAGAGGTTGACTTTGTTTCCAGTCTGGTAGTGGTACATTGGGCATTCCTGGGTTTGTGAAAAGTGAAATGATTAAAGGCAAACAGTGCTGAGGCCATCCACAGCACAAATGGGTTTTTAAGAGTTGGGGCAAAGTGAGGCTTTGTATTTGCCTTCTCTCCTCCCTGCTGCCATGGTGCTGCGTCCTTACGGGAGGGTATCGCATCATAGAATCATAGAATCATAGAATCAGCCAGGTTGGAAGAGACCTCCAAGCTCATCCAGTCCAACCTATCACCCAGCCCTATCCAGTCAACTAGACCATGGCACTAAGTGCCTCATCCAGTCTTTTCTTGAAGACCCTCAGGTCATATTGTGTTCCCTTCCAACCCTGACTGGTTCTGTGAATCACAGAATCATAGAATCAAGCAGGTTAGAAGAGATCTCAAAGCTCATCCATTCCAACCTAGTATCCAGCCCTATCCAGTCAACCAGACCATGGGCACTAAGTGCCTCAGCCAGGCTTTTCTTGAACACCTCCAGGGACACCAACTCCACCACCTCCCTGGGCAGCCCATTCCAGTGGCAGTCACTATTTCAGAAGAGCCCAGCCAGACCTCTTTTGAACTGCAGTGAGGATCATAGAATCAGAGAATAAATCAGGTTGGAAGAGACCTCCAAGCTCATCCAGTCCAACCTAGCACCCAGCCCTATCCAATCAACCAGACCATGGCACTAAGTGCCCCAGCCAGGCTTGGCTTCAACACCTCCAGCCACACAGACTCCACCACCTCCCTGGGCAGCCCATTCCAATGCCAATCACTCTCTCTGACAACAACTTCCTAACAACATCCAGCCTAGACCTCCCCTGGCACAGCTTGAGACTCTGTCCCCTCGTTCTCTTGCTGCTTGCCTGGCAGCAGAGCCCAACCCCACCTGGCTACAACTTCCCTTCAGGTAGCTGCAGACAGCAATGAGGTCACCCCTGAGCCACCTCTTCTCCAGGCTGCACAACCCCAGCTCTATTATTCTGTGTTTCTGTGTTTCTATGATTCCATGATCATTTACCTCATTGCTGGAAGATCCTGGAAGGTCACTGTAAGGTCTCTTCAAAGCCTTCTCTTCTCCAGGCTGAAGACCTCCAACTCTCTCAGCCTGTCCTCAGAGCAGAGCTGCTGCAGCCCTCTCAGCACCTTCGTGGCCTCCTCTGGACTGGCTTCAACACTTCCATGTGCTGCTTGTGCTGGGGGCTCCAGAACTGCCCCCAGGACTGCAGGTTGGGTCTGAGGAGAGCAGAGTCAAGGGGCAGAATCCCCTCCCCTGCCCTGTGCCCACACTGCTCTGGCTGCAGCCCAGCACAGGGTTGTGTCTGGGCTGCACTCACACTGCAGGCTCATGTTGAGCTTTGCATCACCCCAGACCCCCAGGAACTGTTCCTCAGGGCTGCTCTCAGCCATTCCCCACCACTTCTGATACAAATCAGAAGTTAAATTTTTGCAGCATTTAAGACCTAACTTTTAATCAGTAGAGCCATATTTACTTCTGCCTTGGGATAATGTGGTGGGTAAGCATGAAAAGAACAACTACCTGGGAACCTTCATGTACTTTGTCCATCCTGTGTAGCAAAGGAGCAAACACCCTGTGGGAAAAGATATTATGTGATTGGGTAATTAAAAATTATCATAAGCCACAGTCAGGAGGAAGGCAAATTAAGCCTGCAAAGGCAGTGTGAGTTTTGAGAGCTCCTCAGCTACTGAGTGCTCAACACTGCAACTTTATCACTCATGTTAACTTTCTGTGTACCCTAGATTTGGGATCAGCCAGATTTTGTCCAAGATACTTTCTGTGCACTAGAATCACAGAATCAGGCAGGGTTGGAAGGGACCACAAGGAGCAGCCAGTTCTAACCCCCCTGCTATGCCCAGGGACACCCTACCCTAGAGCAGGCTGCACACAGCCTCACACAGCCTGGCCTCAAACACCTCCAGCCATGGGGCCTCAACCACCTCCCTGGGCAACCCACTCCAGCCTCTCACCACTCTCCTGCTCAGCAACTTCCTCCTCACCTCCAGCCTCACTCTCCCCACCTCCAGCTTTGCTCCATTCCCCCCACTCCTGGCACTCTCTCACAGCCTAAAAAGTCCCTCCCCAGTTTTTTTGTAGCCCCCTTCAGATCCTGGAAGGCCACAAGAAGGTCCCCTGGGAGCCTCCTCTGCTCCAGCCTTCACAGCCCCAACTCTTTTCAGTCTGTGCTCACCTGCTGCTTGCCTGTGAGAGGAGACCCACCCCCAGCTGGCTATAACCTCCCTTCATGTACTTGTAGACATCAATAATGTCCCCCTTGAGCCTCCTCTTCTCCAGGCTAAACAATCCCAGGAAGAAAGAGACCTGGGAGTACTGGTGGATAGGAGGCTGAAGATGAGGCAGCAGTGTGCCCAGTTGGCATTCTCAATTCAAGAGAGGCCCCTCAATTGCAGAGAGATGCTGAGGTGCTGGAAGGTGTTTGGAGAAGGGCAGCGAGGCTGGGGAGGGGCCTGGAGCAGAGCCCTGTGAGGAGAGGCTGAGGGAGCTGGGGGTGTGCAGCCTGCAGCAGAGGAGGCTCAGGGCAGAGCTCATTGCTGTCTACAGCTGCCTGCAGGGAGGCTGTAGCCAGGTGGGGTTGGGCTCTGCTGCCAGGCAAGCAGCAACAGAACAAGGGGACAGAGTCTGGAGTTGTGCCAGGGGAGGTCTAGGCTGGATGTTGTTAGGAAGTTGTTGTCAGAGAGAGTGATTGGCATTGGAATGGGCTGCCCAGGGAGGTGGTGGAGTCTCTGTGGCTGGCGGTGTTGAAGCCAAGCCTGGCTGGGGCACTTAGTGCCATGGTCTGGTTGATTGGATAGGGCTGGGTGCTAGGTTGGGCTGGCTGAGCTTGGAGCTCTTTTCCAACCTGCTTAATTCTATGAGTCTATGAAAAGTGAATCCATGAGCCTTTGAGGCTGGCTCTGGGTTTCAAGAGCTCCACCAGAAGTATTTCCTAATATCATCTTTAAGAAACTTACATTTTAGGGAGTGCAGAATGGTCACAATTTCCCTCCTAGTTTTGCCATCAGTTTTACAGCTGTTCTCTTCCCTGCCTCAGTGGGTAGCTGTGTCCTGATGCTGAAACCTGATGGTGCACATCTCCTCTCCATGGTGCATGAGCACACACTTCCCACTGCCAGCACTGAAACTCCCCTCTCATTAAGGTAGGTTGGGAGAAACACAAAGCCCTCTGTTTTGCTTGAGTCTCTCCTGTGAATAGGCAGAACAGATGACAAGCACAGAAAGCAAGAAGAAAAGTTGTGCAAATGGGGCTTCAGGTTCCCTCAAGGAAACTATTTCCAAGCCCTCCCCTTCCCCTCTGGCCTGCTTGGATGGGAGGAACCCTTCTGCTGAGCAACCTGGACATCAGATTCCTCCATCTCTCCACTCATGGCAGCTCTTTTTCTCTCTCCCATTACACATGTCCTCCCTTGCAGCACTGCAGCTATGTCAGACCATGAGCAATGACAGGGTGGTCAGGCTGGCATCTAGAATTTCTCTGTTGGCAAAGCAGTGCCAGAAGTGTTTCATGGGGAAAACAAAGCCATTGGGAGACCTTCAGGTTCTTTTCTGCTGTGATGTCTTTTCTGTGCTAGAAACCATCCCTTCCAAAGAGAAAAGCAGAGAAGAATAGGAGGGTTTGGGCAGTAACTGCCATAAAGCTGCAGGATGTTCCCATTGCAGGATGCAGAGAGCAGAAGACTTCATCTCCTGGCAATGAGGTGGCAAAATAGATCCCCTGCAATGAAACGACTTTGCTGCCCTCTCTCAGGGAAGGAAATCACCTTGTGCTGCTGCTGGTTTAAAGCAGGAGTTGCCTCCATTTGCCATCATAAGACCATATCTTGAGTCCTGTGTCCAGGTCTGGGCTCCTCAATTCAAGAGAGATGTTGAGATACTGGAATGTGTCCAGAGAAGGGCAACAAAGATGGTGAGAGGCCTGGAGAGCAGCCCTGTGTCCTTACAACCACTGTTCCACTTGTTATCATAGAATCATAGAGTCATAGAATCAACCAGCTTGGAAGAGACCTCCAAGCTCAGCCAGCACAACCTAGCACCCAGCCCTGGCCAAGCAACCAGACCATGGCACTAAGTGCCTCAGCCAGGCTTGGCTTCAACACCTCCAGCCACACAGACTCCACCACCTCCCTGGGCAGCCCATTCCAATGCCAATCACTCTCTGACAACAACTTCCTATCAACATCCAGCCTAGACCTCCCCTGGCACAGCTTGAGGCTGTGTCCCCTTCTTCTGTTGCTGCTTGCCTGGCAGCAGAGCCCAACTCCACCTGGCTACAGCCTCCCTTCAGGTAGGATGTCAGTGAAGACCACCAGGAGGCTAAGAGAGAAGAAGCTAGAGCCCTCCATGCCACAAGCAGAGCGTGCCCACACTTCCAAGGCATGCCCTTCAACCAGGGCACACTCACTTCATCCATCTTTGCCAGGCTATGTCAATAGCCTGAAAAGCACTCTAAATTGCTATGGTCATCAAAACCTGACAGCAGCTCCAGGATTTTCTGGGAAGCACCTCCAGCACCAAATGGGAAACTAAAACATCCTAAACCCCTTTTGAGGACAAGAAGGGTCCCCTTTTATCATCGAGTCCTTCCTGTCACATTCCGCGGCAGCCAAGCCACACAATCCCATTTCACAGGCTGAACAAGCATCAGCTTCAAATGAGCTGGAGCAGTTCCCCCAAGGCCATTCCCAAATCTCTGTTGTCTGAGAGCCTCAAACTCTCTTCTGATATCCAGCCTGAATATATTCTTCATCAGTTCACGTCGCTCTGTATTTGCAGCGGCATGATCCATTAAAGCTAGGCAGCCTTGCCCTTCTCACAAGTCTACCCACAACCAGCAGCAAGATCTCTTTCACCACTCAGCAAGCCAAAAGAAATCATTCTGGCTCTGCCCACCTCCTCTCTTCATTAGAAACATAGAATCATAGAATCAACCAGGTTGGAAGAGAGCTCCAACATCACCCAGCCCAACCTAGCATCCAGCCCTAGACAAGCAACCAGACCATGGCACTAAGTGCCCCAGCCAGGCTTGGCTTCAACACCTCCAGCCACACAGACTCCACCACCTCCCTGGGCAGCCCATTCCAATGCCAATCACTCTCTCTGACAACAACTTCCTAACAACATCCAGCCTAGACCTGCCCTGGCACAACTTGAGGCTGTGTCCCCTTGTTCTGTTGCTGCTTGCCTGGCAGCAGAGCCCAACCCCACCTGGCTACAGCCTCCCTTCAGGTAGTTCTAGCCAGCAATGATCTCTGCTCTCATCCAGGCTTGGCTTGAACACCTCCAGGGATAGCAACTCCACCACCAACCTAAGCAGCCCATTCCAATGGGCATTCCCTCCCTGAGTTCCAAACAGTCCTCTGTTTCTGTTCCTGTCTGATACCCCCAACCTCAAACCCAGGCATGGCACCACAGGAGCACCTGCAAACCTCTATCTCAAAGAGCAGAGAGGGCTGCTGCAAAAAGGAGATGGTGCCTTGCACTGTAGAGAGGAAGCTGGGGTAGACAGATGTCTGCAAAGCCTCCAGACATCAGAATGCTTTTACCAGCTGGATGCAACCACATAGAACCCACATAGAATCCACACAGAATCAACCAGGTTGGAAGAGACCTCCAAGATCATCCAGTCCAACCTAGCACCCATCCCTAACCAATCAACCAGACCATGGCACTAAGTGCCTCATCCAGGCTTTGCTTGAAGACCCCCAGGGACGGTGCCTCCACCACCTCCCTGGGCAGCCCATTCCAATGTCAATCATTCTCTTTGTGAAGAACTTCTTCCTAACACCCAGCCTAGACCTACCCTGGCACAACTTGAGACTGTGTCCCCTTGTTCTATTGCTGGGTGCCTGGGAGAAGAGGCCACCCCCCACCTGGCTACAATGCCCCTTCAGGTAGTTGTAGACAGTAAGAAGATCACCCCTGAGCCTCCTCTTCTCCAGGCTAAACAGGCCCAGCTCCCTCAGCCTCTCCTCATAGGATTTGTGCTCCAGGCCCCTCACCAGCTTTGTTGCCCTTCTCTGGACATGTTCCAGCACCTCAACATCTTTCTTGAATTGAGAGGCCCAGAACTGGACACAGTTGAAGATGTTCATCCTTTTCAGAAGGCTTCTGCTTCACACAGTGCTGGTAGCCTTGGAAAACTCTTTAAATCTAGACCAGATGAGTGCTGCTCTCCTTGGAAATGATCTGGAAGTGAGTTTCACATGCAGCCTGGATCTGGGTTGCTCACCTGGTAATTGGGGCACACCTGCCTGGTACAAAGCCCTGTCCTGGAGTCCTGTACCCCTAAATTCCTCTCCTGCCCGGACTTCGGGGGGAAAGGGGAAAAGCCTCCTGGTTTCCCCCCCCCTCGCCTGCCCTGCAGCCGTGAAGGGGGCGGGGACTGCCCCGTGAGTTTCCGCGCTGGAGCCAGGCTGGGATTGGCCGTGCGCTTTCGCGCCTAAGGTGTGGTAACTCTGCCCTTTGTCTAGCCAAGGTTATAACTATTGGGGGTCTTCCTGCCTTTGGGGTTCCCGCTTTGGAGTTTGCCTGTGCCTGGACGTATGTGTCTGCCTGAGCTGCTCACTCCCCTGTGCCTGGACTGCAGAGAGACCAAGGATTTGCTTTACTGTTAGGCACACACCTCTGTGTGCCTAACGACCCTTAACGACCCTTAACGACTCCTGCAGCCGCTGGAGGAGGAAGACAGACCGCACGAGCCAGCCTGAGTGAGTTATTTGGCTTAGCTTAATTTAGTAAGAAACCGCTATTAATTAATAGCTGAGGCCTTTTCCAAACTCTGACTTCCAAATATAGTCAGAGTATTGATGGTATCCTCGTAGATTAATTCTCATGTAACTGAACCTGTTTATCAAACGAAATTAATCTTTGTATATATAGTTGTGGGGGCGGGTTTTTGGAAAAATAAAAAATATCTATTTTTGATAAATTTTCGACTCGGCCACGAATTATTACTGCCCTCTGCAACAAGCCCCAGAAATGGCAGCTGAGCAGGTCAGCAGGAATTTGGGTTTACTTCACTTATTTCCCCTCGTCTTTTGTCATAGTATTGCAGGCACTGGTTAAAAATAACTATGTAAAGCCACTGTGGGAAGTGAATGTCCCTCACTCAGCACTTCAGGCAAGGCTCTAGTGTGCTCTATCCAAAATATCTCTGCAAGGTTGGAAGCATCTTGAGGCCAGCCTGTTGGAATGGAGAAGCCTGTTGGGACCAGACCACCCTGTTGGGACCATTCAGCACTGGATGTGGTTGGGCAGCAGAGCAATGCTGTTCATCCATTGCTGGCTCAGGAGAGAGGCACCCATGGGAATAAGGGACTCAAGGTGAAAACCTGCCATCAGGACTCATGTTTCTCCCAGCCAACAACCTCACTCTTTTGATTAACAATAGTCACAGGAAAATGAGCCTTGTAACCCTCAGCCACCTCCCTGGGCAACCCAGTCCAGCCTCTCACCACTCTCATCACCAACAACTTCCTCCTCACCTCCAGCCTCACTCTCCCCACCTCCAGATTTGATCCATTCCCCCCACTCCTGGCACTCCCTCACAGCCTCAAAAGTCCCTCCACAGCTTTTTTGGAGCCCCCTTCAGATCCTGAAAGGCCACCAGAAGGTCAGCTGGGAGCCTCCTCTGCTCCAGCCTGCACAGCCCCAACTCTTTCAGTCTGTGCTCACAGCAGAGCTGCTGCAGCCTCTGAGCATCCTCCTGGCCCTGCTCTGGACACTCTCCAGCATCTCCACAGCCCTCTTGGCCCAGAGGCTCCAGAACTGGATGCAGGACTCCAGGTGGGGTCTCAGCAGAGCAGAGCAGAGGGGGAGAATCCCCTCCCTGGCCCTGCTGGCCACACTTCTGCTGCTGCAGCCCAGGCTCTGCTTGGCTTTCTGGCCTGCAAGTGCACACTGCTGGCTCCTCTTGAGCTTCTCCTCCAGCAGCACCCCCAAGTCCCTTTCCTCAGGGCTGCTCTCCAGACACTCACTGAACAGCCTGCATTTGTGCTTGGCATTGCCTCATTCAGCTGCAGGATGCTACTCTTGGTCTTATTGAACCTCCTGAGCTTGGCTTGTGCCCACCTCTGCAGCCTGTCCAGGAGCCTCTGGATGGATCCCTGCCCTCCAGCCTGGCTGCTGCACCACACAGCTTGGTGTGGGCAGCAAACTTGCTGAGGCTGCACTCAGTGCCTCTGTCCATGGCACCCACAAAGACGTTGAACAAGACTGGTGCCAGGACTGATCCCTGAGGGAGGGATTCCACATGTCACTGCCTGCACTTGGCCATGGAGCCATTGACAGCCACTCTCTGGTTGCAGCCATCAAGCCAGTTCTGTATCCATCCAGTGCTCCACCCATCAAACCCATGTGTCACCAGCTTGGAGACCAGGATGTGGTGCAGAACAGCATCAAAAGCCTTGCTTAGGCTCAGGTCAATGCCATCAGTTGCTCCCCCCTCATCTATTAATGTTGCTCATAAAAAAAAAAAAAAAGAAAAAAGACCCAAAACCCAATAACAAAAGCAAAGAAGCCTGAAACAAAACACAAACACAATCAAGTGGATTGCTTGGGAAATAATTTTCCTTCCAAAATGTAATCATCTATATTGGAGAGGATGTTTATTTGTTAAAAAACAAAAAAAATAGAAAGAAGAGAAAAGTTGAGCCTGGGAGTGTTCCTGCCTATAAAAAAAAAAAAAGGCATTTATAAATATTAATGTGGCAGGAGAGCAAAGAACAATACATAACAATAATGAGAATCACCAAATCCCATCATTTTTTGACATTGTCGTGTCGACAGCTTAAGGATTAGGAGGTGAACTTTAAATGTATTGCTTCCAAATAATAATAATAATAATAATAATGATAAATAGTAATAATAATAATAATAACAGTAATGATAATAGCATCAAAATGAAATAGCAGCAAATCAACCCCAAAAACTCCTTCCTGCATCTGTATGTTCTCAATGGCTTCCTCCTAACAGCGTTTCCAGGATCATCGCTTTCAACCTATGGATGATATTAACCTGAAGAAGAGGGGGGGGGGGGGGGGAGGAGGTCTTCTTATCGCTTTCCTTTCTTGCAAAGCTTTGCTTAGCCTTGTCTTTGTTTCCCACTAACCCCTGACATTGACAGAGTCAAAGGCCTATCAACTAATACCCTAATTTCAGGAGGATTTTATAGGCGCATCTCTCCGTGCGCCCCTGCAAGCGGTTGGTGCATCTGGGTATGTATATGCATAAACTACTGGGTGTTTGAGAAGATAAAGTTGCACCAGGTGTCAATTTTCACACCTCTCACTAAATACACAGGCTAAAAAGCCAAAAGAAGGGGAAAAAAAAAAACCAAACCCACAGGCTGATGCCACAATTTCATTGAAAATCCCAAGCTATTGAGATCTAATCGCTGCTTAAGCTCTGGCTTTATTCAAATCTGGATCACCAATAGGGCTGGGGATGGAAATGAAGTGCAAAGAGAAATAAAGCAAAGGGAGGGGTTAAAAAAAAAAGGGGGGGGAGGAAAGGAAATAAATCTGTGATAGCCTTTTCCTTCAGCCATTTGATTCCCAAGTCCTTATCAGTCAATTAATGCACGCTAAAACTTTAGTGGCAGCCTCAGTTTAACAGACCTAATAGCTGCAGCGAGCCCCCAGCCTGAGCCAAACAAAACACACTTGCAGCAAGCCTTAATGTGAGACTGCAAAAAAGGTCAAAATAGACAGGCTTTAGAGAATAAATCCTGAAGATCCATTCTAATTTCCACTCAAGAGATCTTTTAAGCAGTTCTTGGATGCTCTTTATGGGACTTTGATCCAAGCATAGTTTCATTAAAACTTTGTGGCTTGGTATTTTTAAACCTGATAGCTTCTCTAAACTAGTTCTCAGAGTGTTAGCTAAGCTGCTATGCATAAAACTACTTTCCTGTCATGGGCTCTTCTAATATCACCTAAGTACAGGCTGCTGCAATTTGGAAAATGAACCTTTTCTACATTCACCAGATCTCAGCTTGGGAATTGTTTTGCTTTCACACTTGAAGGCTGTCTCGTAGTATAAAGGGAAGGTGCTGCCTGACCCCCTTCTTCTCTCCCACCGCCTCTCCACCCCCCCTTCCTTGAAACCTAAAACTAAAATTAGCTGCTGTACCTTATTTGTTCTGGAAGCAAGTTACACAGGACTTTTATCCACTCTGGTTTCCAATTGCAGGATTAGCACTGGATGCTTGGGAAAAAAAAACACCCTAGGAAAAAAGCTGTGTGGTGCAGCAGGCAGGCTGGAGGGCAGGGATCCATCCAGAGGGACCTGGACAGGAGATAGACTGGAGGGCAGGGATCCATCCAGACGGACCTGGACAGGCTGTGTGGTGCAGCAGGCAGGCTGGAGGGCAGGGATCCATACAGAGGCACCTGGACAGGCTGCAGAGGTGGGCACAAGCCAAGCTCAGGAGAGTCAACAAGAGCAAGTGCAAGGTCCTGCAGCTGGGTGGAGGCAATGCCAAGCACCAATGCAGGCTGTGCAGTGAGTGGCTGGAGAGCAGCCCTGAGGAGAGGGACTTGGGGATGCTGCTGGAGGAGAAGCTCAGCAGGAGCCAGCAGTGTGCACTTGCAGGCCAGAAAGCCAAGCAGAGCCTGGGCTGCAGCAGCAGCAGTGTGGCCAGCAGGGCCAGGGAGGGGATTCTCCCCCTCTGCTGTGCTCTGCTGAGACCCCACCTGGAGTCCTGCATCCAGCTCTGGAGCCCCTGGGACAAGAGGGCTGTGGAGATGCTGGAGTGTGTCCAGAGCAGGGCCAGGAAGATGCTCAGAGGGCTGCAGCAGCTCTCGTGTGAGGACAGACCTCCAGCCATGGGGCCTCAACCACCTCCCTGGGCAACCCAGTCCAGCCTCTCACCACTCTCATGCTCAACAATGTCCTCCTCACAGCCAGTCTGAACCTACTCGCCTCCAGCTTGGCTCCATCCCCCCCTAGTCCTGTCACTATCAGAATATAAATAGAAACAAAGGTTTACTTTAAAAATAAAATAACAACAAACCCAACTCGATGACAACTGCCCAGCCCCCTGTCTAAGCCTGCTTTGATCTCAGCCAAGGACCAAACTCTCACTAGCTTTGACAGGAGCAATTTTGTTGGGTGCTGGGGAAAGACTCAGCCAAAAAGCGTGGGCTGGGTGGGAGACTACTTCCATGCATGGTGGAGTTCAAAGTCAAAGTGGAAATTTCTGTATTATCATGTATGGAAGTGGAAGTCCTCTCTGCATAGTCACTCCTTGTCCCACCTGGGTACACACCATCAGAATCATAGAATCATAGAATCAAGCAGGTTGGAAGAGAGCTCCAAGCTCATCCAGCCCAACCTAGCACCCAGCCCTGGCCAAGCAACCAGACCATGGCACTAAGTGCCTCAGGCAGGTTTTGGTTGAACACCTCTAGGGACATCAACTCCACCACCTCCCTGGGCAGCCCATTCCAATGCCAATCACTCTCTCTGCCAACTTCCTAACAACATCCAGCCTAGACTTGCCCTGGCACAGCTTGAGACTGTAAGGAAATGGGCTGCACAGCTGGTTTTAGTCACAACCCAGTGATTCTCTAAGACTACCCCATCCAGGTTCTGAGCCCAGTATGTCAACTTCCAACCTCACTTCTGTAACAAAAACCACTGACAAAGGACACAGAAGTGACAATGAAGCCTTTTGGCATTCCAAAACTCATGACATATTTAGGGGAGTTGCCAAAAAAAGTCTCATTGATCACTTCTTCAGCAAGTGTTGCTCTTGACTATGATGTTGTTGTAGACTTTGATGCCTACAACTACCTGAAGGGAGGCTGTAGCCAGGTGGGGTTGGGCTCTGCTGCCAGGCAAGCAGCAACAGAAGAAGGGGACACAGTTTGGAATTGTGCTGGGGCAGGTGTAGGCTGGATGTTGTTAGGAAGTTGTTGTCAGAGAGAGTGATTGGCATTGGAATGGGCTGCCCAGGGAGGTGGTGGATGCTGTTCCCTTGTGGTGTTGAAGCCAAGCCTGGCTGGGGCACTTAGTGCCATGGTCTGGTTGACTGGCTAGGGCTGGGTGCTAGGTTGGGCTGGCTGAGCTTGGAGGTTTCTTCCAACCTGGTTGATTCTGTGATTCTATTATTTTATGATTCTATGATTCTGTGATTTTATGATTCTATTATTCTATGATTTGGGCTCTTCTGCCAGGCAAGCAGCAATAGAACAAGGGGACAGAGTCTCAAGTTGTGCCAGGGGAGATCTAGGCTGGATGTTGTTAGGAAGTTGTTGTCAGAGAGAGTGATTGGCATTGGAATGGGCTGCCCAGGGAGGTGGTGGAGTCTCTGTGCCTGGAGGTGTTGAAGCCAAGCCTGGCTGGGGCACTTAGTGCCATGGTCTAGATGGTTGGCCAGGGCTGGGTGCTAGGTTGGACTGGCTGAGCTTGGAGGTCTCTTCCAACCTGCTTGATTCTATCATTCTATGATTCTACATGGGAAAGAACACCAAATTTTGCTCTTTAACCCCCTCAGCTGCTCTCACAAATGAGAGCTGAACTACATGACCTTTAAATGTCCCTTCCAGCACAAAGAATTCTGTGACCCCAAAAAAAAACCACCAACCCCTTGTCAACCCCCAATTTTGCCAGCAGCCACTGCCTGACAATTTGTCATGAGCCTGTCCCACTCCTCCTTGAGTCCCCATCCCCTGGCAGAAAGACTTTGGTTGCTTTCCTTGCTCCACACACCTCCGCCAGGTCAGCAGAAAAGCCTGTCAACCAAAAGCCTGACAAAAGCATCCTGACGGCAGGTATAAAGAGTGTCACCTACAGCTTCGTGTCTGTAAGGGACAAAAAAAAAGGACCCCACCCTCTCTGACTTCGGGCAAACAATGAACCTTTTTGTCTTCTTAATGCCCCGGTATGCAATCGAGTGGAAATGCTACTTCCATCCTTAATCTACAAATGAAATTAAAGTTGTTGAAAGACAGGCGATAAAGCAGGATCCTTTGTTTCTTCCAGGAGGAGGAGGAGGAGGGGAGAGAGGGGGGGAAAAAATTGAAACCCCCGAAATATTTGAGCAGATTTACTCAATTTCCAATTAAATCTGGCATGAGGGCAGAGCCTGCATCTCCCTCTCACTCCACCACACACAGTTTCCATTTGAATAAAGTAGGTTAGACTCGGAGCTGCCTCTCTCTCTGCCTCCCTCCCTCCACCCACCCGAGGAGGAATATTAATGAAGCAGATCCGTTGCCAGCGCTCCGGGATGCTCGGGCATCCCTGGGATGGCTTGGGAAGGGCTGGTTTATAGGGGAACAACCTCGGCTGTCTGGAGGGAGAGGGATATGCTAGGCAAGAGCACCCTCTGCCCGCTGGCAGGAGGGTCTGGCTCGATTAACATGCCCCTCATCCCTCCCCCCTCCTTCCCTTCGCCTAGGAAAGGTCACGGGAAGCAGCTTACACAAGGCAGATGAGGTGGAGACCAAATCAGGACCAAGATTAGATGTGAGGGACTTAAAGACAGGAGAGGAAGGACAGCGTGCAGTGCTGGTGCATGCCTTCTGCCAGCACTGTGCCCAGGTGGGCAGCAGAGCCAGTGGCATCCTGGGCTGGCTCAGGAGCAGTGTGGGCAGCAGGACAAGGGAGGTTCTTGTGCCCCTGTGCTCAGCACTGCTCAGGCCACCCCTGGAGTGCTGTGTCCAGTTCTGGGCTCCTGAATTGAAGAGAGATGCTGAGGTGCTGGAAGGTGTTTGGAGAAGGGCAGCAAGGCTGGGGAAGGGCCTGGAGCAGAGCCCTGTGAGGAGAGGCTGAGGGAGCTGGGGGGGGGGGTGCAGCCTGCAGCAGAGGAGGCTCAGGGCAGAGCTCATTGCTGTCTGCAGCTGCCTGCAGGGAGGCTGTAGCCAGGTGGGGTTGGGCTCTGCTGCCAGGCAGCCAGCACCATAAGAAAGGGACAGAGTCTCAAGCTGTGCCAGGGGAGGTCTAGGCTGGATGTTATGAGGAAGTTGTTGTCAGAGAGAGTGATTGGCATTGGAATGGGCTGCCCAGGGAGGTGGTGGAGTTGCTGTCCCTAGAGGTGTTCAACCAAAACCTGCCTGAGGCACTTAGTGCCAAGGTCTGGTTGCTTGGCCAGGGTTGGGTGCTAGGTTGGACTGGATGTTCTTGGAGGTCTCTCCCAACCTGGTTGATTCTATGATTCTATGTATACATTTCTCCATGGGGAAGGTAAATCTCTCCTGGTTTGTAGCCATTCAGGCTTAAAGCTCATTCAGTAATTCATTTATTACATCATTGCTCCTTGCCACACTCACAGACTGCCTCAACTGGGCACTGCTGGAGAGATGAGGATCCCAGGAGCACATCTCTCCTTGCATGGAATGGTTCACAGCAGTCAAATACCATGCTCTGAGCAGCCAACAAGTAGGTCATGTGGAAATCCTCTTCAATTAAAGGAAAGCAGAGAATCCCAGAATCATTCCCTCTCCCAACCCTCCCAGCATTTCTCCTCTCCTGCCCCCCAGACCCACAGCACCTGGGCTCTGTTGAGTCTCCTCCCACCCCAGCTGTGACCACTTTGCCCTCCCTGCACACTCCCCTTTATAATCAGCCCCAGGAAAGGCAGCAGCCCCAAGCTGGCCCAAGTGGGCAGAGGGATCCTCCTCCTGTCATCACTGGTGAGTACCCCTGGTGCCCACTGGGTGAATGGGAGTGGGACAAAGGCCGGGGGGCCTGGTGGCCCCCTGGTTAGGTAGGGCTTACAGAACATCAGAGGCTGGAAGGGACCTTGGCTGGGTGCTAGGTTGGGCTGGATGAGCTTGGAGCTCTCTTCCAACCTGGTTGATTCTATGAGGCACTTAGTGCCATGGTCTGGTTGATTGAACAGGGCTGGGTGCTAGGTTGGGCTGGATGATCTTGGAGCTCTCTTCTAACCTGCTTGATTCTATGATTCTAGGTCTCAGACTCCGGCTGGAAGACTTAATGATCTCTGTCCCTTAAATGGGACCTTAGGAAGGACAACTTCCTTCTGCAGATCTTGTAGGCACTACCATGGTATATGTGACTGAACAGCAGCACAGGGGTTGCAAATCTGTCAATCCTGCACCTTTCCTCAGCACTTAATTCATGAACAAAGGCTGACAAAAAACCCCACAGCACAGCAGCCCTTCAAAGCTCTGGAGCTGCATTTCTCATGGCTGCAATAATACTTCCTTACAATATGGACTCTTAGCTGCTTTTTATGTAACTGCTGCTCTTAATCAGCTCAGTATCAGCAGCTCTAACCTGCCCTTGCTTGATTTATTGTATTTTCTTCCTAAAACAAACAGAGATTTGCAATCTCTCTGATTTCCCAGCTCTTATGCCACTCCACTGAGGTGCTTTAAACATCTCATTTAACTCCCATAGGTTGGGAAATTGCAAACCCCTCCCCTTCAAAACAAACAAGCAAGCAGGGAAAAAAAAAAAACTAACCCCTTCCAGCTAAAGTCTACACAGTTGGAATGTGTTGATTTCAACAAGAACTCTGAAACAAGATAGGAAGAGACAGGAACATGAAAACAGACCTTCTCCCCCCACCTTGCACAGATGGAGCTTGGAGGTTGCTTGTATCAAATGTTGGCTTGTTCTGAGGGAGCAGAGAATCATAGAATCATAGACTCATAGAATCAAGCAGGCTGGAAGAGAGCTCCAAGCTCAGCCAGCCCAACCTAGCACCCAGCCCTGGCCAAGCAACCAGACCATGGCACTAAGTGCCCCAGCCAGGCTTGGCTTCAACACCTCCAGCCACAGAGACTCCACCACCTCCCTGGGCAGCCCATTCCAGTGCCAATCACTCTCTCTGACAACAACTTCCTAACAACATCCAGACAAGACCTCCCCTGCCACAACTTGAGACTCTGTCCCCTTCTTCTGTTGCTGCTTGCCTGGCAGCAGAGCCCAACCCCACCTGGCTACAGCCTCCCTGCAGGCAGCTGCAGACAGCAATGAGCTCTGCCCTGAGCCTCCTCTGCTGCAGGCTGCACACCCCCAGCTCCCTCAGCCTCTCCTCACAGGGCTCTGCTCCAGGTGTAGTGGATTGAATAGGGCTGAGTGCTTGGCTTCAACATCTCCAGGCACAGAGACTCCACCACCTCCCTGGGCAGCCCATTCCAATGCCACTCACTCTCTCTGCCAACAACTTCCTCCTACCATCCAGCCTAGACCTCCCCTGGCACAAGCATCTACTTATGTTTTGTGAAACCTGAAGGAAGCAGTAGAGGAGAACATTTTTCAGTTGTTTGAGAAAGGCTGAGATGCTGCACTTGTTGTAGCATGAGTTTCCTTCTCCTTCCCTTCCTGCCCACTTCAGCTGTGTTTGTACAAAGGAGGGTGGAAGCAGTGGCAATGGCTCTGATGTACTGGGATTTTTCAAATGGGGTTTGGGTGGGAAGAACATAGAATCATAGAACCAACCAGCCTGGAAGAGACCTCCAAGCTCATCCAGTCCAACCTAGCACCCAATCACAGAATAACAGAATCAGTCAGGGTTGGAAGGATCACAAGGATCAGCCAGTGCCAACCCCCTGCCATGCCCAGGGACACCCTACCCTAGAGCAGGCTGCACACAGCCTCACACAGCCTGGCCTCAAACACCTCCAGCCATGGGGCCTCAACCACCTCCCTGGGCAACCCAGTCCAGCCTCTCACCACTCTCACGCTCAGGAACTTCCTCCTCACAGCCAGACTAGGTCTCCCCACCTCCAGCTTTGCTCCATTCCCCCCACTCCTGGCACTCCCTCACAGCCTCAAAAGTCCCTCCCCAGCTTTTTTGTAGCCCCCTTCAGATGCTGGAAGGCCACAAGAAGGCCCCCTGGGAGCCTCCTCTGCTCCAGCCTGCACAGCCCCAACTCTTTCAGTCTGTGCTCACAGCAGAGCTGCTGCAGCCTCTCAGCATCCTCCTGGCCCTGCTCTGGACACACTCCAGCATCTCCACAGCCCTCTTGTCCCAGGGGCTCCAGAGCTGGATGCAGGACTCCTTACCCTTCCCAATTGCTATTTTCTTAGGCATAAACACATTTTTCATTGTTTTTTTGTTTTTCATGAATACTAGAAACAATCTTCCCCACCTCACAATAATATTCTCTATAAGAATAGAGAAATAATTACTGCAAATAACTCAACCTTCTTTTTTTGTTAACCCAGTCTGTGAAAAATGCTTTTAAGTTTTGTATTTTTTCACTCTCTGCTGATGTTTTTATCCCCCCACAGGAGCCTGTGTAACAACACAGCTGGAAGAACATGATCTATCTATAGAACAGGGTTATGAGGATGATGAGGGCACTGGAGGACTGCCTTATGAGGAGAGGCTGAGTGCCCTGGGGCTGCTTAGTCTGGGGAAGAGAAGACTGAGAGGGGATTTATTAATGGTTTAGAAACATCTGAGGGCTGGGGGTCAGGAGTGGGGGGACAGGCTCTGCTCACTGCTGCCTGGGATAGGACAAGCAGCAATGGGTGGAAGCTGCAGCACAGCAGGTTCCAGCTCAACACAAGGGGGAACTTCTTTCCTGTAAGGGTCCCAGAGCCCTGGCACAGGCTGCCCAGAGAGGTTGTGGAGTCTCCTTCTGTGAAGACATCCAAGGCCTGTCTGGATGTGTTCCTGTGTGCTCTGTGTTAGATAGGATTGTCCTGCTCTGGCAGGGGGATTGGACCTGATGATCACCTTGGGTCCCTTCCAGCCCCTAGCATCCTGTGAGCCTGTGATGACACCATGAGATGCACTGCCTCCCTTTTTAGCACAGTTGAGGTTTGATTTCTCAAGGCAAGTTGTCACCCAAACACTGAACCCCCTCCCTGTGCTCCTAATGAGCAAACCCAGCAATTTCACAGAGCATAAAGCAGGCACAACGTGAAAGCCTCCTACGAATTGTCTAGGGGTGTAAAGGTCGGAGAGCAGCCCTGAGGAACAGGACCTGGGGGTCTGGGGTGAGGAAAAGCTCAACAGGAGCCTGCAGCATGCATGTGCAGCTCAGACAGCAGCTGTGTGCTGGGCTGCAGCAAGAGCAGTGTGGGCAGCAAGGCAAGGGAGGGGATTCTGCCCCTTGGCTCTGCTCTCCTCAGACTCCACCTGCAGTCTTGTGTGCAGTTCTGGAGCCCTCAACACAAGAGGGACATGGAACTGTTGAAGTGAATCCAGAGCAGGGCCACGATGATGCTGAGAGGGCTGCAGCCTCAGCTCTGAGGACAGGCTGAGAGAGTTTGAGCTCTTCTGTCTGAAGAAGAGATGGATTCAAGGAGATCTTATAGTGGCCTTCCAGTGTCTGAAGGGGATCTACAAGAAGGCTGGGGAGGGACTATGGACAAGGTCTTGTAATGACAGGATGAGGAGGAATGGGTTTACACTGGCAGAGGGGAGATTTGGACTAGATGTTAGGATGAATTTCTTTGCAGTGAGGGTGGTGAGACACTGGCACAGGTTGCTCAGGCAGGTTGTGGCTGCTCCCTCCCTGGAATAGAATTATAGAATCATAGAATCAACCAGGCTGGAAGAGACCTCCAAGCTCATGCAGTCCAACCTAGCACCCAGCCCTAGACAATCAACCAGACCATGGCACTAAGTGCCCCAGCCAGGCTTGGCTTCAACACCTCCAGCCACACAGACTCCACCACCTCCCTGGGCAGCCCATTCCAATGCCAATCACTCTCTCTGACAACAACTTCCTAACAACATCCAGCCTAGACCTGCCCTGGCACAGCTCCAGACTGTGTCCCCTTCTTCTGTTGCTGCTTGCCTGGCAGCAGAGCCCAATCCCACCTAGCTACAGCCTCCCTGCAGGCAGCTGCAGGCAGCAATGAGCTCTGCCCTGAGCCTCCTCTGCTGCAGGCTGCACCCCCCCAGCTCCCTCAGCCTCTCCTCACAGGGCTCTGCTCCAGGCCCCTCCCCAGCCCTTCTCTGGAGGTGTTCAAGGCCAGGTTGGATGAGACCTTGAGCAACCTGCTCTAGTGGGAGGTGTCCCTGCCTACGGCTGGGGGGCTGGAGCTGGATGATCCTTGAGGTCCCTTCCAACCTAGACCCTTCTACGATTCCACGATTCCACAGCTCTAAGCCCTGCATTGCAGCCCGCATCCCCAGCTGCACATCAGCAGAGGCGCAGGTCGCTTCCATCGCTTTGGCAGCGCCAGCGCCGCAGCAGCCTGCTTGAGCGGGCGCGGATCGAGCCCCGCACGCATCCCTTACCCACTGCGCCCTCTGCTGGACGCAGCTGGCAACGCAGGCGATGTTACTTCCAATTAATTTTTGGCATCCTCGCTTGGCATCTGCCTGAGGAATGCAAAGCGTGAAATTTGTAGTAGCAGGTTTAATATTTGATCCAGCCAAAAATGGCTTTTTTTTTGCTACGAGGACTTACCTTTGGTGGCGTTTTCACACCCGCCCCCCCCTCTTCCCTCCACCCCCTCCTCCTCCTTGTCCTCCTCCTCCTCCTCCTTTGCTCCGTGTTATTTCGTTGCCACCAAGCCTTGTTTACAGTCCAAACGCAAAAACAACCCTGCCACCGAATGCCATACGTGGCAGGAATAATTTCATGCTGTGCAAAATTTGTTTCATTTCACATCCTGTAAGAATAATTACTTAGCATAATGCCACTTAAGCTGTATTTCTAGCTGCAAACGTTAAGGAAAGGGGGAGGGGGGGAAGCTAGATGCTGGTTGGGAGGGGGAAAAGGGGTATTTAGGGGTCCCCAGGGTTTTGTACAACTGGTTGCTTTTGACACCAGGGAGAACAAGGAGTATGGAAATGCTGTATAAATGATGTCACTGAATTTAAGGCCACCATAAACCCTCAAAATTGTCAATGATATTTGAGGTCACTCCTATGCTGGGGACCTTGATAAGGCACTGCCTTCAGAAACAGAGGACAAAATACCACCCCCACCCCACCCCCCTTGCATTGCCTGCATTTCTCATGTTTCCTGCTATTAACTTTGTCTGAAAGGGAGAGTTACCCAATCAGCCTGAAAGAAACAATCATAGAATCAACCAGGTTGGAAGAGACCTCCAAGATCATCCAGTCCAACCTAGCACCCAGACGAATCATAGAATCAGTCAGGGTTGGAGTGGACCACAAGGATCATCTAGTTCAAATCCCCCTGCCACGGGCAGGGACAAATGAAGATCCTGAGCACCCCATTCTGATGCAGATCTCTCTCTCTGAAGAACTTCCTCCTAATATCCAGCCTAGACCTCCCCTGGCACAGTTGGAGATTGTAATGAAATGGGCTGCAATGCTGCTTTTAACCACAACCCAGTGGCTCTCTAAGACTACCCCATCCAGGTTCTGAGCCCAGTATCTCATCCTGTCCAACCTAGCTCCCAGCCCTCGCCAGTCAATCAAGACCATGGCACTAAGTGCCTCAGCCAAGCTTGGCTTCAACACCTCCAGCCACACAGACTCCACAACCTCCCTGGGCAGCCCATTCCAATGCCAATCACTCTCTCTGACAACAACTTCCTAAAAACATCCAGCCTAGACCTGCCCTGGCACAGCTTGAGGCTGTGTCCCCTTCTTCTGTTGCTGCTTGCCTGGCAGCAGAGCCCAACCCCACCTGGCTACAGCCTCCCTGCAGGCAGCTGCAGACAGCAATGAGCTCTGCCCTGAGCCTCCTCTGCTGCAGGCTGCACACCCCCAGCTCCCTCAGCCTCTCCTCACAGGGCTGTGGATTGGATAGGGCTGAATGCTAGGTTGGACTGGATGATCTCAGAGGTCTCTCCAACCTGGTGGATTCTATATGATTCTATGATGCTGGATCCCCTTCCTGTCATTTCATCAACTCCACTATTTACATGATGGAAAACAGGGGCCAGTAGGGTTAGAGATGAGTGAATGTGCTGAGTGCATTCAATAAATCCCACCCTAAGTGGTGCAGAAAAATCCCTTAGCACTCTGGGGCAGTGTGTGAACCACCATGCCAAAGGAGGCTCCAACCACCCTCCTGGGGCCCCACAGTTGTTCACAGTTCACTCTTAACTTCCAGGAAAAAAAAACAAATTGAAGTCTTTGATCCAAGACAAGACTGCCATGGTCTAATTGAGTTTGTTCAATTAAGTGTAGGGATCAAAATGGTTCTAGTGGATTTGTGAAGCTATTCAGGCTTCTTGAGGCCAGACTCAAGTTTGCAAACAAGTAGCAAATTCTTCCTATTTTTTTATTGCCAAATGATGGCAGAAATGATAGAATCAGAATCAACCAGGATGGAAGAGACCTCCAATAACCACTTATAGATCTAATCTCTTGAGAGCTACTTCATCCCCTTTGGCTTTTAACCAGCAATGACAATACCCATCTGCATCAAGGGTCCAGGCTGACCTTTATCTTTCTCAAGGCCAGGCTGTCTCTTCCTCACTCACCAACAAGATCCACTTTTGTTGTAGTTTTGGCCCCAAAGGATTTAGTGATAATACTTACTGACTGCATAGGGTTATGGTCACAGTGGCTTTGTTCAACCTGGCAAAAGGCAAAATCTCAGCTGTGTTAGAAGCAGGCTGTGAAGGATGGATAGAAAAATGTATGGATGGAGGCTGTCAATCATAGAACCATAGAATCAGTCAGGGTTGGAAGGGACCACAAGGAGCAGCCAGTTCCAACCCCCCTGCCATGCCCAGGGACACCCTACCCTAGAGCAGGCTGCACGCAGCCTCAGCCAGCCTGGCCTCAAACACCTCCAGCCATGGGGCCTCAACCACCTCCCTGGGCAACCCAGTCCAGCCTCTCACCACTCTCCTGCTCAGCAACTTCCTCCTCACCTCCAGTTTTGCTTCATTCCCCCCACTCCTGGCACTCCCTGACAGCCTAGAAAGTCCCTCCCCAGCTTTTTTGGAGCCACCTTCAGATGCTGGAAGGCCACAAGAAGGTCCCCTGGGAGCCTCCTCTGCTCCAGCCTGCACAGCCCCAACTCTTTCAGTCTGTGCTCACAGCAGAGCTGCTGCAGCCTCTGAGCATCCTCCTGGCCCTGCTCTGGACACACTCCAGCATCTCCACAGCCCTCTTGTCCCAGGGGCTCCAGAACTGGGTGCAGGACTCCAGGTGGGGTCTCAGCAGAGCAGAGTCACAGCAGATCACCTCCAATGCTGTCCAGCCCTCTGACAGCACAAATTCCCCCAGCTTCACTAATCTGACTGAAGTTATTCCAGTTGGTACTCATTCCTTGTTTTCACTCTGTTTCCAAAAAGCTTTTATTGAAGTGCCAAGTTTGAGTGAAACAGGAGTGTCCAGAGGCAGCAAAGGAGAAATAGTAATTCCGGGAGGGTGGGGGGAATGGCACCAAGTTGGGCACACACAGACTTCTTCTGGCTTGAAATAGGTTGCAGATCCTTCCTGGGGAAGCTTTATGAACAGTGGAGCTTCTCAGATGCCATTGTTTAAAAGGCTTTACTACTAAATCAAATCAAGGGAGGTTCTTCTGCCCCTGTGCTCAGCACTGCTCAGGCCACACCTTGAGTGTTGTGTCCAGTTCTGGGATACTCCAGTCAAGAGAGCTGTTGAGGTGCTGGAAGGTGTTTGGAGAAGGGCATCAAGGCTGGGGAGGGGCCTGGAGCAGAGCCCTGTGAGGAGAGGCTGAGGGAGCTGGGGGTGTGCAGCCTGCAGCAGAGGAGGCTCAGGGCAGAGCTCATTGCTGTCTGCAGCTGCCTGCAGGGAGGCTGTAGCCAGGTGGGGTTGGGCTCTGCTGCCAGAAGGAGAGGACACAGTCTCACGCTGTGCCAGGGGAGGTCTAGGCTGGATGTTGTTAGGAAGTTGTTGTCAGAGAGAGTGATTGGCACTGGAATGGGCTGCCCAGGGAGGTGGTGGAGTCTCTGTGGCTGGAGGTGTTGAAGCCAAGCCTGGCTGAGGTGCTTAGTGCCATGGTCTGGTTGCTTGGGCAGGGCTGGGTGCTAGGTTGGGCTGGATGAGCTTGGAGCTCTCTTCCAACCTGCTTGATTCTATGATTAACCAAAAGCAACCTCACTTCTGGCCCCAAAACCACTGAGTTCCTCCTAACATCCATCCTAGACCTCTCCCAGCACAACTCGAGACTCAGTCCCCTTGTTCTCTTGCTGCTTGCCTGGCAGCTGAGCCCAACCCCACCTGGCTACAGCCTCCCTGCAGGCAGCTGCAGGCAGCAATGTGCTCTGCCCTGAGCCTCCTCTTCTCCAGGCTGCACACCCCCAGCTCCCTCAGCCTCTCCTCACAGGGCTCTGCTCCAAGCTCCTCCCCAGCCTTGCTGCCCTTCTCTGGACACCTTCCAGCACCTCAGCATCTCTCTTGAATGGAGGAGCCCAGAACTGGACACAGCACTGCAGGTGTGTCCTGAGCAGTGCTGGGCACAGGGGCAGAATAAGCTCCTGTGTCCTGCTGCCCACACTGCTCCTGAGCCAGGCCATGCACACATGTAAGCCACGTGGATTTCAAGCTGCATTTCAGGGGTGGATTCTCCTTGTGCCATGTTTAGCTCTGCAACTCTTTCAAAGAGCAAATGCAATTTGCCAGCATCCTCCAGCCCCAACGATTTTATGCAGTTGCCTTCCCCCCCCCTCACCCCTTTCCTTTTTATTTCAGCCACCACATGGAACCCCCTGACAGGGTTTCAGGAGTTTTGTTTTAACGGCAAGGAGAAGAATTTGCTGATCCTTCCCCGTGGTGAAGTTACTTTCAAGTCAGCGAAAAGTTCTTGGCCGGCGATGAAAAAGTCTTTGCCAATTAGCGCTCAACGACTTCAATTCATCCCTCCCGGTTCAAGATGAGTAAGAACCTAATAAGGCTGTGATAAAAGGGCAAAAGGCAGCCAGCCCCCCCAAAAGGGGATTAATAGGCTCTTGCATCTATTTGTCTTCCTAACAGCTGAACTGTTACAAGTATTGACGGTCTTCAAACGGCCCCGGGGTCTCCAATGGCCATCTCCAGCTCCCCGGCCCCTAGGGGTGAGGGTTTCCCCCCCCATGGGCGATGCCAAAACCAACAAAGCCCTCGGGGATCAGGTAATGAAACTTCAGCTTCCCTCCCCGCCCCCCCCCTCCCCAAAACTCCCTCCCTCCTCCTCCTCTCCTCTTCTTTGAGCTTTATTTACCGGCAGCTGACAAGGGGCAAATTCAGCTGGAATTGTGTAGTCAAGGTCCTGTCAAGCCTTCAGAGGCACCCTTATGTCGAATCACCTTCCTGACTGGCATGTCGCTGAAAAGCCCTCGGCGCTGGTCCTTAACAGCTCCCGACAGCACAAAGGACACTCCAGACAGATGCCTACATGGCATCCTGCAGCATTTTAAAAGAGAATTAGTGCTTTTAATTATGGTCGTCGTCTGAAAGGAAACCATGCAAGCTCGGCAGGAGCCCTTTGATCAAACCCTTTCGCTAGCACAATGCCGCGGAACTGTGACTATTCCTAGCAAGGGGCCTTTTCTCGCTGAATGACTCACCAGTGAGCTTTGAATGCAGACAAGTTCCTCGCCCTCCCTCTTCATTAGCGAGCATTTCTATACAGGCTCCTATATAGTGCAGCGGAGTCTCGGAGCTGTATACAATGAGCGAAAGAGGAGGGAGGGAGGGATGGAGGGGGGGGGGGGGTTAAAAAAGAGAATCCCTACAGATTCTGGCCTCTACTTAGGAAGTGCTGGAGGACTCTGAGTGACTTTATTCATTAAAACAGGTTGCTATTAATTAACTGTCATAATAAAATAAAGAGCTATTATTTGCATTTCTTAGTGGGCTCCCTTTAGTAATAGATAGAAAAGATGCTTGTAACAGAAATGAATTTATAAGGGAGGGGGGGGGAGGAAAAGAACCTTCAGAAGTCTTTTTTTTTCCCTTTCTCCCCCTTTCCTCTCTCTTTCTGCCCATCCCCTCCCCCTCTTCCTCCTTTTTTTTTTTCCAAGGTCTAAGCAGCAGGAGCCTGACTAATTATTAGGACCAGTTTAGCAAGAGAACAAATAGAGGTAAAACACAAATATGAAAGCAATTAGGAAAATGCAAAATCCTGTTTACTTGGCAACTGATTCATGCAACTGAGACAAACGAAGAGCAAATCAGCTTTGCTTGTTTGATAAACTTAAAGGGTGCCACCCTAAGAGGAAGCTGATAAAAATGAAACTTCTGCCAGCATCCCTCAGCGCAGCCTTTGCAGTCAGCAGGCTCAGGCAACAGCCACGCAACTGCTGCCTCTACAGGCACCAGCAAATCTCATTTGAACAGATTCAGGATGTGTGTGTGTGTGTGTGTGTGTGTGGTGGGAGGAATTTGGTTAACTTCCCTGGCTGTTAAATATTATCCCCTTCCTGCTCGACCATCAGGGATGGAGCTGAACACCCAGCACGGACACCCAGCACACACAACTCATACCAACGTGGGGCACATGAATGGCAAACCAGTCCTGCTTTGCTCCCTGATAAAAATAAAAGCATCAATTTCACACTGCTCTTCACACTTGGGAAGGTTTTTTGGCCTCTGGGAAAGTTCTCCTCCATGTTTGCATGGCTTACTGCAACATGGGACAATAAACTCCACACAAGCTGCAGGCTGGGGGGGGACCTTTGTCCAGTCTCTCTCTTTTCTCCCAAGTAGATAGTGGCATCCACAAAAGCTTCCAATTATTTCAAGACTATGCAGCTAAGAAAGGGCATCTAATCAAGATAAAGAGAGCCCTTGGCTCACTGTATTTGCTTGAATGGATCTGCAATAATGCAGGTAACAAAAGCATTCAAAAACTGGACCCCTCTTGCTTTTCTGGAGGACTGGTTTTGAGAAGTGAGAAGAAAGCCACCCCCCACCAGAAAGCTGCAGAGAGGAACAGATGATGCTCCCCTGCTCTGTACAAACACTTCTGCAGGGACTGAGGAAAAGGAAGAGATTTAAGTGAGGCACAGTTGACCTGAAATGTAGTCGATTGCAACACAAAGAGTTAAAATGACACCCCTGAACTGCTCCTCTTCCTTCTCTCCCCTCTCCTTTGTGGCTTTGCAACCCAGAAGCTGGAGTGTTCTTTCTTTTTACTGCTCATTTCTCATCTGCTGTTTGTACAGGGATCATTTATAGAAGTAACAGGGGGAATTCCTATGATCTAGTTGAGTGGATAGGGCTGGACTGGATGATCTTGGAAGTCTCTTCCAACCTGCTTGATTCTATGATAGGTTGGACTGGATGATCTTGGAGGTCTCTTCCAACCTGCTTGATTCTCTGGCATGAAGCCATGCCAGAGACCAGAGACTGCCAAACGCTTGAGCAAACCACACCCCCACTGCAGTGCACCCAACAGGTACTCAAGCAGCACACAGCCTGAGGCGTGGATGCCTGCCCAGAGCACTGCACATCAGAAAGGGGCATGGCTCTGGGTTGGTCTGCAAAACAGCAAGTGCAAACCCCACCTAGCACTGCAAATCTTGTGCAGACAGCACAGGAGACACATCCTCTCCCCTACAGTGGACCTCACAGGCATGCCAGAAGCTGCAGGAGAAGCTCATTTCCTCCTGACAGCACCTGGCAACGTTATTCTGTCTACCCACACTCATGAGGGTGACCCTGCCTGGTCTAAATGGTGAGGAGGAAGTTCCTGGTGATGAGAGTGGTGAGAGGCTGGACTGGGTTGCCCAGGGAGGTGGTTGAGGCCCCATGGCTGGAGGTGTTTGAGGCCAGGCTGGCTGAGGCTGTGTGCAGCCTGCTCTAGGGTAGGGTGTCCCTGGGCATGGCAGGGGGGTTGGAACTGGCTGCTCCTTGTGGTCCCTTCCAACCCTGACTGATTCTGTGATTCTAAACCTCTCTAAAATTGCAGTTCTAGCTTCCCCTTTGCAAGGATGCACAATGAAGAAAATCTTTATGGGCTTGTATGGAGAGAGGCCACAGCACAGATGCCACCATCAGTGGGGAGAGCAGTGTCCCGGAGAGGCTGCTTTTGTGTCCCAATCAGGGTCTCAGCAACATGATCCTTCTTCCTCAGGTGGAGGCAGTGCAGGAAATTCCAAGCTGCTGCCTGCAGTCACAGAATCATACAGAGAATGGTTCAGAGTTGGAAAGGACTGCTGAAGGTCACATAATCCAATCCCTTCTATAGCGAGCAAGCAGAGTTTCAACTACAGCAGGCTGCTCAGAGTGCAGCCCAACCAGGAACAGGGAATCCACCTTTCTAGGCAAACTCAGACAGTGTTTGATCACCCTCAGGTTGAAAACTTTCTTCTTTGCATCTAGCCTGAATCTCCCCTCTTTTAGTTTTAAACCATCACCCCTTGTCCTGCTAAAAGAGTTTGTCCCCACCTTTCTCATAGCCCCACTTGAAGTACTGAAAGGCCATAATAATCACAGACTCATGGAATCAACCAGGTTGGAAGAGACCTCCAAGCTCAGCCAGTCCAACCTAGCACCCAGCCCTGGCCAAGCAACCAGACCATGGCACTAAGTGCCTCATCTAGTCTTGTCTTGAGCACCTCCACAGACAGTGACTCCACCACCTCCCTGGGCAGCCCATTCCAATGCCAATCACTGTAACAAAACAAGGTGTCCCTGGAGCCTTCTCTTCTTCAGGCTGAACAAAATCCCATCCCCTGCAAAGCAAGGAAGGCAGAGAGAGCTGGGTTGGTTTCTCCCTACCATCCCACATCAGGAGGACACTGTGTCTGCAGCACCCTTGGGCTACAAGCACAGCCAAGGAACGGTGAATGATCAGGCTCTCACAAACAGCACCACCCCATGAGCTTGTCTTGGTGGGAACCTCCCCAGCCATGCTCTCCTCTGGCCATAAAAACACACAGGCACTACACAGCTAAAGAAAAAATAGCCTTTGGAAACATCTTGGCTCAGCAGAGGAACATCCTCATCCTTGGCTCAAGGGACAGAGAGAACATTTAAAGGCTAAATACGTTTTCTCCATCTATAAAGGATGCTGCATCCATTAGCAAAGGTCTTCACACAGGTTTCTTCTGAAAGCAAACTGCTTTTTGAAATCCCAGTGGTTTATTTAACCATGAGCTGCTTTCCCCCCCACAAACAAAACAGCACAAACAGTTGCAACAGCAACTGCAAGCAGGGTGGCAACAGCAATCAAACTCCAAATGTCAGTGCGCTGCAGGGAGGCAGTCACACTTGATTTCATAGTATCAACCAGGTTGGAAGAGACCTCCAAGCTCAGCCAGTCCAACCTAGCACCCAGCCCTGGCCAATCAACCAGACCATGGCACTCAGTGCCTCATTCAGGCTTTTTTTTCCTCTCTGCTGCCACTTCTGTTGCTTTTAAACTCTGTTCTCACACCAGAGCTGACTTCACGATCGCGGCACTACAGCAGGTGGGTGGAGGAGCTCACTGCCTCCGATCTTCTTTCCTTCTCCTCAGACTCTGCAGCTCTTTCTTCAGGTGCTTCACAGCCTGCAGAATGTCCTGGAGCTGGGGATCATCCTCTGCTTTCTCAACATACAGAAGGAAATGTTTCACCGTTTCAGAGAGCAGCACTTCAGGCTCCACATCCGCCTGCTGGAGACGCAACATCCTCTCGCAGGCGATGGCATAGTTTTTGTGCCAGTTCACTGGGTGACTGGAATGAGAGCTGACAATTTCTTTGTATGACTGTTAAAAGGACAAAAAAAAACCCAGAAAGGGGATATATTAATTGAATGAAGGAGACCAACAGCTCTTAACCGTGCTTCAAAACTGCCCCTAAAGGACCAGATGCTATTTAGATGCCCAAGGCCAGAGTTGGAGCATTTCTCTAACTCCCTGTGTGCAATGGAGTGAATCAGAAATCCAAGGGGGGGGTGGGGGGGATGAAATGGTTCCCTTCCTGCAGCAGCTGCTTGTTTGGAAACGTTACAGATGATGGTGGTGACCCCACTGTGTGTCACGTGCTGCCCCCACCAAGGCCTTACACCAGCCCAGGGGAAATACAAATACTGAGCTGCTGTGCCTGCAAAGACTTGAGGAAGGTAGGAGAGCCCTGCAGAGGGACCTGGCCAGGATGGATGGATAGAAGCAAGCAGGATGGAAGAGACCACCATGGTGCCACACCTAGTTGGCAGCTGGCACTAGTGGTGTTCCCCAAGGATCAGTGCTGGGCCCAGCCCTGTTCAACATCTTTACTGATGAGCTGGAGCAGGGGATTGAGTCCAGAATCAGATGACACCAAGCTAGGAGCAGCTGTGGAGCTGTTGGAGGGCAGGAGAGCCCTGCAGAGGGATCTGGCCAGGCTGCATGGGTGGGCAGAGGCCAATGGGATGAGACTGAACAAGGCCAAGGGCAGGGTTCTGCACTTTGGCCACAACAACCCCAAGCAGCACTTGGGGCTGGGGCCAGAGTGGCTGAGAGCAGGCAGGCAGAGAGGGAGCTGGGGGTGCTGGTAGACAGGAGCTGGAGGTGAGGCAGCAGTGCCCAGGTGGGCAGCAGAGCCAATGGCATCCTGGGCTGGCTCAGGAGCAGTGTGGGCAGCAGGACAAGGGAGGTTCTTGTGCCCCTGTGCTCAGCACTGCTCAGGACACCCCTGGAGTGCTGTGTCCAGTTCTGGGCTCCTCAATTCAAGAGAGATGTTGAGGTGCTGGAAGGTGTTTGGAGAAGGGCAGCAAGGCTGGGGAGGGGCCTCCCTGTGAGGAGAGGCTGAGGGAGCTGGGGGTGTGCAGCCTGCAGCAGAGGAGGCTCAGGGCAGAGCTCATTGCTGTCTGCAGCTGCCTGCAGGGAGGCTGTAGCCAAGTGGGGTTGGGCTCTGCTGCCTGGCAAGTAGCATAGAACAAGGGGACAGTGTCAAGTTGTGTTGGGGGAGGTCTAGGCTGGATGTTGTTAGGAAGTTGTTGTCAGAGAGAGTGATTGGCATTGGAATGGGCTGCCCAGGGAGGTGGTGGAGTCTGTGTGCCGGGAGGTGTTCAAGCAAAGCCTGGCTGGGGCACTTAGTGCCATGGTCTGGTTGACTGGATAGGGCTGGGTGCTAAGTTGGGCTGGATGCTCTTGGAAGTCTCTTCCGACCTGGCTGATTCTATGATTTTTTTCTCCTCAGTGTTTCAGATCAGGATGTCCTCCACAGCACTTTAGCAGTTTGTTGACCAGAACAAGCATATTTACAAGCACAACAGCAGGCACATACCTAAGAACTTGGCTGTACAGCAAATATAAGAGCAAAGCAGGTGAGAGTTCAAAGCAAACTATTTCTTGGCTCTTTGCTGGAGTATGAATCTCCTCTCTCTACTGACAGACTTACAATTTTGGGCAGCTGTTGGCATTTTGGGCACTCCAGTATTTCCAGAGATACCTACACCAGCTTATGGGTGCAGCTTTGGTGTAGGTATCTTTGATAGGTAGGTAGAATCATTGAATCAACCAGGTTGGAAGAGACCTTCAGGCTCAGCCAGGCCAACCTAGCACCCAGCCCTGGCCAACCAACCAGACCATGGCACTAAGTGCCCCAGCCAGGCTTTGCCTGAATACCTCCAGGGACAGCAACTCCACCACCTCCCTGGGCAGCCCATTCCAATGCCAATCACTCTCTCTGGCAGGAACTTCCTAACAACATCCAGCCTAGACCTTCCCAGCCACAGCTTGAGACTGTCCCCCCTTCTTCTGTTGCTGCTTGCCTGGCAGAAGAGACCAACCCCACCTGGCTACAGCCTCCCTTCAGGTAGTTGTAGACAGCAATGAGGTCACCCCTGAGCTTCCTCTTCTCCAGGCTAAACAACCCCAGCTCCCTCAGGTAGGTGTAGGTAGGTAGGTAGGTGTATATATATATATATATATATATATATATATATATGTATGCATATATATATATATACCTTTAATAGGTAGATAGATATCTTTGGTGTAGGTAGCTTTGATAGTTAGGTATAGGTAGGTGTATATATACACCTTTGATAGGTAGATAGGTTGCTTTGATTGGTGTAGGTAGCTTTGATAGGTGGGTAGGTACAGGTATAGGTAGGTATATATATACCTTTGATAGGTAGATATGTATCTGATTGGTGTAGGTAGCTTTGATAGGTAGGTAGGTATAGGTAGGTATATATATGTACACACCTTTGATTGGTAGATAGGTACTTTTGATTGGTGCAGGTAGTTTTGATAGGTAGGTAGGTGTAGGTATAGATATATATATATATATATACACACCTTTGATAGGTAGATAGGTAGCTTTGATTGGTGCAGGTAGCTTTGATAGGTAGGTAGGTATAGGTAGATATATATATACACACACCTTTGATAGGTAGATAGGTATCTTTGATTGGTGTAGGTAGCTTTGATAGGTAGATAGGTGTAGGTGTAGGTTGGTATATATATATGTATATCATAGAATCATAGAATCAACCAGGTTGGAATACACCTCCAAGCTCATCCAGTCCAACCTAGCACCCAGCCCTAGCCAGTCAACCAGACCATGGCACTAAGCGCCTCATCCAGTCTTCTCTTGAACACCTATATATATATATATATATATACACTTAGGTAGATAGGTACCTTTGATTGGTGCAGGCAGCTTTGATAGGTAGGTGTAGGTATAGGTTGGTATATATACATACTTAGGTAGATAGGTACCTTTGGTGCAGGCAGCTTTGATAGGTAGGTGTAGGAATAGGTTGGTATATATACATACTTAGGTAGATAGGTACCTTTGATTGGTGTAGGTAGCTTTGATAGGTAGGTAGGTGTAGGTAGAGGTAGATATATATATATACACACCTTTGATAGGTAGATAGGTAGCTTTGATTGGTTCAGGTAGCTTTGATAGGTAGGTAGGTGTAGGTATAGGTAGATATATATATATACACACACCTTTGATAGGTAGATAGGTAGCTTTGATTGGTGCAGGTAGCTTTGATAGGTAGGTGTAGGTATAGGTTGGTATATATACATAGGTAGATAGGTACCTTTGATTGGTGTAGGTAGCTTTGATAGGTAGGTAGGTGTAGGTATAGGTAGATATATATATATATATACACACCTTTGATAGGTAGATAGGTAGCTTTGATTGGTTCAGGTAGCTTTGATAGGTAGGTAGGTGTAGGTATAGGTAGATATATATATATATACACACACCTTTGATAGGTAGATAGGTAGCTTTGATTGGTGCAGGTAGCTTTGATAGGTAGGTGTAGGTATAGGTTGGTATATATACATAGGTAGATAGGTACCTTTGATTGGTGTAGGTAGCTTTGATAGGTAGGTATAAGTAAGTATATATACATACCTTTGATAGGTAGGTATAGATAGGTATTTATGCATACCTTTGATAGGTAGGTATCTGTGATTGGTGCAGGTAGCTTTGATAGGTAGGTATAGATAGGTACAGATAGGTATTTATGCATACCTTTGATAGGTAGGTATCTGTGATTGGTGCAGGTAGCTTTGATAGGTAGGTATAGATAGGTATTTATGCATACATTTGATAGGTAATTATCTGTGATTGGTGTAGGTAGCTTTGATAGGTAGGTATAGATAGGTACAGATAGGTATTTATGCATACCTTTGATAGGTAGGTATCTGTGATTGGTGCAGGTAGCTTTGCTAGGTAGGTATAGGTAGGTACAGATAGGTATTTATGCATACCTTTGATAGGTAGGTATCTGTGATTGGTGGAGGTAGCTTTGATAGGTAGGTAGAGGTAGGTATATATACATACCTTTGATAGGGAAGTAGGTATAGATAGGTATTTATGCATACCTTTGATAGGTAGGTAGGCATCTGTGATTGGTGTAGGTAGCTTTGATACCTACAGCAGCTTATGCTTTGGTGTGAGAAGCAGCAGAAATAATTTGCACTGAGAAGACTGTCGGATTTGACACTTGCTGGCTTAGATGCATGACTGTGTAATGACAGAGGGGACAAATGCAGAGAGGGGACTTCAGGACAAGCAATCTCCTGGCAGGGGTTTGGAGACCAGCACAGACAAGGTAATTATAGTAAAAGCAGGGTGTCAACTGGTTAGTTTTGGTATCTTCTGTGACCGAGGGAGCAAGTAGGAATGGATAAAATCCCTGACCAAACCTCTTTGAATCTGCTATACTCTCAGTTTGGATCAACAAGGGAGAATGCAGATTACAGGAGCTATGTGGAGACACCCTATTTCCATGGAGCCCAGAAATTCAGAAGGAAAAAGAGCAGCAAGGAGACTGCAGGGACAATTCATAACCAAATACCTGACTTACAGTGTATGCAAAGGTGTAAAGCAGTGATTTCATTTCTGCAGACACACTGGCAGTTTCTGCAAGGTTGAATATAAAGAAAGCTGTTTTCATCCTAGGAGAATAAGAAAAGCTTCCATGGAACTTCTTAACACAAGCAGCTCACATCACACAGTGATACACACCTCCCATATACCCATGTGCAGGTCTGTGCTGTTTTGGTTGCTAGTGATGCAAAATTCTCTCCACGATGTATTCTCACCCTGTGTCCCAGTTACCCTCTACTCCTTCAAGTGGTTTTGGTGAACAAAACCATCACCACTTTCCTGAAGGACCTGCTGGTGGCCATGCACCCTCTGTCTCATCCTGCCAACCTTTTCCTTCTAAAGCTTGGCACACTTAGATCCAATAAAGCCATGCACTGTCAAGCTGCTCGCTCTGATGTGTGTTTCCACGCCACTGAGCTGGCATTACCCACTGGCTGCTGGGAGGGAGCAAAGGAGCATCACCTGGCTTGCCACATCTCCTCGTTAGCAACAGCTTCCCAGGAAGAGGGCTGGAAACTAAATGAGAATGAGAATAAAATTCAGACAGTAGATCCATGTTGCTGTGGTTCATTCACCAAGCAATCAACCTTCTAACCCAGCCAAATACACACCTCCCAGGCAGAAGAAAACCTATCATGAAGCCTGTGGCTCTGAGTACAGTGAATTCAGAGGATTCTCACTCCTTCCTACAACTTCATTCCTCTCTCCCTCCATAGAAGGACCCTCTGGTGTATCAGGTGTTTTACAGCATCCTACCTATCTTTATCATAAGAGATGCTTTTCACCATCCATTACAGTTCAGTTTATGACATTTAAAGCTTTGGATACTCCAAGTCATAGAATCAAGCAGGTTGGAAGAGAGTTCCAAGCTCAGCCAGCCCAACCTAGCACCCAGCCCTAGCTAACCAACCAGACCATGGCACTAAGTGCCCCAGCCAGGCTTGGCTTCAACACCTCCAGGGACAGCAATTCCACCACCTCCCTGGGCAGCCCATTCCAATGCCAATCACCCTCTGGCAACAACTTCCTAACAACATCCAGCCTAGACCTCCCCTGGCACAGCTTGAGACTCTGTCCCCCTCTTCTAGTGCTGCTTGCCTGGCAGCAGAGCCCAACCCCACCTGGCTACAGCCTCCCTGCAGGCAGCTGCAGACAGCAATGAGCTCTGCCCTGAGCCTCCTCTGCTGCAGGCTGCACCCCCCCAGCTCCCTCAGCCTCTCCTCACAGGGCTCTGCTCCAGGCCCCTCCCCAGCCTTGCTGCCCTTCTCCAAACACCTTCCAGCACCTCAGCATCTCTTTTGGCTCCTGATAAAGTTTTAGGAATTGGGCCCAACATTTGACTGGAAGCATCATCTCTAACTTTTAATGCTAATAAAAATGTAGATTTATTATATGTTCCAGTACACAAAATGTTATGATTATGGCTCACATTTCACTTCTCTAATACTGCAATGGATGTGGCTATGCTGCTGGCGGAATAATGAGCAGGAAGGAATCACAGGATCATAGAATCAAGCAGGTTGGAAGAGTCCTCCAAGCTCAGCCAGCCCAACCTATCACCCAGCCCTAGCCAAGCAACCAGACCATGGCTTCAAGTGCCTCATTCAGTCTTTTTTGGACACCTCTAAGAACAGATTTGCCTCTGCCTCATACCTGCCATAGTCTTCAGTCCAGTTATAGAGGTTTCTTGTGAGATGAGTCCACTCTGCTGGGTCAAAGGCAACATCAGAAGGCACCAACTTCTCACACGTACCCCATGGCCAGAGCGAATAGCTCCTCCTCCAGGTTGAGTCACCTTCATGAAGACCTATGCAGACAAATACTTCTTTACTGCCAAAAAGAACAACCAGAGAGAGCAACCATGAAGCCATGCCAAAGACCAGAGACTGCCAAACATGCTTGAGCAAACCACACTCCCACTGCAGTGCACCCAACAGGTACTCAAGCAGCACACAGCCTGAGGCGTGGATGCCTGCCCAGAGCACTGCACATCAGAAAGGGGCATGGCTCTGGGCTGGTCTGCAAAACAGCAAGTGCAAACCCCACCTAGCACTGCAAATCTTGTGCAGACAGCACAGGAGACACATCCTCTCCCCTACAGTGGACCTCACAAGCATGCCAGAAGCTGTAGGAGAAGCTCATTTCCTCCTGACAGCACGTGGCAACGTTATTCTGCCTACCCACACCCATGAGGGTGACCCTGCCTGGTCTAAATGGTGAGGAGAAAGGAGCATGAGAGTGGTGAGAGGCTGCAATGGGTTGCCCAGGGAGGTGGTTGAGGCCCCATGGCTGGAGGTGTTTAAGGCCAGGCTGGCAGAGGCTGTGGCCAGGCTGCTCTAGGGTAGGGTGTCCCTGGGCATGGCAGGGAGGTTGGAACTGGCTGCTCCTTGTGGTCCCTTCCAGCCCTGCCTGATTCTATGATTCTAAATGCAGATGCTATTCTTATTCATCTGAGTATCTAATCCTTTCTCCACTCTTCCTAAGCTATTTTTATAGGATGATTATTCCTGGAAACACATTCATTCTATGCTAATCAGTTGGCCACAAGGAAAGAGAAGCAGCAGCAATTTGCTCTCCAACAGCCATCATTTTGAGCACAGGGGAACGTTCCCTATTTCCATCATTGAATTGTATCAGCAACAAAATCATCAGTAAATACTCTCTCTGCCATCACCTTCTCATTTTTCCCCTACCTTAAAAACCCCAAACCCACCTGACAACAACAGGCAACATTACATCTGCATGGAGCTACTTCTGCACAGGTCTTTGCTTTAATTGCACCAAAATCATCTCACCACCAGGGAGGAACTCGGTGGAGAAAATGGATCTGTTTTTTTGGAGGCAGCACCAAGCTGTTCCATAAACAACTCCAAGGGAAACACCAAAATAAAACCCCCAACCAACAACAAAACACAAAAAGGGCTAAGATTGGATGAAAGCTCTTAGACAGGAAAGGAAATGCTTACTGTTTGTTTACTTTGAGGAAATGATGGAGATTGAAAGTGAGCTTCCCATCGGGCAATACTCCTTCCACAGGATTCCACTGGTCCCCAGGAAAATAAACATCAGGTAAATGCTTTGCCAGCTTGGGTAAATACCATTTGTAAGTCATCATCTGCCAGCACAAAGAGGAGGAAAATTAAAACAAGAAACAAAGTTTTCATCCCTTTTACATCCAGAAGCTGCAGGAAATGAGTTCTGCTAGAGGAGTGATTCTGGATGAGACACTTAGTGCCATAGAATCATAGGATCAACCAGGTTGGAAGAGACCTCCAAGCTCATCCAGTCCAACCTAGCACCCAGCCCTGGCCAATCATAGAATCAATCAGGTTGGAAGAGACCTCCAAGAGCATCCAGTCCAACCTAGCACCCAGCCCTGGCCAATCATAGAATCAATCAGGTTGGAAGAGACCTCCAAGAGCATCCAGTCCAACCTAGCACCCAACCCTAGCCAATCATTATAGAATCAATCAGGTTGGAAGAGACCTCCAAGATCATCCAGTCCAACCTAGCACCCAGTCCTATCCAGTTATCTAGACCATGCCACTAAATGCCTCATCCAGGCTTTACTTGGTCATGAGACTAGTTGATTGGATAGGGCTAGGTGCTAGGTTGGGCTGGATGAGCTTGGAGGTCTCTCCCAACCTGGTTGATTCCATGATTCTAAAAGCCTGGATGAGGCACTTAGTGCCATGGTCTGGTTGCTTGGCCAGGGCTGGGTGCTAGGTTGGACTGGATGAGCTTGGAGGTCTCTTCCAACCTGGTTGATTCTCTGATCTGGGTATCTGCCATGTTGGAAGAACTTGGACTTGCCCTTTTCTCCACCTGCTACAGAATCCCTGTTAGCTTTTTGGGCTGCAATGAGACTTGCACACCATTCCCCATCCCAGAACCCCCCCATGACCCTTCCACACAACACCCCAACATTTCTGCACAGTTGAGTTTTATTCAGAGACCCCCAACGAGGACAGAGAGGAACAACTAAACTTTGCCTCCTGTTTTTAAACATCTCCTTTGCCCCTTTTCATATTCCCTTCTGAACCTACCTCCTGGTCTATTAAGGTGACATCTGGCCTCATCCCCTCACAATAATGGACATAACGAAGAGCATTCCCAGGTAAGTCTCCTCTTAGCAGGATGACTGCATCCATTGGCATAGAGGACAGCAGATTCCTTGCAAACTTGTCCACAATGTAGTTGTTGCTCTGATCACAAATGCTTAAGGGAACAAATGAAAAGCAGCATTTCAAAATGTGATGTTTTTGGATGGGTTTGACTACCTTCAAACCAATTTTGTCCAATAGGTAATCCACAGGGGAAGTCCATCCTGGTCTCATCTCACTGAAAAGCATTATCATAGGATCATAGAATGGTTGGAAGGGACCTCAAGGATCATCCAGCTCCAACCCTCCCACCATAGGCAGGGACACCTCCCACTAGAGTAGGTTGCTCAAGGCCTCAAACCCTATGAGGAGAGGCTGAGGGAGCTGGGGGTGTTTAGCTTGGAGAAGAGGAGGCTCAGGGGTGACCTCATTGCTGTCCACAACTACCTGATGGGAGGTTGTAGCCAGGTGGGGTTGGGCTCTTCTGCCAGGCAAGCAGCACTAGAAGAAGGGGACACAATCTCAAGCTGTGCCAGGGCAGGTCTAGGCTGGATGTTGTTAGGAAGTTGTTGTCAGAGAGAGTGATTGGCATTGGAATGGGCTGCCCAGGGAGGTGGTGGAGTCTGTGTGGCTGGAGGTGTTGAAGCCAAGCCTGGCTGGGGCACTTAGTGCCATGGTCTGGTTGCTTGGCCAGGGCTGGGTGCTAGGTTGGACTGGCTGAGCTTGGAGGTCTCTTCCAACCTGCTTGTTTCTATGGTGCTATGATACTCATTCAACCTGGCCTTGGACACCTCCAGGAAGGGAGCATCCACAACCTCCCTGTGCAACCTGTGCCAGTGTCTCACCACCCTCACTGCAAACAACTTCCTCCTAACATCTAGTCTAAATCTCCTCTCTGCCAGTTCAAACCCATTCCTCCTCATTCTCTCATTACAAGACCTTGTCCATAGTCCCTCCCCAGCCTTCCTGTAGCCCCTTCAGACACTGGAAGGCCACTATAAGGTCTCCTCAAATCCTTCTCTTCTCCAGACTGAAGAGCCCCAACTCTCTCAGCCTGTCCTCACAGCAGAGCTGCTGCAGCCCTCTCAGCATCTTGGTGGCCTCCTCTGGACTCACCCCAACAGTTCCATGTCCCTCTTGTGTTTTCTTGTTTATCTCCACTTACAGAGAAACCAAGGTAGAGAAATGAAGCATTCAGACTCAGTCCCCAGCACCAGAGACACAAGGACAGATAAATAATAAAGGGCAGACTGATGAGTTACTTTCATGAGGAGTTTATGCATCTACAGAGTTTTCTTCCTTCAGCCTATGTGAAACCTCCACTAACAGCCTAAAGTCAGTGCTTGGTGAGGGAGCTGAAACAAGGGAGCATGTCAGGCTGTGACCATGCAAGGTGGGATGTGTAAAAGGCTTTTTCCACTTGAAGGAAACAGCAGAAACCTCCCAGCAGAAGTGTGTGGGAATTACAGGGGCATCCTGACTGGATAGCAACACCACAGCCCCAGGAGGCTGCACCAAGACACATTTCCATGGGAATTGTTACCTGTAATTTGCCCAAATTTGAGAAGAGACAAGAGTGAGAGCAGAAAGCCATTCCAGCCACAGCAGCACCTGACTGCCCTTCAGCATGGCACTTCCAACTGAGATGAGTGTGGCCAGCCCCAGCCCTGCCAGCACAGCCACCACAGCACTGCTCTGCAGCCAGAATCGCTCCACCTAGGAGACAAAACAGACTCTGTTTCCCCAGCTAGACACATAGCTGCATTTCTGCCCCTTACACAGCTTCAAGCCAGCCTCCTGCTCTTGATCAGCTCGTGCACAGGATCACAGGGTGCTAAGGGTTGGAAGGGACCTCCACAGACCATCAAGTCCAACCCCCCCTGCCAGAGCAGGATCATGGAGTCTAGCTCAGGTTGCACAGGAACACATCCAGATGAGTCCTGAAAGCCTCCAGAGAAGGAGACTCCACAACCTCTCTGGGCAGCCTGCTCTCTGGGCTCTAGTGCTCCAAGACTCTCACAGTGAAGAAGTTCTTCCTCATGTTGAGGTGGAACTTCCTGTGCTGCAGTTTACCCCCATTGCTCCTTGTCCTATCCCTGGGCACAACTGAGAAGAGTTTGTTCCCTCTCTCTTGATTCCCAGCCCTCAGACACTTACAAACATTGATTAGATCTACTCTGAGTCATCTCAAAGCCCATACTCCTCAGACCCTCCTCACAGGGCAGTGCTCAGCCCTTTAATTATCTTTGCAGCCCTCCCCTGGACTCTTTCAAGAAGTTCCCTGTCCTTCCTGAACTGGGAAGCTCAAAACTGAATGCAATATTCCAGGTGAAGTCTCACCAGGGCAGAGTAGAGGGGGAAGAGAACCTCCCTCCATCTGCTGTCCACATTCCTCTTAGGACATTCTTGCCTAGACACTTTCTCTCTCAGGTCACTGCAAGATGCAAGTGTTCAGCTGCCAGCAGACTTCAGACAGCAGCAGCCAGGGAGACTTGCAAAAGGGAACAGGGCAGAGCAATATTTGGAGTGCAACTTACCACACCCAGAAAGAGAGGCTTAGTAATATCCAAATTGGCTCTCCATGCAAAGAAAAGGGAATAAAGGCAGAGCATTCCAGTGAAGAGCCAGATCACAGATGACTTCTGCTGCTTTGTCCTGGTAAGAAAAAGGAAAAGCAGCTCTTGAGTGGCAGGATGAGACAAGAGACACAGGTACAGTATGCTTGCAAATGACTACCACTCTGTAAACCCAGATCTGTTTCATACAAGGAGCTGATGAAGCCTTTCTGAACCTTTCAAGTGGGTAAATGCTTCAAATCAGAACAAAATTGGGGCCAGAGTGGCTGAGACCAGCCAGGCAGAGAGGGACCTCAGGGTGCTGGGAGACAGGAGCTGAAGCTGAGGCAGCAGTGCCCAGGTGGGCAGCAGAGCCAATGGCATCCTGGGCTGGCTCAGGAGCAGTGTGGCCAGCAGGACAAGGGAGGTTCTTCTGCCCCTGTGCTCAGCACTGCTCAGGCCACCCCTGGAGTGCTGTGTCCAGTTCTGGGCTCCTGCATTCAAGAGAGATGTTGAGGTGCTGGAAGGTGTTGAGAGAAGGGCAGCAAGGCTGGGGAGGGGCCTGGAGCACAGCCCTGTGAGGAGAGGCTGAGGGAGCTGGGGGTGTGCAGCCTGCAGCAGAGGAGGCTCAGGGCAGAGCTCATTGCTGTCTGCAGCTGCCTGCAGGGAGGCTGTAGCCAGGTGGGGTTGGGCTCTGCTGCCAGGCAAGCAGCAACAGAACAAGGGGACACAGTCTGGAGTTGTGGCAGGGGAGGTCTAGGCTGGATGTTGTTAGGAAGTTGTTGTCAGAGAGAGTGATTGGCATTGGAATGGGCTGCCCAGGGAGGTGGTGGAGTCTGTGTGCCTGGAGGTGTTGCAGCCAAGCCTGGCTGGGGCACTTAGTGCCATGGTCTGGTTGCTTGGCCAGGGCTGGGTGCTAGGTTGGGCTGGCTGAGCTTGGAGCTCTCTTCCAGCCTGGCTGATTCTATGATACCAAACCAACTGGTCAACCTTTCTATTTTTATTTCCTCAACACAAAAGTGAGGGGAAAAGTAACACATAAAAAATTGGGGTTGAGATAAAGAGAGAAGATAAGAGTTTACTATTAATCTACTATTTTAAGCTCTCAGAGAGTGACAGGAGTGGAGGGAATGGAGCAAAGCTGGAGGTGGGGAGAGTCAGGCTGGAGGTGAGGAGGAAGTTGTTGAGCAGGAGAGTGGTGAGAGGCTGGACTGGGTTGCCCAGGGAGGTGGTTGAGGCCCCATGGCTGGAGGTGTTTGAGGCCAGGCTGTGTGAGGCTGTGTGCAGCCTGCTCTAGGGTAGGGTGTCCCTGGGCATGGCAGGGGGGTTGGAACTGGCTGCTCCTTGTGGTCCCTCCCAACCCTGACTGATTCTATGATTCAACTCCATCCATGACATCAAACTTCCATTTTCAAAGCAAAAACCATCAGAATTTCAAGATTTTAAAGCCTGCCATCTACAAAGCCACAGGGTTATCAGTAGCAAGAATATTTTGCTCTTAACTAACAGGTAGCCACAGCCAGTTGCCAAATTTTTTGCACCAGCAAGCAGAAGGCTGAGAAACCTGCAGCCAATAAAAAGTGCACAGGAGACAATCTTCTCTTTCAACTTACAGCAGCACTGAGCTCACACAGGCCACGAGTGCCAGAGCAAGGACTGGAAGGGAGAGCTCCAACTTCATCTGTGCCAGTTGAAAACTGTGGAGAAACAAATGCATAGATGTGTCATTCCCAAATCAGAGAATCAAGCAGGCTGGAAGAGACCTCCAAAAGCATTCCAGCCCAACCTATCACTCAGCCCTACCCAAGCAACCAGACCATGGCACTAAGTGCCTCAGCCAGGCTTGGCTTCAACACCTCCAGCCACAGAGACTCCACCACCTCCCTGGGCAGCCCATTCCAATGCCAATCACTCTCTCTGACAACAACTTCCTAACAACATCCATCCCCTGGCACAGCTTGAGACTGTGTCCCCCTCTTCTAGTGCTGCTTGCCTGGCAGAAGAGACCAACCCCACCTGGCTACAGCCTCCCTGCAGGCAGCTGCAGGCAGCAATGAGCTCTGTCCTGAGCCTCCTCTGCTGCAGGCTGCACACCCCCAGCTCCCTCAGCCTCTCCTCACAGGGCTGTGCTCCAGGCCCCTCCCCAGCCTTGCTGCCCTTCTCCAAACACCTTCCAGCACCTCAACATCTCTCTGCAATGGAGGAGCCCAGAACTGGACACAGCACTCCAGGGGTGGCCTGAGCACTGCTGAGCACAGGGGCAGAAGAACCTCCCTTGTCCTGCTGCCCACACTGCTCCTGAGCCAGCCCAGGATGCCATTGGCTCTGCTGCCCACCTGGGCACACTGCTGCCTCATTTTCATCCTACTATCCACCAGAACCCCTAGGTCCCTTTTTTCCTGGCTGCTCTCAGCCACTGTCCCCAGCCTGTAGTGCTGCTTTGCACTCATTTCACAGCCTTGCACTCAACTGAAGTGTCAAGAGAAGCAGGGAACAAGCACAACATAAGATACTCCTATTCCCCTCTGGTCAAGCCTACCATAAATGGGAACAAGCTGAGTCTGCATGTCATGATCTTGAAAGAAAAATCACTTGGAAGAGTGCTCCAGCATTCTTCCTTCTGACAGCGCAGAGACATGGACTGGATGATCTTGGAGGTCTCTTCCCACCTGGTTGATTCTATGCTGTCCCTGTGTCAGCTTTGGACCAAGCTGAGGAACGACAGGACAGGAGCCTGGTCCAAGTGACAGCAGCAGCAAATGGATTCTCCCCACTAGAAGGCAACGTGCAGATTTTTACTCACAGCAGCATCTCTTTCATACTGGATCCTGTCTCAGACTTGGCCTAGATGTAAAAGAAAGAAAACCCATGAGAAAGCCCCGGCCATGACTCCAGGACAAGGATATCTTCTCATTCACTGCCTGCAATGCCCTGAGCACACAGGGCTTCTCCAAACCCTTTTCAGGTGTTACTGCAAGGTGGTCACAGGGAACAGGAATTGCTTAAACACCAAAAAGACAGCAAATTCTACTCAAGCCTTCACTGCAAGGCTTTCTCCAGGGTCCTTGTTTCACATCATGTCACTGTGCAGGGCTCACAGCCTGGATCAGTATTTTTCCAGGTGCCACCAACCTATTGCCCTGTGAATTGAGCACGTTGTGAGGCTTGGCTATGATCCCTGCTGTGTCATCGCAGGCTCACAGATGTCAGGGGTTGGAAGGGACACAAAGAAATCGTTGAGTCCAACTCCCCTGCCAGAGCATGAGCACAAAATCTAGCTCAGGTCACACAGGCTCCAGAGAAGGAGACTCCACAACCTCTCTGGGCAGCCTGTGCCAGGGCTCTGGGACCCTTACAGGAAAGAAGTTCTCCCTTGTGTTGAGCTGGAACCTCCTGTGCTGCAGCTTACACCCATTGCTCCTTGTCCTGTCACAGAGTCTGTCCTGTCCTGTGAGCAGAGCCTGTCCCCCAGCTCCTGACCCCCAGCTCTCAGGTCTTTATAGACACTGATTCAATTCCCTCTCAATCTTCTCTTCTCCAGACTAAGCAGCCCCAGGTCCCTCAGCCTCTCCTCATCAGGCAGTGCTCCAGTTCCCTCATCATCTTTGTAGCTCTCCACTGGACTCTCTCCAGCAGATCCCTGTAGTTCTTAAACTGGGGAGCCCAAAACTGAAGGCAGTGCTCAAGATGAGGTCTCATCAGGGCAGAGTAGAGGGGGAGGAGAACCTCCAACTCTGACTGATTCTATCTCCAGCCATGGGGCCTCAACCACCTCCCTGGGCAGCCCACTCCAGCCTCTCACCACTCTCATGCTCAGGAACTTCCTCCTCACGGCCAGACTGACTCTCCTCACCTCCAGCTTTGCTCCATTCCCACCAGTCCTGGCACTCCCTCACAGTCTCAAAAGTCCCTCCCCAGATTTTTTGGAGCCCCCTTCAGATGCTGGAAGGCCACAAGAAGGTCCCCTGGGAGCCTCCTCTGCTCCAGCCTGCACAGCCCCAACTCTTTCAGTCTGTGCTCACAGCAGAGCTGCTGCAGCCCTCTGAGCATCCTCCTGGCCCTATGATGAGCACATGGACCTTGATTCCTGCTTCCTCACCAGATTCACCCCTCTGCCCTCTGTCCTGACAGGCAGAGTTGTGTGAGATCTCTATGAAATACATTAGAGTTTATATTGCAGGGTCTTGTAATTCATGGCACAAGTCTGGGAAAGAAGAGATGCTCTGCAGAGGTAAGAAATTGCCTTCAGAGGTAACCCCACTTGGCTACAACCTCCCTTCAGGGAGTTGTAGACAGAAATGAGCTCTGCCCTGAGCCTCTTCTTCAATAACCTTAAGGAAGATGGGGAAGGAGTCAAGTGGCAGAAAAGCAGCAAAGCAGCAGTCAAAACAGCAGCAGAGGAAGATCACAAGATCACAGGATGTTAGGGGCTGGAAAAGACCCAAGGAGATTATTGAGCCCAACTCCCCTGCCAGAGCAGGTCAATATTATCTAACACAGATCACAGAGGAACACATCCAGACAGGCCTTGAAAGTCTCCAGAGAAGGAGAGCAATGGGCACAGCAGAAGCAGCAAGGGGCAGGTCCAGGCTATGCATCCAGCCATAAAGCTCCTCAATTAGAGAGAGATGTTGAGGTGCTGGAAGGTGTTTGGAGAAGGGCAGCAAGGCTGGGGAGGGGCCTGGAGCACAGCCCTGTGAGGAGAGGCTGAGGGAGCTGGGGGTGTGCAGCCTGCAGAAGAGGAGGCTCTGGGGTGACCTCATTGCTGTCTACAACTACCTGAAGGGAGGCTGTAGCCAGGTGGGGTTGGGCTCTGCTGCCAGGCAAGTAGCAACAGAACAAGGGGACACAGTCTCAAGTTGTGCCAGGGCAGGTCTAGGCTGGATGTTGTTAGGAAGTTGTTGTCAGAGAGAGTGATTGGCATTGGAATGGGCTGCCCAGGGAGGTGGTGGAGTGGCTGTGCCTGGAGGTGTTGCAGCCAAGCCTGGCTGGGGCACTTAGTGCCATGGTCTGGTTGCTTGGCCAGGGCTGGGTGCTAGGTTGGACTGGATGCTCTCGGAGGTCTCTTCCATCCTGCTTGATTCTATGATTCTATCCACTGCTGCCATTCTGTAGCCTACCCTTACAATGTTCACCTCTCCACTCAGAGCTTCCACTTCTAACTTTCTCTGTTCCAAACTCTTTCCTGTCTGAGCTAGAAATCGACCTCCAACAGCCACAAAGGTAATGCAGAACAAAATGACCTCTTATTTTACCAGATTGAATGTCCCATATTCCTCCCTGAGAAAGTGGGTCCAAAAGCCCTGAAAAGTTGTCTGGTCTCCCCATGTCCACCGAGCTCGATTGAGGTAGGACGAAGCCGGGAGGTAGAGATAAGGCAGCAAACCAAGCGAGAAGCAGAAACCCAACTTCAGCAAGTGGCCTGGGGACAATTCCTGCACCAAAAGAGATGTCATATTGCATAACAATGTTTATTTTAATCAAGGATGGATTTTCAAGAAGAGATGAAGAAGGGGGGGGGGGGGGGGAAGAAACCCCAAACCCAACCAACCAAACCCACTCCACCATCAAATATATTTACACCGAGCTGATCTCTCAATTTAGAGTAAGTCCCTCCAAAATGCTCTGTTAAACCTTCTGATTTTTGTGGATTACTAAGGAAAACTGCATCAAAACTGATCTCCTTTGCATGGCAGGGTGAAATTTAAAGTGAAGCAAATAATATTAGCTAAGGAGTCAGGAGTATCAGACTCATTGCATCTTTCACATTTAAATCGTGGCATGACATGCCTAGATGGCTGAAGCACTGCAAGGCTGAGATAACCCACTTTGCAGCGATTAAGAGTTGGCTGGTATTCCATCTGGCAAAAAAGGGAAGCAAAAAATGCTGCTCTGAGTACTACTAGGCACACCATCACCAGCATCAGGAGGCAGTTTTGCCTTTTACTTCATCAGGATTGCGGCGGTTCCAATGGACAGGCCAACTTTTAGGGGGGGATTTCTCAAGACTGCCTAAGGGGGTCAGGAAGAAAAGACTTTCAAAGGGCCCTCTGTGCCTAACTCCTTTAAGTGCTTTGGAAAATGCCACCCTAGAATCTAAGTGATATGGAAATGCCACCCTAGAATGTAAGTGATACGGAAAATGCCACCCTAGAATGTAAGTGATATGGAAATACCACCCTAGAATGTAAGTGATATGGAAATGCCACCCTAGAATGTAAGTGATATGGAAATACCACCCTAGAATGTAAATGCTTTGGAAAATGCCACCCTAGAATGTAAGTGATATGGAAAATGTCACCCTAGAATCTAAGTGATATGGAAATGCCACCCTAGAATCTAAGTGATATGGAAATGCCACCCTAGAATGTAAGTGATATGGAAAATGCCATCCTAGAATCTAAGTGATATGGAAATGCCACCCTAGAATCTAAGTGATATGGAAAATGCCACCCTAGAATGTAAGTGATATGGAAAATGCCACCCTAGAATGTAAGTGATATGGAAAATGCCACCCTAGAATCTAAGTGATATGGAAAATGCCACCCTAGAATCTAAGTGATATGGAAATGCCACCCTAGAATCTAAGTGATATGGAAAATGCCACCCTAGAATCTAAGTGATATGGAAATGCCACCCTAGAATGTAAGTGATATGGAAAATGCCACCCTAGAATGTAAGTGAAATGGAAAATGCCACCCTAGAATCTAAGTGATATGGAAATGCCACCCTAGAATCTACGTGATATGGAAAATGCCACCCTAGAATCTAAGTGATATGGAAAATGCCACCCTAGAATCTAAGTGATATGGAAATGCCACCCTAGAATCTAAGTGATATGGAAAATGCCACCCTAGAATGTAAGTGATATGGAAAATGCCACCCTAGAATGTAAGTGAAATGGAAAATGCCACCCTAGAATCTAAGTGATATGGAAATGCCACCCTAGAATCTACGTGATATGGAAAATGCCACCCTAGAATCTAAGTGATATGGAAAATGCCACCCTAGAATCTAAGTGATATGGAAATGCCACCCTAGAATCTAAGTGATATGGAAATGCCACCCTAGAATGTAAGTGATATGGAAAATGCCACCCTAGAATGTAAGTGAAATGGAAAATGCCACCCTAGAATCTAAGTGATATGGAAAATGCCACCCTAGAATGTAAATGCTTTGGAAAATGCCACCCTAGAATCTAAGTGATATAGAAAATGCCACTCTAGAATGTAAATGCTTTGGAAAATGCCACCCTAAAATCTAAGTGATATGGAAGTGCCACCCTAGAATGTAAATCATATGGAAAATGCCACTCTAGAATCTAAGTGCATTGGAAAATGCCACCCTAGAATCAAAGTGATATGGAAAATGCCACCCTAGAATGGAAATGCTTTGGACAATGCCACCCTAGAATCTAAGTGATATGGAAATGCTACCCTAGAATCTAAGTGCTTTGGAAAATGCCACCCTAGAATCTAACAGATATGGGAAATGCCACCCTAGAATCTGATATGGGAAATGCCATCCTAGAATGTAAATTATATGGACAATGCCACCCTAGAATCTAAGTGATATGGAAATGCCACCCTAGAATCTAAGTGATATGGAAAATGCCATCCTAGAATCTAAGTGATATAGAAAATGCAACCCTAGAATGGAAATGCTTTGGACAATGCCACCCTAGAATGGAAATGCTTTGGAAAATGCCACCCTAGAATCTAAGTGATATGGAAAATACCACCTTAGAATGGAAATGCTTTGGAAAATGCCACCTTAGAATGCTGCAGGCTTGCTTTATGGTTAGCCACTGCCCTGTCAATCAAAGCACTTGGGGTGATGGGGAAGAGGCACCATCTAGGCTGATCGTCTGCAGAGCAGAATCATAGACTGGTTAAGGTTGGAAGGGATCTCAAAGATCATCCAGTTCCAACCCCCACCATAGGAAGGGACACCTCCCCATGGGAGGGACAACTCTCTCCTAGAACAGGTTGCTCAAGGTCTCATCCAACCTGGTTTTGAACACCTCCAGGGAGGTTGTGTAGCACAGAATCACTGAATGTGATCTTTGATGGGGCTGCAGTGGGTTAATCATAGAATCACAGAATCAGTCAGGGTTGGAAGGCACCACAAGGAGCAGCCAGTTCTAACCCCCCTGCCATGTCCAGGGACACCCTACCCTAGAGCAGGCTGCACACAGCCTCAGCCAGCCTGGCCTCAAACACCTCCAGCCATGGGGCCTCAACCACCTCCCTGGGCAACCCAGTCCAGGCTCTCTCCACTCTCCTTCTCAACAACTTCCTCCTCACCTCCAGCCTCACTCTCCCCACCTCCAGCTTTGATCCATTCCCCCCACTCCTGGCACTCCCTCACACCCTCAAAAGTCCCTCCCCAGATTTTTTGGAGCCCACTTCAGATGCTGGAAGGACACAGGAAGGTCCCCTGGGAGCCTCCTCTGCTCCAGCCTGCACAGCCCCAACTCTTTCAGGCTGTGCTCACAGCAGAGCTGCTGCAGCCTCTGAGCATCCTCCTGGCCCTGCTCTGGACACTCTCCAGCATCTCCACAGCCCTCTTGTCCCAGGGGCTCCAGAACTGGATGCAGGACTCCAGGTGGGGTCTCAGCAGAGCACAGCAGAGGGGGAGAATCTCCTCACCTGATAGCCTAGTTGGGTTGTGACCAACTACTTTAGACAGCCTGTTAACTGCTCCTGTTTGTACACCTGTGCAGAAGTGGCTCAAGTGCTTGGAAGGAATTACTTACTGTCTGATCAAAGCAACAGACACAGGCCAGGAAAATACATACCCTCTTCCTGAAGAGCCTGAAGAGTACCCAAGGCACAATACAAGCAACATAAAGCACTATGGTGTGCTGGTTGCACAAGCTGAGCCCACAGCAAAAGGCACCAAGTTTAGAGATCTGAAAGGAGAAAACAAAATAAAACCAACCAACCACAACCCCCAAACAACACATTCACAAATACTCTTAGCACCTGGCACAAGCAGCTGGAGATGAAAGGAGCTCCACTGCAGCCCACAGCACACTCAGTGCAGAAAGGCACATGGATAGCTCAGCACTGCTCATTTTAATACAGATAACACAGGCTGCACCTGATTGCTTTGGGGGAGATTTCACCTGTTGAACAGAAAACTCAGTTTAAGAAGTGCCCAGCACAACAGCCACATCACCACACCTGTCACAATGAAATCATGCAACCTGGTTCTTGAACCTCTGCTACGTAGAAGACTGCCCAGGAGTCACATTAAACAAGTGGAGCACTTGCAGCCCAGAGAGCCAAGCAGAGCCTGGGCTGCAGCAGCAGCAGTGTGGCCAGCAGGGCCAGGGAGGGGATTCTGCCCCTCTGCTGTGCTCTGCTGAGACCCCACCTGGAGTCCTGCATCCAGCTCTGGAACCCTCATTCCAAGAGGGCTGTGGAGATGCTGGAGAGTGTCCAGAGTAGGGCCAGGAGGATGCTCAGAGGCTGCAGCAGCTCTGCTGTGAGCACAGACTGAAAGAGTTGGGGCTGTGCAGGCTGGAGCAGAGGAGGCTCCCAGGGGACCTTCTTGTGGCCTTCCAGCATGTGAAGGGGGCTACAGAAATGCTGGGGAGGGACTTTTGAGGCTGTCAGGGAGTGACAGGAATGAGGGGAATGGAGCAAAGCTGGAGGTGGGGAGATTGAAACTGGAGGTGAGGAGGAAGTTGCTGAGCAGGAGAGTGGTGAGAGGCTGGACTGGGTTGCCCAGGGAGGTGGTTGAGGCCCCATGGCTGGAGGTGTTTGAGGCCAGGCTGGCTGAGGCTGTGTGCAGCCTGCTCTAGGGTAGGGTGTCCCTGGGCATGGCAGGGGGGTTGGAACTGGCTGCTCCTTGTGGTCCCTTCCAACCCTGACTGATTCTGTGATTCTAACTCTGAACAATGTAAAGTTTCCAGTAGCCACACCTTAAAAGCAGGTTCATTGAATGGGTTGGATTGGAAAGGACCTCTAAGAACATCTAGTTCCAACCCCCGTGCCGTGGGCAGGGACAGCTCCCACTAGACCATGCTGCTCAAGGCCCCATCCCACCCAGCCTTGAAAACCTCCTGTGAGGGAGTCTCCACAACTTCCCTAGGCAACCTGTGCTAGTGTCTCACCACCCTTACTGTAACAAATTTCTTCCTCACATCCAGGCCAATGGCATCCTGGGCTGGCTCAGGAGCAGTGTGGGCAGCAGGACAAGGGAAGTTCTTCTGCCCCTGTGCTCAGCACTGCTCAGGACACCCCTGGAGTGCTGTGTTCAGTTCTGGGCTCCTCAATTCAAGAGAGATGTTGAGGTGCTGGAAGGTGTTTGGAGAAGGGCAGCAAGGCTGGTGAGGGGCCTGGAGCAGAGCCCTGTGAGGAGAGGCTGAGGAGCTGGGGGTGTGCAGCCTGCAGCAGAGGAGGCTCAGGGCAGAGCTCATTGCTGCCTGCAGCTGCCTGCAGGGAGGCTGTAGCCAGGTGGGGTTGGGCTCTGCTGCCAGGCAAGCAGCAACAGAACAAGGGGACACAGTCTCAAGCTGTGCCAGGGCAGGTCTAGGCTGGATGTTGTTAGGAAGTTGCTGTCAGAGAGAGTGATTGGCATTGGAATGGGCTGCCCAGGGAGGTGGTGGAGTCTGTGTGGCTGGAGGTGTTGCAGCCAAGCCTGGCTGGGGCACTTAGTGCCATGGTCTGGTTGGTTGGCCAGGGCTGGGTGCTAGGTTGGGCTGGATGAGCTTGGAGGTCCCTTCCAACCTGGTTGTTTCTATGATTCCTTAAAAATATTTTTCTATGATTCCTTAAAAATATTTGTGGAGCTCAGAGCTGCCCTGTGGCACTCAGAACAATCTCAGTAATTTCTGATGTACACTGATGAAATCCAAGCACATCCCTGAAGCCCTCTGCATGACCCTCTGATTTATGGCATGTGCTGTGAGCCTGTTCTTAGCAGCCTGGGTTCACAGCAAGGGATGCCAGACACTTGGAAAACTTTTGAAACAGGCTCCTTCCTGCTTCCAAACTTCTCACTGGAATCTGGCACAGGAAACAAGGGAGAAGGCTGGAAAATGCCCAACTCCATCTTCACCAAGTTGAGGTTGTAGTGTCTTTGGAAAAGGAAAGGCAAGAGAAAAGGGAAGTGGAAAAGGGAAATATAATGGGGAGGGAAAAGGGGAAGAGAATGGGGAAGGGAGAGGGGGAGAGGGCGAGAGGGGGAGAGGGGGGGAGGAAAAAGGGGGAAGGGGAAAAGGGGGGAGGGGAAAAGGGGGGAGGGGAAAAGGGGGAAAGGGGGAAAGGGGGAAAGGGGGAAAGGGGGAAAGGGGGAAAGGGGGAAAGGGGGAAAGGGGGAAAGGGGGAAAGGGGGAAAGGGGGAAAGGGGGAAAGGGGGAGAGGGGGAGAGGGGAGAAGGGGAAAAGGGGAAAAGGGGGAAAGAGGAAAAAGGGGAAATGGGAGAGGGGAATAAAGGAAGGGGAAGGGGAAAGGGGAAGAAAGGAAGGGACAGGGAAGACAGGAACAGGAAGGAGAAAGGGGAAGGGGGAAAGGAGAAGGGGGGAAAGACGTAAGGGGAAAAAAGGAAGGAGATGGGGAAGAAAGGAAGGAGATGGGGAAGAAAGGAAGGAGATGGGGAAGAAAGGAAGGAGATGGGGAAGAAAGGAAGGAGACAGGGAAGAAAGGAAGGAGAAAGGGAAGGAAAGGGAAAGGGAAAGTCCACTGGTGAAAGAAGGTCTCCGTAAGCACCGCTAAAAGATGTTATTTGAGAACTGATGAAGCTGAGTAAACTACCACTGCAGCCTGCTCAAATTCTAGCCTAGGCTGACAGAAATCCTTTTATTCACACACAGTTTAGAGGAGTCACAGCAGGCAAGTCTGGGAGAGGAGAGGAGATCAGATGTTCAGGCAAACAGACGGAGACAGAACAAGGCTGCTGAGGAGAAGCATCACTTGGCTGCCTACTCTGCTTATGAAGCAAAGAATGCAGTATGAAATGCAAAGTCTCTGCACCTAACAATGCCATTATTTCAGGGGCACATTTAATTTCCAGAGAACTGACTGAAAATTTGCTTGCTTCTGGATTTTCTTTGCTTCCCCACCCCAAATAAACCTGAAATTGTGAGTAGGGAAATAGAGCTGCTTACCCCGAGGGGAAAAGAGCAATTCTGAAAAGACAAATGTGAGCACCCACAGCCTAGTTTGAGCCTTTTATATCATAGAATCATAGAGTCAGTCAGGGTTGGAAGGGAGCACAAGGAGCAGCCAGTTCCAACCCCCCTGCCATGCCCAGGGACACCCTACCCTAGAGCAGGCTGCACACAGCCTCAGCCAGCCTGGCCTCAAACACCTCCAGCCATGGGGCCTCAACCACCTCCCTGGGCAACCCACTCCAGCCTCTCACCACTCTCCTGCTCAGCAACTTCCTCCTCACCTCCAGCCTCACTCTCCCCACCTCCAGCTTTGCTCCATTCCTCCCACTCCTGTCATTACCTGATATCCTCAAAAGTCCTTCCCCAGCTTTTTTGTAGCCCCCTTCAGATCCTGGAAGGCCACAAGAAGGTCACCTGGGAGCCTCCTCTGCTCCAGCCTGCACAGCCCCAACTCCTTCAGTCTGTGCTCACAGCAGAGCTGCTGCAGCCTCTCAGCATCCTCCTGGCCCTGCTCTGGACACTCTCCAGCATCTCCACAGCCCTCTTGTCCCAGGGGCTCCAGAGCTGGATGCAGGACTCCAGGTGGGGTCTCAGCAGAGCAGAGCAGAGCAGAGGGGGAGAATCCCCTCCCTGGCCCTGCTGGCCACACTTCTGCTGCTGCAGCCCAGGCTCTGCTTGGCTTTCTGGGCTGCAAGTGCACACTGCTGGCTCCTCTTGAGCTTCTCCTCCAGCAGCATCCCCAAGTCCCTCTCCTCAGGGCTGCTCTCCAGCCACTCACTGCCCAGCCTGGATTGGTACTTGGCATTGCCTCCACCCAGCTGCAGGACCTTGCACTTGCTCTTGTTGACCCTCCTGAGCTTGGCTTGTGCCCACCTCTGCAGCCTGCCCAGGTGCCTCTGGATGGATCCCTGCCCTCCAGCCTGCCTGCTGCACCACACAGCTTGGTGTGGGCAGCAAACTTGCTGAGGCTGCACTCAGTGCCTCTGTCCATGGCACCCACAAAGATGTTGAACAAGAGTGGTGCCAGGACTGATGCCTGAGGGACTCTGCTTGTCACTGCCTGCACTTGGCCATGAAGCCATTGACAGCCACTCTCTGGGTGCCGCCCAAATATGCAGGAACCAAACTTTGCACCAAAACATTCAGACAAAGATTAGTTTGTTTTTCCTTTTTTCACCTTGTGTGAACTAAACAAAGCAACCCTGAACACATCCAACAGTTCCCAGCAGGAACAGGGATGGGCATCACCAACTCTTAAGCCAAGCAGACAGGTTTAGCAACATTTAGCACTTCTGAACATCCCAGGTAGGGCAAGGATGGACACCACCAACTCTTAAGCCAAGCAGACAGGTAACTCTTAAGCCAAGCTGAAAGGTAACTCTTAAGCCAAGCAGGCAGGTAACTCTTAAGCCAAGCTGAAAGGTTTAGCAATGTTTAGCACTTCTGAACATCCCAGGTAGGGCAGGGATGGACACCACCAACTCTTAAGCCAAGCAGACAGGTAAGTCTTAAGCCAAGCAGGCAGGTTTAGTATCCTTTAGCACTTCTGAACATCCCAGGTAGGGCAGGGATGGACACCACCAACTCTTAACCCAAGCAGACAGGTAACTCTTAAGCCAAGCTGAAAGGTAACTGTTAACCCAAGCAGGCAGGTAACTCTTAAGCCAAGCTGAAAGGTTTAGCAATGTTTAGCACTTCTGAACATCCCAGGTAGGGCAGAGATGGGCACCATCAACTCTTAAGCCAAGCAGACAGATAACTCTTAAGCCAAGCAGACAGGTAAGTCTTAAGCCAAGCATACAGGTTTAGCATCGTTTAGCATTTCTGAACATCCCAGGTAGGGCAGGGATGGGCACCATCAACTCTTAACCCAAGCAGACAGGTAACTCTTAAGCCAAGCTGAAAGGTAACTCTTAAGCCAAGCAGACAGGTAACTCTTAAGCCAAGCAGACAGGTAACTCTTAAGCCAAACAGACAGGTAACTCTTAAGCCAAGCAGACAGATAACTCTTAAGCCAAGCAGACAGGTAACTCTTAAGCCAAGCAGGCAGGTTTAGTATCCTTTAGCACTTCTGAACATCCCAGGTAGGGCAGGGATGGACACCACCAACTCTTAACCCAAGCAGACAGGTAACTCTTAAGCCAAGCTGAAAGGTAACTGTTAACCCAAGCAGGCAGGTAACTCTTAAGCCAAGCTGAAAGGTTTAGCAATGTTTAGCACTTCTGAACATCCCAGGTAGGGCAGAGATGGGCACCATCAACTCTTAAGCCAAGCAGACAGATAACTCTTAAGCCAAGCAGACAGATAACTCTTAAGCCAAGCAGACAGGTTTAGCATCGTTTAGCATTTCTGAACATCCCAGGTAGGGCAGGGATGGACACCACCACTCTTAAGCCAAGCAGACAGGTAACTCTTAAGCCAAGCTGAAAGGTAACTCTTAAGCCAAGCAGACAGGTTTAGCATCGTTGAGCACTTCTGAACATCGCAGGTAGGGCAGGGATGGGCACCACCAACTCTTCACCCAAGCAGACAGGTAAGTCTTAAGCCAAGCAGACAGGTAAGTCTTAAGCCAAGCAGACAGGTAAGTCTTAAGCCAAGCAGACAGGTTTAGCATCGTTTAGCACTTCTGAACATCCCAGGTAGGGCAGGGATGGGCACCACCACTCTTAAGCCAAGCAGACAGGTAACTCTTAAGCCAAGCAGGCAGGTTTAGTATCATTTAGCACTTCTGAACATCCCAGGTAGGGCAGGGATGGGCACCACCAACTCTTAAGCCAAGCAGACAGGTAACTCTTAAGCCAAGCAGGCAGGTTTAGTATCATTTAGCACTTCTGAACATCCCAGGTAGGGCAGGGATGGGCACCACCAACTCTTAAGCCAAGCAGACAGGTAACTCTTAAGCCAAGCAGGCAGGTTTAGTATCATTTAGCACTTCTGAACATCCCAGGTAGGGCAGGGATGGGCACCACCACTCTTAAGCCAAGCAGACAGGTAACTCTTAAGCCAAGCAGGCAGGTTTAGTATCATTTAGCACTTCTGAACATCCCAGGTAGGGCAGGGATGGGCACCACCAACTCTTAAGCCAAGCAGACAGGTAACTCTTAAGCCAAGCAGGCAGGTTTAGTATCATTTAGCACTTCTGAACATCCCAGGTAGGGCAGGGATGGGCACCACCAACTCTTAAGCCAAGCAGACAGGTAACTCTTAAGCCAAGCAGGCAGGTTTAGTATCATTTAGCACTTCTGAACATCCCAGGTAGGGCAGGGATGGGCACCACCAACTCTTAAGCCAAGCAGACAGGTAACTCTTAAGCCAAGCTGAAAGGTAACTGTTAAGCCAAGCAGACAGGTAACTCTTAAGCCAAGCTGAAAGGTAACTGTTAAGCCAAGCAGGCAGGTAAGTCTTAAGCCAACCAGACAGGTTTAGCAAAGTTTAGCACTTCTGAACATCCAGGTAGGGCAGGGATGGGCACCACCACCACCACCAGCCTAGCCCCCCAAAACCTGTCTTTTACTGAACCGAAACGAAGTCATCACTAACCGAAGAGCAAACTAAACAGATGCACAACAGCTAACTGAAAAGAAAGAAAAGAGCCATTCGTTCTGCTTGAGATGTTTTACCTTTGATCTCTCTTTTGCAGTGGGTGCCTCCTCAAACTGCACAGTGAGAGCCATCAGCAGCCCCACAAACAGATTGTTTAAGCTGAAAACCTCCGCCGCGATGGACCACTGCCATGTTAGGCGAGAAAATGCAAACACCCCCGCAGCAAGGATTCCTCCAGCACATGAGCCAGAAAGCCTGCAAACACAGATAACATGAAATCTTCTTTTCCAACAAAAAGAGGCCTACTTTATTGTCCTTTTTCCCCCCCCTTAATTTTTTTTCTTCCTTTTAAACATCCTGTAGCAGCAGCGATGGTGGCTGCCGCTCAGCACCCTGCCAAAACATTCTATGGTTAATATCTTGCTAATAATTTCTTTGCCATGAGGAAGAGCAGGAGTGAGCCAGCCTGTCTCCTTGCCAGCCACCCAACACCAAAGAGCCAGCTTCTTCTTCTTCTTACGAGCACCACAAAAACTCCCAGCATTGAATTTGGTCCAGAAGCCCCTGATGAGCCATGGCCCAGCGGGTCACGGTACGCCGAGCCAGGGAGTCACGCCTCTAATGGGATACTTTCTGCTGGAGGAGATGCCAGCAAGGGTGAAGCCTTAAATTCATCAAGGCATTGAATAAAGAGTGGATTAGGGATATTCATGATGGACAGCATTAGCTGAGCTTTCTTGGAGTGGGGGGGGGGTGTTTAGTGTCTCAGCAGTGGGTGAGGATTGCAGCATCCGTGAGCCCGGCAGGGAGAGTTGCCCATCAGGAGCAGGGGAAATGGGTGACAGTATGCAGGAATCACACCCACAGAGCATATCTGATTGAAAGAGACCTCAAAGATCATCCAGTCCAACCTCTGACCCAGCACTGCAGGGTCAACACTATGCAGCAGGAGAAGCACCCACTGCTGGAATGGCTGCAAGGTAAAAAGCTGGGCACCTCTACGATTCCCAGGTGGGATTATGGCACACAGTCATAGGATTATAGAAGGAGACAGGTTGGAGGAGACCTTCAAGATCATAAAGTCCAACCTAGCACCCAGCCCTGTCCAGAGACTGGAAAGTGCACATCCACATGGGACTTGCTTCTCAGGTCCCACACATAACTCTGAGAAAAATGTTAAGCAAGAAAATAAAAACTACAGTCCCTGCACTCAGAGATGAAGGAACTGCTGGCAGAGCACTCTCTAGCAAGAGCTCTTCTCCCTGGTGATGCTTCCTCTCCATAGAATCAGAGAATCAAGCAGATTGGAAGGGACCTCCAAGCTCATCCAGCCCAACCTAGCACCCAGCCCTGGCCAAGCAACCAGACCATGGCACTAAGTGCCCCAGCCAGGCTTGGCTTCAACACCTCCAGGGATGGTGACTGCACCACCTTTCTAAGGCATTTTGAGATCTGCAGCTGCAGGAGGCATCGGGAGGACAAGAAGCAATCTGGAGGGCAGGATACATCCAGAGGGACCTGCACAGGCTGCAGAGGTGGGCACAAGCCAAGCTCAGGAGGGTCAACAAGAGCAAGTGCAAGGTCCAGCATCTGGGTGGAGGCAATGCCAAGCACCAATCCAGGCTGTGCAGTGAGTGGCTGGAGAGCAGCCCTCAGGAGAGGGACTTGGGGGTGCTGCTGGAGGAGAAGCTCAGGAGGAGCCAGCAGTGTGCACTTGCAGCCCAAAAAGCCAAGCAGAGCCTGGGCTGCAGCAGCAGCAGTGTGGCCAGCAGGGCCAGGGAGGGGATTCTCCCCCTCTGCTCTGCTCTGCTCTGCTGAGACCCCACCTGGAGTCCTGCATCCAGTTCTGGAGCCCCTGGGACAAGAGGGCTGTGGAGATGCTGGAGAGTGTCCAGAGCAGGGCCAGGAGTATGCTGAGAGGCTGCAGCAGCTCTGCTGTGAGCACAGCCTGAAAGAGTTGGGGCTGTGCAGGCTGGAGCAGAGGAGGCTCCCAGGGGACCTTCTTGTGGCCTTCCAGCATCTGAAGGGGGCTACAAAAAAGCTGGGGAAGGACTTTTTAAGCTGTCAGGGAGTGACAGGACTGGGTGTAATGGAGCAAAGCTGGAGGTGGGGAGAGTGAGGCTGGAGGTGAGGAGGAAGTTGCTGAGGATGAGAGTGGTGAGAGGCTGGACTGGGTTGCCCAGGGAGGTGGTTGAGGCCCCATGGCTGGAGGTGTTTGAGGCCAGGCTGGCTGAGGCTGTGTGCAGCCTGCTCTAGGGTAGGGTGTCCCTGGGCATGGCAGGGGGTTGGAACTGGCTGCTCCTTGTGGTCCCTTCCAACCCTGACTGATTCTGTGATTCTAAGCAAAGCAGTTAACACTAGGGAAAAATAAACCCTCTCAGGTATTTGAAGACAGAGCAGACAAGCTGAGTGTGACACAGAGCTTCAGCATCAAGACTGTAGTAAGGGGTCCGGACAAATCAGTGGAATGACAAAAGAGTCTACCCAACTGATAGCAGGGGAGAGTGTTTCAGCCCAAATCTGTACCTGCAAAGTACCTCTATTGGCCTTTGAAGTAAGGTAATGTGGAACCTCTTCTGTATAAAATCAGGCAGACTACTCCTGTGCTCACTGATGCATGCCACCATGGAGGGCTCTTCCAATGCCTAAACCCCACTGCAGTTCAACAGAGGTCTTGGCTCTTCCAAGTACCTCACACCTTGAGTGCTGTGTCCAGTTCTGGGCTCCTCAGTTCAAGAGAGATGTGGAGGTGCTGGAAGGTGTTTGGAGAAGGGCAGCAAGGCTGGGGAGGGGCCTGGAGCAGAGCCCTGTGAGGAGAGGCTGAGGGAGCTGGGGGTGTGCAGCCTGCAGCAGAGGAGGCTCAGGGCAGAGCTCATTGCTGTCTGCAGCTGCCTGAAGGGAGGCTGTAGCCAGGTGGGGTTGGGCTCTGCTGCCAGGCAAGCAGCAACAGAACAAGGGGACAGAGTCTGGAGTTGTGGCAGGGGAGGTCTAGGCTGGATGTTGTTAGGAAGTTCCTGTCAGAGAGAGTGATTGGCATTGGAATGGGCTGCCCAGGGAGGTGGTGGAGTCTCTGTGGCTGGAGGTGTTGAAGCCAAGCCTGGCTGGGGCACTCAGTGCCATGGTCTGGTTGATTGTCTAGGGCTGGGTGCTAGGTTGGGCTGGCTGAGCTTGGAGCTCTCTTCCAGCCTGGTTGACTGTATGGTTCTATATGCATTTAATAAAGAATTCCCTCAGAGTTTTCCCTTTTTCTTTCTGATGGCAGATGTTTAATAAACTGCAACAACTCACTAAACTCTTGGTTTAAAGCTCTCTATGGATGGGAACTGGGATTTAATTAAACTGGTTTTGTTAAATGCAACCTTCTGTGCAGTGGATTCCTACAGAAGGAAGATAATCAGGAGGTTTTCTGTTTGAAGCTGATGTCTTAAACACTGGGAACACCTATCAGCACCCAGTGAAATAAGCTGATTATTTCTGCCTCCAAAACTTTGCAGGTAGCACATCTCAGCCTTGTCTTTTTCTGTATAGTCACTGAATAAGAGAAGAAAAAGGCAAAACAACTCCAAGAAGAAAAACCAACTCAAAACCCAACCCAACTCCCCTGTTTCTCAAAATCTCCCTTAATAAGAGAATTAATGGATTTGGTAAAATTTCAGTCTCTCCCTGCCTGTGCAGATGATGACCTTGGGGTTCATGGCTCCCTGGACACCTGCACAAGTTCCAGGTACATTGCACCACCAACTTCTACCCCTGCAGTGTTGTGACTCCATTTTGCAGCAGAAAAGCCATATCTGGTCCATGTGGTTTTTTACTTCACGGTTTAAGAAGATCAAAGTAGAGAAAATTGTAACCTTTTCATAGAATCAGAGAATCCAGCAGGTTGGAAGAGAGCTCCAAGCTCAGCCAGCCCAACCTAGCACCCAGCCCTGCCCAACCAACCAGACCATGGCACTAAGTGCCCCAGCCAGGCTTGGCTTCAACACCTCCAGCCACACAGACTCCACCACCTCCCTGGGCAGCCCATTCCAATGCCAATCACTCTCTCTGACAACAACTTCCTAACAACATCCAGCCTAGACCTCCCCTGCCACAACTCCAGACTCTGTCCCCTTGTTCTGTTGCTGCTTGCCTGGCAGCAGAGCCCAACCCCACCTGGCTACAGCCTCCCTGCAGGCAGCTGCGGGCAGCAATCAGCTCTGCCCTGAGCCTCCTCTGCTGCAGGCTGCACACCCCCAGCTCCCTCAGCCTCTCCTCACAGGGCTCTGCTCCATGCCCCTCCCCAGCCTTGCTGCCCTTCTCCAAACACCTTCCAGCATCTCAACAGCTCTCTGCAATTCAGGAGCCCACAATTGGACACAGCACTCAAGGTGTGGCCTGAGCAGTGCTGAGCACAGGGGCAGAAGAACCTCCCTTGTCCTGCTGCCCACACTGCTCCTGAGCCAGCCCAGGATGCCCTTGGCTCTGCTGCCCACCTGGGCACTGCTGCCTCAGCTTCAGCTCCTCTCTCCCACCACCCCCAGCTCCCTCTCTGCCTGCCTGCTCTCAGCCACTCTGGCCCCAGCCCCAAGTGCTGCTTGGGGTTGTTGTGGCCAAAGTGCAGAACCCTGCACTTGGCCTTGTTCAGTCTCATCCCATTGGCCTCTGCCCACCCATCCAACCTGGCCAGGTCCCTCTGCAGGGCTCTGCTACCCTCCAACAGCTCCACAGCTGCTCCTAGCTTGGTGTCATCTCCAGACTTACTGACGCTGGACTCAAGCCCCTGCTCCAGAACATCAATAAAGATGTTGAACAGGACTGTGCCCAGCACTGTTTTGCAGGTTTTGGGTTGAACCCCAGAGTTTTCACTTGTTTGATTTACAAACTATTATTTTTTTTGTTCAATCTGAGCCCAATGAGAATGGAACTTAAAGATTCAACAACCAAGCTGCAGACCTAGAACCAGTGAATTGTTTGGGCTGGAAGGGACCTTTCAAGGTCATTCAGTCCAGCTGTCAGCAGGAACATCTGCAAGGAGAGAAAGTTGCTGAGACCTCTTGCTCATCTTTAGCCATTTTACATGTTCAGGGATGGGACTTCTACCACTTGCCCAGGCAACCTGGGCCAGTGTCTCACCACCCTAACTGTAAAACATTTCTTCCCTATATCCAGTCCAAATGTCCCCTTTTCTAGCTCAAAACCATCAGCCCTTGCCCTGTCACAACAGATTCCACTGAAAAGTCTGTCCCCATCTTTCTTATAAGACCCTTTAAGTACCAAGAGGTCATGAGAAGATCTTCCTGGAGCTTTCTGTTCTCCAGCCTCAATAAGCCACTCTCTCAGCCTGGCCTCACAGTAGGGAGGTTCCAGCCCTTGGATCATTGTTGTGGCATCCTCTGCCCTATTCCAACAAGTCCATGTCTCTGCTGTGCTGAGAACTCTCAACAAGACAGGTGGGGTCTCCCCATAGTGGTGTAGAAGGGCAGAGTCCCTTTTCTCTACCAGCTGGCCACAGATAACTTCTGAGTGTGCACTGATGCTGAAAAACTACTGCAAAATAAAATGAACCCCAAATTTAGGACCTATGTAAGAATAATTATCTCCCCAAACTCCAATCCCTGGGGGTTTGCCTGCCTCTCACTCACAAACACTCAGTGGACAAGAGGAGGTTTCTCTTGCTCTCAAGCACTGAAGAGCCAGCACAGGTACCACAGGGAATAGCAAACCAGATTCTATTCTTCCTCAAGGACCTGGAGCTGAAAAGCCACTTAAGCCCTGCCTGCAGCCTGTGCTTCCAGCACAGGAGAAGGAGGTAGCAGAGCATGGCTTGGCCTGACTATTAAGGATGAGTCTTCATGGCCAGAAGGAAAGAGGAGAAACCAAGATATGAACTATCACCACTTATTTAGCCTTTAAACAAATTCTCATATTGAAACACCACAAGATGAAGAGGGAGTCACCCAGCCTAGGAGCCTGCCTAAGCAGAGCTGCTCCTTACATACATAGGGAGATAGAGCTGGGGAGGGGCCTGGAGCAGAGCCCTGTAGGAGAGGCTGAGGGAGCTGGGGGTGTGCAGCCTGCAGCAGAGGAGGCTCAGGGCAGAGCTCATTGCTGCCTGCAGATGCCTGCAGGGAGGCTGTAGCCAGGTGGGGTTGGGCTCTGCTGCCAGGCAAGCAGCAACAGAACAAGGGGACACAGCCTCAAGCTGTGGCAGGGCAGGTCTAGGCTGGATGTTGTTAGGAAGTTGTTGTCAGAGAGAGTGATTGGCATTGGAATGGGCTGCCCAGGGAGGTGGTGCAGTCACCATCCCTGGAGGTGTTGAAGCCAAGCCTGACTGGGGCACTTAGTGCCATGGTCTGGTTGCTTGGCCAGGGCTGGGTGCTAGGTTGGGCTGGATGAGCTTGGAGGTCTCTTCCAGCCTGGTTGATTCTGATTCTATGATTGGCCAGGGCTGGGTGCTAGGTTGGAGTGGATGCTCTTGGAAATCTCTTCCAACCTGGTTGATTCTATGATTACTGGAATAACAATCCATTAGCAAATGGGTATGGCCTTAACCCAGGCAGCCACAACAAGTAGCATCTTCTCCCAGCTGCCAAAAGAAAGCCCAAACTGGTAGGAACTGAGTTAGAAACACCCAAACTACCAAAAAAGAGAGAGGGGGGAAAGAGAGAGAGAGAGGGGGGAAAGAGAGAGAGAGAGAGAGGGGAAAGAGAGAGAGAGAGAGAGGGGAAAGAGAGAGAGAGAGAGGGGGGAAAGAGAGAGAGAGAGTGGGGAAAGAGAGAGAGAGGGGGGAAAAAGAGAGAGAGAGAGAGAGGGGGGAAAGAGAGAGGGGGGGGGGGGAGAGAGAGATAGAGAGATAGGGGGGGAAACAGAGAGAGAGAGGGAGGAAAGAGAGAGAGAGAGGGGGGAAAGAGAGAGAGAGAGGGGGGAAAGAGAGAGAGAGAGGGGGGAAAGAGAGAGGGGGGGAAGAGAGAGAGAGAGAGGGGGGAAAGAGAGAGAGAGGGGGGAAAGAGAGAGAGAGAGGGGGGAAAGAGAGAGAGAGAGAGGGGGGAAAGAGAGAGAGAGAGAGGGGGGAAAGAGAGAGAGAGAGAGGGGGGAAAGAGAGAGAGAGAGAGAGAGGGGGGAAAGAGAGAGAGAGAGAGAGAGGGGGGAAAGAGAGAGAGAGAGAGGGGGGAAAGAGAGAGAGAGAGAGGGGGGAAAGAGAGAGAGAGAGAGGGGGGAAAGAGAGAGAGAGAGGGGGGAAAGAGAAAGAGAGAGAGGGGGGAAAGAGAGAGAGAGGGGGGAAAGAGAGAGAGAGGGGGGAAAGAGAGAGAGAGGGGGGAAAGAGAGAGAGAGGGGGGAAAGAGAGAGAGAGGGGGGAGGGGGGAGAGAGAGAGAGAGGGGAAAATAAAAGAGGGGGAAAATAAAAGAGGGGGGAAATAAAAGAGGGGGGGAAATAAAAGAGGGGGGGAAATAAAAGAGGGGGGGAAATAAAAGAGGGGGGGAAATAAAAGAGGGGGGAAATAAAAGAGGGGGGAAATAAAATAGGGGGGGAAATAAAAGAGGGGGAAATAAAAGAGGGGGGGAAATAAAAGAGGGGGGGAAATAAAAGAGGGGGGAAATAAAAGAGGGGGGGAAATAAAAGAGGGGGGGGAATAAAAGAGGGGGGGGAATAAAAGAGGGGGGGAAATAAAAGAGGGGGGAAATAAAAGAGGGGGGAAATAAAAGAGGGGGGAAATAAAAGAGGGGGGGAATAAAAGAGGGGGAAATAAAAGAGGGGGGGAAATAAAAGAGGGGGGAAATAAAAGAGGGGGGAAATAAAAGAGGGGGGAAATAAAAGAGGGGGGAAATAAAAGAGGGGGGAAATAAAAGAGGGGGGGAAATAAAAGAGGGGGGAAATAAAAGAGGGGGGAAATAAAAGAGGGGGGGGAATAAAAGAGGGGGAAATAAAAAAGAGGGGGGAAATAAAAGAGGGGGAAATAAAAGAGGGGGAAATAAAAGAGGGGGAAATAAAAGAGGGGGGAAATAAAAGAGGGAGAAAAATCAAAGTCGGGGAAAAATTAAAGAGGGGGAAAAAAAGTGGAAATAATAATAATAAAAAAAGAATAAAGTGAACTATGAAATGAAATCCAAATGAGCTGGCTTCACAATTACCAAGTCAGCCCATGCAGCCCTCCGCTATTGTACGGAGTGGCATAAACCCCCGGGCGGCCTATCAGCTCCCTGGCAGGCAGGGGGCTGCGCTATTCAAAGCGAGAGATACAAGCTGCAGGGCAAAAACCTGGCAGCTCCCATCTGACCCCCCAATCCCCGGCTGGTGACAGCTCCAAGCTCCATGGCAAATTAGCCCTTCTCACATTACAATTGCAGGAGACAGATTCCATTAGCGGTATCTGAAATTGAGTGGAGAGCTGCTCCGTTATCAGACTTGACTCATAAGCGCCGCTATTAATCAGAGCTATGATAGCATTTATACGTCCCGAGCTATCTGCCGCCGCTGTGATATTCCCCTACAAAGGGTTGATGGGACTTAGGGAAGGGAACAATGGAGCTTTCGGGGGGAAAAGCAGAGTAAATCAAGAAAGTCCTGTGACTTCCGCGCATTCTGAAGGGATTGAGGTTTACATAAATTTTCTCCCCGTTGGAGATTGAGCTCTTGCTCATCTTACACATGGGATTTAGTTGTCACTCAATGGTAACAGCTGTGAAAAGGTGAAGCGGCCCACCGCTCGGAATATTGCCTCTGCTTTTAAAGCAATTAACCCATGAACAGGAGGATACCTGGCGATATCAAAGGGATTAAGGCAGGCAGTGCATTATTAACATTGCCTTGAACTAATTCTAACTCTGACTAGCTGTCAGAAAAGACTCTTCAGTCTTTAAGGGAAAAAAAAAAAAAAGAAGAGTTTTTTGCCCTCCTTTCTCTCTTCTTTCCCCCCCCCTTCCAAGTCCTCTTCAAAATGAAGCTGAGTTATTGCAGCCTAATGTGTCTACTTGAGAGCGAAATGCAAATGAAGGGAGCTGGTAAGGTCTTCAGAGCGAACTTGCTGCTGGTTCTGATCCTGAGCACAAGGCAGGGATGGGGGGGTGGAAATTAGACCTATATCTGTGATCATTGCAGGGGTGGAACTCATTTCTATAGCTGTTATCATTGGGGGGGTGGAAGTCATACCTCTATCTGTGATCATTGGGGGGGGTGGAAGTCATACCTACATCTAGGATCATTGGGGGGGTGGAAGTCATACCTACATCTAGGATTATTGGGGGGGTGGAAGTCATACCTACATCTAGGATCATTGGGGGAGTGGAAGTTATATCTATGATCATTGGGGGGGGTGGAAATTAGACCTATATCTGTGATCATTGAGGGGTGGAACTCATTTCTATAGCTGTTATCATTGGGGGGGGGTGGAAGTCATACCTATATCCATGATCATTGGGAGGGTGGAAATTAGACCTATATCTGTGATCATTGGGGGGGTGGAAAACATACCTATATCTGTGATCATTGTGGGGGGTGGAAATTAGACCTACATCTAAGATCATTGGGGGGGGTGGAAGTCATACCTATATCTATGACCATTGGGGGAGTGGAAGTTATATCTATGATCATTGGGAGGGTGGAAATTAGACCTATATCTGTGATCACTGGGGGGGTGGAAATTAGACCTATATCTGTGATCATTGGGGGGGTGGAAATTAGACCTATATTTATGATCATTGGGGGAGTTGAAGTTATATCTATGATCATTGCAGGGGTGGAAATTAGACCTATATCTGTGATCATTGCAGGGGTGGAACTCATTTCTATAGCTGTTACCATTGGGGGGGGTGGAAGTCATACCTATATCTGTGATCATTGCGGGGGGGTGGAAATTAGACCTACATCTAGGATCATTGGGGGGGTGGAAGTCATACCTATATCTATGATCATTATGGGGGGGTGGAAATTAGACCTACATCTAGGATCATTGGGGAGGTGGAAGTCATACCTATATCCATGATCATTGGGAGGGTGGAAATTAGACCTACATCTGTGATCATTGGAGGGGGGGAAGACATACCTATATCTATGATCATTGGGGGGGTGGAAATTAGACCTATATCTGTGATCATTGGGGGGGTGGAAGACATACCTATATCTATGATCATTGGGGGAGGGTGGAAATTAGACCTACATCTGTGATCATTGGAGGGGGGGAAGACATACCTATATCCATGATCATTGGGAGGGTGGAAATTAGACCTATATCTGTGATCATTGGGGGGGTGGAAGACATACCTACATCTATGATCATTGGGGGAGTGGAAGTTATATCTATGATCATTGCGGGGGTGGAAATTAGACCTATATCTGTGATCATTGTGGGGGGTGGAAATTATACCTACATGTATGATCATTGGGGCGGTGGAAATCATTCCTACATCTGTGATCATTGGGGGGGTGGAAATCATTCCTACATCTGTGATCATTGGGGGAGTGGAAATCATTCCTACATCTGTGATCATTGGGGGAGTGGAAGTCATACCTATATCTATGATCATTGGGGGGGTGGAAATCATTCCTACATCTGTAATCATTGTGGGGGTGGAAATTAGACCTATATCTGCGATCATTGGGGGAGTGGAAATTAGACCTATATCTGTGATCACTGGGGGGGTGGAAATTAGACCTACATCTATGATCATTGAGAGGGTGGAAATCATTCCTACATCTGTGATCATTGGGGGGGTGGAAATTGGAAATCATTCCTACATCTGTGATCATTGGGGGGGGTGGCAACCGTTCCTATATCTGTGATCACTGAGGGGGGTGGAAGTCATACCTATATCTATGATCATTGTGGGGGTGGAAATTAGACCTATATTTGTGATCATTGGGGGGGTGGAAGTTATACCTAAATATCTATGATCATTGGAGGGGTAGAAATAAGACCAACATCTGTGATCATTGCAGGGGTGGAAATTAGACCTACATCTGCAATCATTGCAGGGGTGGAAATTATGCCTATACCTATGATCACTGGAGGGGTGGAAATTACACCTATATCTGTGATCATTGTGGGGGTGGAAGTTATACCTGTATATAGATACCATTGGAATGGGCTGCCCAGGGAGGTGGTGGAGTCTCTGTGGCTGGAGGTGTTCAGGAAAAGACTGCATGAGGCACTTAGTGCCATGGTCTGGTTGACTGGATGGGGCTGGGGGATAGGTTGGACTGGATGAGCTTGGAGGTCTCTTCCAACCTGGTTGATTCTATGATTCTATGATCATGAGGGGGTGGAAATTACACCTGTATCTAGATGACATACGTAGACATGACACTTGGGGACACAGAATTATAGAATCAAGCAGGTTGGAAGAGACCTCCAAGCTCATCCAGTCCAACCTAGCACCCAGCCCTGGCCAAGCAACCAGACCATGGCACTAAGTGCCCCAGCCAGGCTTAGCTTCAACACCTCCAGCCACAGAGACTCCACCACCTCCCTGGGCAGCCCATTCCAATGCCAATCACTCTCTCTGACAACAACTTCCTAACAACATCCAGCCTAGACCTGCCCTGCCACAACTCCAGACTCTGTCCCCTTCTTCTGCTGCTGGTTGCCTGGCAGCAGAGCCCAACCCCACCTGGCTACAACCTCCCTGCAGGCAGCTGCAGACAGCAATGAGCTCTGCCCTGAGCCTCCTCTTCTGCAGGCTGCACACCCCCAGCTCCCTCAGCCTCTCCTCCCACGGCTTGAGTACCTTCCTTTCTTCTCTCCCTCCTAAAACTTTCTAAGTAATTGTTACTAAGAACAGCTGCTTTTCAAACAGCCCAGATCCTCATGCTGTGCCACAAGAGTGGGAATCTATGATAATCTGTCATCTGGAACAACCCAAATATGGCCTGTAAGGAGATTTTGTCTTCCTAAAGCCCAGTGTTTTAATTTCCCATGATGGTCAAGTGGGCACCAGCATATCAGGTGGAAGCATTCATTCCTCTCTCATCCTTCCATCTGCCCAAAACCATGCTCCAGAAATGCAGTCAAACTGTTTGAGGACAAATTCTGCTCCAGCAAAACCACAGATCTCAAGGACACAATTTCCCCACTCATCATAGAATCATGAATCTATGAATCTGTCTTCCTAAAGCTCAGTGTTTTAATGTGCCATGATGGTCAAGTGGGCACCAGCATATCAGGCAGAAGCATTCATTCCTCTCTCATCCTTCCATCTGCCCAAAACCATGCTCCAGAAATGCAGTTAAACTATTTGAGGACAAATTCTGCTCCAGCAAAACCACAAAGCTCAAGGACACAGAGTAATTCCCCACTCATCACAGAATCATGAATCTATGAATCATAGAATGATGATTCTATGATTCTGATTTCCTGAAGCTCAGTGTTTTAATTTCCCATGACAGTCAAGTGGGCACCAGCATACCAGGTGGGAGCATTCATTCCTCTCTCATCCTTCTATCTGCTCCAAACTATGATCCAGAAATGCAGTTAAACTATTTGAGAGGAAACTCTGCTCCAGCAAAACCACAGAGCTCAGGGACAAGGAGTATTTCCCCACTCATCACTCAAGTTTTAGGGAAGCATCAGCCATGAGTTGCCTCTAGGATGGCCATGAAGGAGCTCCATCCTCCTAGCTCTCCAATATGCCTGTTCCTTCATAGGGACCTTCTCACAAGAGCTCCAGGAGACATTACCAGAGCAAGAAAACTCAGAGCTATTAGGACAGTCAAGTCCATAGAATCATAGAATCAGGCAGGGTTGGAAGGGACCACAAGGAGCAGCCAGTTCCAACCCCCCTGCCATGCCCAGGGACACCCTACCCTAGAGCAGGCTGCACACAGCCTCAGCCAGCCTGGCCTTAAACACCTCCAGCCATGGGGCCTCAACCACCTCCCTGGGCAACCCACTCCAGCCTCTCACCACTCTCCTGCTCAACAACTTCCTCCTCACCTCCAGTCTCAATCTCCTCACCTCCAGCTTTGCTCCATTTCTCCCAGTCCTCTCACTACCAGTCCACTTTCAAATCATTCTGATCCCTTCAAAATGATCAATTAATTTTGATGATTTCCTTACAAACTCATGCCTGAAGCTGATGGGTTTTGGGGTTTTGTTTGAAGCAGGAGAAAAGTTGGCTCTAGTTTTAATTATATACCCACAGTGTGTTGCTAGGAAGGTTTCGGGGAGCAGGAGACATAAATATATGTTAAATAAATAAATAAATATCTATATTAAGAAAAAAAATATATATAATAAATATGCATCAGCCTAAAACTGAATATAAAATAAATAGAAGTCTAATAAATATTAGTCTAAAGTTGCATATAAAACAAATACATATATAATAAATACATACCAGTCTAAACCTGTATATAAAATAAATATATGTCTAATAAATATTAGCCTAATATTGGATATAAACCATATATATATATAAAAGTAGCCTAAAATAGTATATAAAATAAATAAATATATATAGAATAAGGGTAAGCCTAAAATAGTATATAAAATAAATAAAAATATATAATTAATAAATATTAGCCTAAAAGAGTATATTAAATATATTTATAAAATAAAAAGTAGCCTAAAATAGTATGTTAAATATATATATAATAAAAAGTAGCCTAAAATAGTATATAAAATAAATAAATATATACAATAAATAACTATTAGCCAAATAGTATTTTAAATATATATATATATATATATATGATAAAAAGTAGCCTAAAATAGTATATAAAATAAATATATACAATAAATAACTATTGGCCTAAAGTAGCATATTAAAAATACATATATAATAAAAAGTAGCCTAAAATAGTATATAAAATAAATAAATATATATATATACAATAAATAACTATTAGCCAAACAGTATTTTAAATATATATATATATATATATATGATAAAAAGTAGCCTAAAATAGTATATAAAATAAATATATACAATAAATAACTATTGGCCTAAAGTAGCATATTAAAAATACATATATAATAAAAAGTAGCCTAAAATAGTATATAAAATAAATAAATATATATATATACAATAAATATTAGCCTAAAGTAGTATATTAAATATATACATATAATAAAAAGTAGCCTAAAATAGTATATAAAATAAATAAATATATATAATAAATCACTATTAGTCTGAAATAGTACATAAAATATATATATAATAAAAAATAGTCTAAAATAGTACATTAAATAAATAAATAAATATAATAAATACCTATTAGTCTAAAACTGTACATGAAATAAATATATATAATAAATATTAGTCTAAAACTGTATATAAAATAAATATATGTATAATAAATATTAGCCTAAAACTGTATATAAAATAAATATATATAATAAATATTAGTCTAAAAGTGTATATAAAATAAATATATATATATAATAAATAGCTATTAGTCTAATACTCTATATAAATATATGTATAATAAATAACTGTTAGTCTAAAACTGGATAGAAATATATATATAAAATAAATATTAGTCTAAAACTGTATATAAATATATATAATAAATGTTAGTCTAAAACTGTATATAAATTTAATATATATATAATAAATAGCTATTAGTCTAAAACTGTATATAAATATATGTCTAATAAATAACTATTAGTCTAAGACTGTATAGAAATATATGTATAATAAATAGCTATTAGTCTAAAACTGCATATAAAATACATAAATATATAAATAAATAACTATCAGTCTAAAAGTGTCTATAAAATAAATATATAAACAAATAAATGTATAAAATAAGTAACTATTAGTCTAAAAGTGTATATAAAATAAATATATAAATAAATAATGTATGAAATAAGTAACTATTAGTCTAAAAGTGTATATAAAATAAATATATAAACAAATAAATATATAAAATAAATAACTATTAGTCTAAAAGTGCATATAAAATAAATATATAAACAAATAAATATACAAAATAAATAACTATTAGTCTAAAAGTGCATATAAAATAAATATATAAACAAATAAATATATAAAATAAATAACTATTAGTCTAAAAGTGTATATAAAATCAATATATATGTAATAAATATTAGTCTAAAACTGAACAGGATACCCAGAACAGGCATATTAAAGTGATGTGAGCTGCTTCATTCAACGCAACATTCTTCCCCCTTTCTAAACACCCTTTGCAACTCAGCCAGAAAAACAGCTGGCCAAAAAAAAACCCCAACCCCTTACTAGAGCAATGAAACCTTTTACTCTGCTGCTGCCCCTGCAATAAATCAGGCTTGCATCTTTAAACACAGCTGTGAAAGGTACATGCAGGGGTTTAAAGCAGGGGAAAGCATCCCGCTTCACTTTGCAACAGAGAATGCAAAGAACACAGCCTCCACCCAAAGGAAAACGACACTCTGACAATCATATCATAAGAAGATAATTGGTTTACTCTGAAAACTTGCTATGCTTTGCCTCCTACAGTAAAACAAATGAAGAGTTGCTTAAAGAAACAATCCTATAGCCGCACTTGCTGCATCCCAGAGCAGCTGCCCCCCCGCTCCCTTCCACGTACACTTTCAAAGCAGCGCTGAATGACTTGCCTCAGTTACAAGCAGTCTTGAGGAAACTCTTTGTAAGTGTGTTAATTACAAGCAGTTTATTATGACTGTGCAGAGGTGGGGAGGGGGGGAAATAAACCACCCTAATTCAGAAGGAGCAGAGCTGCTCTTTGGGTGATGCTCTGGTTTACTGACAAAAGGGCTTTTCGCATCGCTGGGGTTCGATGGAGTTTTAAGAAGCACAATCTTGGCTTAGAAAGGAAAAAAGCAATGTAATGAAATGAATCATGTAACATAACATACTGCAAGATACAAATAAGATGTTGGGCTTGCTTCCTATGGACCTGCCTGCACGGAGCATCCAACCAACCATCACCTGGCAGAAGAGAATGAAGGAATAAATTCCATCCTAATCCCGCGCGCTCCGTAACATCCCAACCCAGCCGCGGATGGGAGCTGCGACTCTTTCCTTAAGCAGTAAAATTGTCTCCACCTGCCAAGGAATAAACTTGGGAAATGGCTCTTAAAAGGAAAGAGTCAAAGAGGGGAAAAAACAGAAGAGAGATTTACTGTATGGGGGATGCTGGGAGGCGCGGTTAAAACCCCACCAGGGTAAACAGCAAACACTGCCTGGCTGGTGGGGGAAGAAAAGAAAAGGGTTTAGAGGTTAAGTTCGGGTCAGACGACAAATGAAATTGTAACAAGCCAACTGACATTGTATAATGTCTTCTTCCACTCGATCAATAGGGCAGCATCAGCCCCATTACCATAGAGATGGCTTCCTCCCCGCTGAAGGGTGGCTATTGTTTGAGGAGAGAGATTTGCCACTTGAACTGCGCTGCTCCCGAAGGATGTGTACTTCATCAATTATTTGTGTTCCTAACATCTACATATTTTCATATTAACGTCCACATTTCACGTGGCAGGAGGAGCAGGTGCTTATTCTTCCTTCTCTATCTCGCAGGGGTCACCTCATCAGCTAAATTGTAATTAAAGCACAAAAATGTTGACGGGGGGGGAGAGGGAGGTTTGGATTTGGTAGACTGGTTTAGAGCCTTTGTGAGTACGGACAAGCCCGGTGCAAACCAAAAGAGGATGTCCTCAGATAGTTACAGCTTGCGTGCAGATGGTGCCAGTGAACACTTCCCTGAAAGGATTTTTAAGAGACAGAAAAAAAACCCAACTACTTTTTTTCTGGGGGGGTGCTAAATGAATGTCATTAAAAAAAAAATAAACCAATTTTAAGGTACTTCAAAGGGGAAATACAACACTGTCATTTGGACCCACAATGGAATCAATTGAAACTGACCTTACAATTAATTTTAAGTCAAATCAATGGCTGCCAGGAAGAATAATTGATCCTGGGAGTGTCTTGTGTCTATGAAATAATTTTCCTCTACCTCTCAAGGTTTTCTATCTTCTTTCAGTTCTGTTCTTTTCAGCAAGTTCTGATCTAGGGTAGGGTGTCCCCAGACACAGCAGGGGGGTTGGAACTAGCTGATTCTTATGGTCCCTTCCAACCCTGACTATGATTCTAAGTTATAGATCTGACAGAAGCAACCTTATCCAAATCCAATGAAACACCACCACAAAAATAAATACTAAACCTCCAGAAGTGGAAAAACAATTCCCAAATTTAGCCTGTCACTTCTTCATCCTTATTTGTCTAAAGCGACCACTGCATCGTCTCCTAGGCACAAAGCAGGCGCCTAACGAATCGCCGCACTGCAGTTAAACAACCAAAAAGCAGGGCAGATCCTTCACAGTCGCCCTAATTACCAGGAATAACCATCATTTAAAACAAAACTCAGAACCAAACATTCAAAACCTTTAGCAAACTCCTTGCAGGAGTTTTTTAATGCCATGGAAAAGGAGTTCTGCGTCGATGCCGCGCGCGGGAGGGCAGCGCCGGCTTCCAGCTCCCCAAATCCGCTGCGAAATAAGAGGATGCTGAATGATATAAGGCTGCCTTCATCGTGCATATTACCCAAGAGTAGAAGCCAGCACTTGATTAATAAATGCCTATAGAAATATTGAGGAATTACTTCAGCCATTCCAGCAGGTGCAATGTGAAAGGTGATCTGCAAAGAGCAACTCCCCTTCAGCAGAGGAAGATGCACCTGTACAGATGGATACAGCGGACCGAACTTGAAGTGAGCTCGGGGCACTTGGGCTGTGCAGGACCTGCCTTCCCCTTCCCCATTTATTTCTGTGTGTATTTTTAGGTTGCTTTCACACACACACACACTCATTTATTTCTCTGTTTATTTTTAGGTTGCTTTCACACACACTCATTTATTTCTGTGTTTATTTTTAGGTCGCTTTCGCTCTCTGGGCAGGTTTCCCTGAGAGGCAACGGGTGGCAGAAAAGGGGCTTTTGTCCAAAATAATCCTGATAAGGAAGCATCCCACCCCATCCTGAAACATCCCACTATCATTTCAGATTTCACTGTTTGCAACCTCAAAACGTGCCCTATTTTTCCCCTGCAAAAAGAACAGCAGAAATTGTTTGTATGGGTTGCGATAATCCTCTCAAATATGGGTCAGGCTGAGGTTAAGAGCAGCCAGAACTTGCAGATCAAAGACGAGCAGGGTTAACAAAACCCCCAACCACGTGTGCATCCCGATTATTCCCTTTTCTCAAAAGGTTAGAGGTCTGGGAAAAAAAAAAAATGGAGGGGCTCCATGGCAGGATCCTCCTCTGCAGCACCTACAACCGGGAGCCGCAGGCTGTCGGCATCGATGCTCACCCCGGTCCTCGAGTACCACGGGCAGGCAACTGCCCATCCGCCTCCGGCAGGGGCTGCAATTAAACCAAGTTCGCGGCTTCCCCGAAAGGTGAAGCTCATCCTGTTAATTTAAACAGACCATCTGCATCTTTGGAGGACGACAAACTTCATTAGTTCTGGTTAGTTAAACCGAGTGGTGATTCGTGATAATGAGCCTGAACAACCTGTCACGGCTGTGCATGGGGAAAAGGGCACACACGTTTTATTCTTACTGTTATTATTATTTAACAGAAAAGAACCAGAAGATAAATAAGAGGGGACCTTTTGTGCAGGAAAGAAGGTCAAATTCAGATTAAAGTGTTGTTAGGTTAATCAGAGGAACTAATTACGGCTGGAAAGAGGAGGCGGGGAGGGAGGAGCCGCTAGTCCGAAGGCTAGAAGGGAACAGAGGGAGCCTTTCGGCAACGTCCCAAGCTGACAGGGAAGCATCACGCCAAGGAGAGAAGAGCCCTGCTGGCTTTACCTGAACACCGTGTAAAAAAGCAAGGAGGCAGCGGCTGCTCCCAACAAGCCACAGAGGAGATTGACTCGGTAGGCAGGGGAGCCGACGGGCAGCAGCCCAGCCATCACCAGTTTGGCCAGCAACGTGAACAAGGGGTAGCCGGGAGGGTGGGCGACCTACGGAACGGAGAGAGAAGAGGTTATACGAACCAGGGAGCGACATTCCCACGGATGCAAAAGCACAGCAGCACGCCCAGCTTTAGCGACAGGAGCTAGGGGGCCCCGCGAGTGGCTCCTCTCCCCGTCCCATCCATCCTTCCCAATTTCAACTCCGCGAATAACGTCGGGGTTTTATTTTCCCCCCCAGTGGATTTGGCTCCAAGCCTCGCCCATCATAACCAAGCGGTGAGAAAAAGAGGTGCCGCGATTCATTAGCCTGCCTTAAAAGGGCTCCTTCTTTGGGTTCACAGCATATTAGGGTCATTTAAAAAGCTGTTGGGGTTTGGTTTTTTATATATATATATACTTTATTGTATTTAAGAGGGGGGGGAAAACCAGACAGCAGCTTCTCAACTGTTTTATTGGTTAGCAAGTTGAAAGACCACACTGCTATCGGATTACCACCGCGCTGACAGTCCTAAGGTCTTGCCTAAAGGGATCATGCACCATAATAAAGTTTATTAAATAATAAAACTTATTAAAATTGTTAACCCGATTTATTTTATTCTCCCCAGCTTATACAAAATTTGGGTTGATAATAAGCCAGCTACTGTATATACAGTAAAGCCTTTTGCTTTATAATTTAGTTTAATTGGATTTAAAACTTGAAGTAAATTGTCGCGTGCTGTACTTATAAGTTAGCAAAAAAAAAAAACCTGTGGTTTGAAAATAAATTAATCTACTTTACTCCATGCTTAATTAAACTTCCTTAATTCCTAAAACTGTTAATGAGAGCATTGATTAAACAATAAAACTAATACTTACTCCAAGCTCATAGGCGGCTGTGATCAGCTCCCCTGTGAAAAAATAATGTAAAACCAATAATTACTATTAGGAAATGACACTCCTCCAAAGTTTTCAAAATCCAAATGCTTGCATTGGGGTTTTGCATTAATTTGACTGGATAAAACTGTAAATCTGTAGAGATTTAGCAGCATGAAATTTTTTTCCTAAGAATATTTTCTCCCTCTGATGTCACTGCACAAAAATATCTTTCTTGTTGTGTTTGCGCGAGACTTTTAGGAACAGATAAGGAGAGGTAGGTAAAGAATGGCCCAAGGTAATGATGGGAGAAGAATCAAGGTGAAGAATCGAGGAATGCTGGTGGAAAGGTCTCACAGCCCAGATGCTCATTTTGAGGGGTGTCTGTGACAAACCCTAAAATACCAAACTCTGTAGAGTTGTTCGTTTACAGTCATCAGTTGATCATCTGCAAACCTAAACGAGGGCTACTGTAGAAGTGTCTGCAGCTACTCCTTGGAGATCTGTGATAAGCAATCTTGTAAAGACCCAGGCCTGCAGTGGCTAAGGAAAGCAGGAAGGAGATAAAGGAGAAGCAGGAATATCCTGACATCAGCAACAAAGAAGGGCTTGCTGACCAGAGATGAGGAAGACTGTGTGGGTTGTTCATGGCAGATAAGCATTCCAGACCACCAGGATTGGAATTGGAGTGGAGAATGGAAAAATACCTCTGTTAATGAACTCCAAGAAATAATAACTCCACCTCTTATTATGAATATGCCTGCTCTTGTGACATAAACTGTGCCTTGTCCCAGCATGGGGTGTGCAGGACTGATGGAGCCATCCTGCCCGCACCCAGCTCTGTAATAAAACATACCTCATATCTCTGCACGACTTTTGGGGTTCATTTCGCAGTTCAACACTCCAAATGTAGGCATTGGCATCTGTGTGCTTTTAATTTAAACCCAACTGACTCCGGGACTTTCAAAGCACCACGGGTTTGCAACGCTTAAGCTGCATTGTCTCTTCAACAACCCAATTGCTTCTCATTTAAAGAACAAAAATCCTCCCGGCTTTAACAGGTTTAAAGAGAGAAAACACAAGCAGCGGATCGTGCAAATCTGCCTCCGTGTGTCTGGGAACCATGGAAGCTAAAGCAGTTCTTGCAGCATCCACTTCTCCACAAGTCACTCTCTTACCTGTCCGGGGATGCTGCATCCACCAGCTGCTTCTATTAGAAACACCGTTTAGAGGTTTGCATTCCATTTGTGCCTTACACCAGGACAATTAATTGCCACCAGAGCATCCACCCTTAGCAGAAGTTGTGTTTTACACCAGGACAATTAATTGCCACCAGAGCATCCACCCTTAGCAGAAGTTGTGTTTTACACCAGGACGATTAATTGCCACCAGAGCATCCACCCTTAGCAGAAGTTGTGTTTTACACCAGGACAATTAATTGCCACCAGAGCATCCACCCTTAGCAGAAGTTGTGTTTTACACCAGGACAATTAATTGCCACCAGAGCATCCACCCTTAGCAGAAGTTGTGTTTTACACCAGGACAATTAATTGCCACAAGAGCATCCACCCTTAGCAGAAGTTGTGTTTTACACCAGGACAATTAATTGCCACAACAGCATCCACCCTTAGCAGAAGCTGTGTTTTACACCAGGACAATTAATTGCCACCAGAGCATCCAGCCTTAGCAGAAGCTGTGTTTTACACCAGGACAATTAATTGCCACCAGAGCATCCACCCTTAGCAGAAGTTGTGTTTTACCCAGGACAATTAATTGCCACAAGAGCATCCACCCTTAGCAGAAGTTGTGTTTTACACCAGGACAATTAATTGCCACAACAGCATCCACCCTTAGCAGAAGCTGTGTTTTACACCAGGACAATTAATTGCCACCAGAGCATCCACCCTTAGCAGAAGTTGTGTTTTACACCAGGACAATTAATTGCCACCAGAGCATCCACCCTTAGCAGAAGTTGTGTTTTACACCAGGACAATTAATTGCCACCAGAGCATCCACCCTCAGCAGAAGTTGTGTTTTACACCAGGACAATTAATTGCCACAAGAGCATCCACCCTTAGCAGAAGTTGTGTTTTACACCAGGACAATTAATTGCCATAAGAGCATCCACCCTTAGCAGAAGTTGTGTTTTACACCAGGACAATTGCCACCAGAGCATCCACCCTTAGCAGAAGCTGTGTTTTACACCAGGACAATTAATTGCCACCAGAGCATCCACCCTTAGCAGATCACTTATAAAACACTGAGCATTTTCAGAGTGCTTGACACTGAAGCATTTTGCAATGCTCCTGCATGGTGTACATTCAGTATATTCAATAGCATCAATCATACTGAGGGATGAAGGATGGAAGAGGTGATGAAATTAAAAATCACGTCTGGTATTCCTTCTTCCCCTCCCATTCTGTACTCTAATTGGCCCTGGTAACTTGGCAAGCATCAAGGTTGCAGTAGCTTTATCCTATCTTTATTTATAGGCTGGATGTTAGGAGGAAGTTCTTCAGAGAGAGTGATTGGCATTGGAATGGGCTGCCCAGGGAGGTGGTGGAGTCTCTGTGCCTGGAGGTGCTCAAGACTGGATGAGGCACTTAGTGCCATGGTCTGGTTGATTGGATATGGCTGGGTGATAGGTTGGACTGGATGGTCTGGGAGGTCTCTTCCAACCTGGTTGATACTATGATTCTATGATTTATAGAATGGTGTGGGTTGGAAGGGACCTTAAAGATCACCTAGTTCCAACCCCTGTGGACACCCTCCAATGGACCAGCATGAAGAGCAAAATTAACAACACTTTAAATTTCTGCACATTATCATAGAAACACAGAATGGTAGAGGTTGGAAAGGACCTCTGGAGATCATAGAATCCAACCCCCTGCTCAAGCAGGATCATCTTACTGTCCAACACAGTGGAGGAGGACGGCACAAATCATAGAATCACAGAATGGTCTGGATTGGCAGGGACCCTTAAAGGTCACCTGGTCCAATTGCCCTGCAGTGAGCAGGGACATCTTTAAATGGCACTTTTAAACCCTGACATTACAGTAACCAACATATTTCCACAGCAAGATGCAAGTCAACCCACTCTCACCATAAAATTGCAGCCACTGCCACACGAGATGCCTAGGGACAGCCCTGCAGCTTTCTGCACAGAAGCCTCTCTGATGTGCATTTTGCTATGCTGGAAAATAGCTACTTCCATTACCATTCTATTTTAGGAAGACATTGCAAGACAGCCCCAAAAAAGTGTGTGGGAAAACCATTCATCCCAAGCTGAGACCTAAACCATTCATCCCAAGCTGAGACCTTTAGTGCTCAGCAGCTGCCAGGGCACGGCGAGGTTGTGAAGCAATCGATCACCCTGCACGTAGAAGATGATGCTAATAAAGGAAGCCCTAAATTTGCTATCACAGGTGCTCCCCAGCATGTCATCACACACTGCTCTGGGCAGTGGCTACTGGTGGATGCCTCTCACATCACAGGGATGCTGTTCCTGAGCCAGGCATGAAATCACAGGATCACAGGATGACAGGATATTAGGGGTTGGAAGGGACCCGAGGAGATCATCCAGTCCAACTCCCCTGCCAGAGCAGGACAATCCTATCTAACACAGAGCACACAGGAACACATCCAGACAGGCCTGGAAAGGCTCCAGAGAAGGAGACTCCACAACCTCTCTGGGCAGCCTGTGCCAGGGCTCTGGGACCCTTACAGGAAAGAAGTTCCCCCTTGTGTTGAGCTGGAACCTCCTGTGCTGCAGCTTCCATCCATTGCTGCTTGTCCTATCCCAGGCAGCAGTGAGCAGAGCCTGTTCCACTCCTGGCAGCCTTCAGATACTTATAAACATTTATCAACTCCCCTCTAAGTCTTCTCTTCTCCAGACTAAGCAGCCCCAGGTCCCTCAGCCTCTCCTCATCAGGCAGTGCCCTCCTGTCCCCTCATCATCCTCGTAGCCCTCTGCTGGACCCTTTCCAGCACATCCCTGTCCCTCTTCAACTTGAGAGCCCAAAACTGAACACAGTATACAAGATGAGGTCTCAGCAGGGCAGAGTAGAGGGGCAGGAGAACCTCCCTTGATCTGCTGGCCACACTCTTACTATACACCCCAGGATCCCATTGGCCTTCTTGGCCACAAGGGCACATTGCTGTTCTGTGGTTAATTTGTTATCTGCCAGGACCCCAGGGTCCCTTTCCACAGGACTCCCTTCCAGCAGATCACCTTCCAGCCTGTATTGGGTCCTTCTGGGATGCAGCAATATCTGCATCTAAAAACGGCTAAAGGTTAAGGTCTTGCATATTGCTGTGACATTGGTTCTGATTGTGGGAAAGAACAACCCCAAAACAATGCAGACACAAACAGTATCACAGTATCACAGTATCATCAGGGTTGGCAGAGACCTCACAGATCATCAAGTCCAACCCTTTAGCACAGAGCTCAAGGCCAGACCATGGCACCAAGTGCCACGTCCAGTCCTGCCTTGAACTGCCCCAGGGACGGCGACTCCACCACCTCCCCAGGCAGCCCATTCCAGTGCCCAATGACTCTCTCAGTGAAGAACTTTCTCCTCACCTCCAGCCTAAATCTCCCCTGGCACAGCCAGGGTCGAAGCAATGCCAAGCACAAATGCAGGCTGGGCAGTGAGTGGCTGGAGAGCAGCCCTCAGGAGAGGGACTTGGGGGTGCTGCTGGAGGAGAAGCTCAGCAGGAGCCAGCAGTGTGCACTTGCAGCCCAGAAAGCCAAGCAGAGCCTGGGCTGCAGCAGCAGAAGTGTGGCCAGCAGGGACAGGGAGGGGATTCTCCCCCTCTACTCTGCTCTGCTGAGACCCTACCTGGAGTCCTGCATCCAGTTCTGGAGCCCCTGGGACAAGAGGGCTGTGGAGATGCTGGAGAGTGTCCAGAGCAGGGCCAGGAGGATGCTGAGAGGCTGCAGCAGCTCTGCTGTGAGCACAGACTGAAAGAGTTGGGGCTGTGCAGGCTGGAGCAGAGGAGGCTCCCAGGTGTGGCCTTCCAGCATTTGAAGGGGGCTACAAAAAAGCTGGGGAGGGACTTCTGAGGCTGTGTCAGGGAGTGTCAGGAGTGGGGGAATGGAGCAAAGCTGGAGGTGGGGAGATTGAGGCTGGAGGTGAGGAGGAAGTTGTTGAGCAGGAGAGTGGTGAGAGGCTGGAGTGGGTTGCCCAGGGAGGTGGTTGAGGCCCCACGGCTGGAGGTGTTTGAGGCCAGGCTGGCTGAGGCTGTGTGCAGCCTGCTCTAGGGTAGGGTGTCCCTGGGCATGGCAGGGGGGCTGGAACTGGCTGCTCCTTGTGGTCCCTTCCAGCCCTGACTGATTCTATGATTCTGTGATTCTAATAAATAGAATAATTTTGGTTGGAAGAGACCTTTAAGATTATCAAAGCCAAGCACTAGCCCAGCACTGTCAGGTCAGATTCAATATACTCATGGATGTCACTGGCAGGCTTTGACAGCCAACAGCACAGCTCTGCCTTGTAAGAAATAAGGAAAGAACATCTAAGGAAAGACGCAAAAATAAATTCCAGGATGCAGACCTGTTGAATTCCACAGGGAAAACCAATAGGGGAAGCATGATGCCCAGCATTTCAGATGAGACTACCTGTCCCACCCATGTGCCTGTGCATCATTTGGAGCCTCTATGGGGATAGGGACTACAGAAGCATGGAGCACGATTACTGAAAGGCAAAACACCAAGAGGACGACTACAGCATCCATGACCTTGATTTCAGTGTGTTTGCCCTGAGAGAAAACAACCTGCAGTGCCTTCAGATGCCTGCTCAAACTGAAGAGTTCATTCCTCCACCACCTTGATATAAATACACTTCTGACCATCCAGCTCTGTTCCCCAATGAAGGTGTGTTGTGGAGGGCCCATAGGTCTGAAAATAGGCTTACATATGCCTTGTCCTGCCTGGACATGTTCTTCTGCCCATAATCAGAGGTAAACACAGAAAACCAGCACAAAGGGGCACAACAGACCTGGTGCCATAAAGTCTGACCTGCCCAGGCTTTAGCTTGTGTAAGCCCCCACAAACCCAGCTCGTGCCTGCCTGGTGTAAGGCACATGCTACCCCCATAGCTGGGAGGTCCAGAATCATAGAATGAACCAGGTTGGAAGAGAGCTCCAAGCTCAGACAGGCCAACCCAGCACCCAGCCCTGGCCAAGCAACCAGACCATGGCACTAAGTGCCCCAGCCAGGCTTGGCAAGAACACCTCCAGCCACACAGACTCCACCACCTCCCTGGGCAGCCCATTCCAATGCCAATCACTCTCTCTGACAGGAACTTCCTAACAACATCCAGCCTAGACCTCCCCTGCCACAACTCCAGACTCTGTCCCCTTCTTCTGTTGCTGCTTGCCTGGCAGCAGAGCCCAACCCCACCTGGCTACAGCCTCCCTGCAGGCAGCTGCAGACAGCAATGAGCTCTGCCCTGAGCCTCCTCCTCTGCAGGCTGCACACCCCCAGCTCCCTCAGCCTCTCCTCACAGGGCTCTGCTCCAGGCCCCTCCCCAGTCTTGCTGTCCTTCTCTCAACACCTTCCAGCACCTCAACAGCTCTCTGCAATTCAGGAGCCCACAACTGGACACAGCACTGCAGGTGTGGCCTGAGCAGTGCTGAGCACAGGGGCACAAGAACCTCCCTTGTCCTGCTGCCCACACTGCTCCTGAGCCAGCCCAGGATGCCATTGGCTCTGCTGCCCACCTGGGCACACTGCTGCCTCATCTTTAGCCTACTATCTACCAGTCCCCCCAGGGAAGGATTGGACTATCAGACCTTTAAAGCTCTCTTCCAACCCAAGCCACTCCTGTCATCAGAAAAACCTGCCTCCCACTTTGTCAAAGGTGAGAATGGTGATTTGCACACTGGAGATAACACCTGAGCTCAAGTGCAATTACAAATGAGGCTCTCAAGGCTTCACACAGCATGCAAAGCTCGGAGCACAGGCAGCCTCTGAATGTCCACACAAGTTTCCCATCAGAGAATACTTAAAAGACTAAATAGTAATAACTGTTGACACATGGATTGCCATTTATTAGCTGATATATGCAGGAGCAAAGCCAGCTCTCTTACAAACTTTGAAGCAGAAGCCAAAGGCATCAGGAGGGTATACATGGGCCAGCCTAGCAAGGATGTGCTTGCACACCTTGCCTGGAGCACAGGATGAGAGCTCTGTGGAGAAGGGATTTAAACCCAAGTTATTTCTGCATATCTCTGACAGCAGGGTCCCTCTGATCCAAATGTAGGGACAGCAGAAAGGGGCACCACAAGCTTGTCCTTTGAGAGCCAACCAGCCAGGATGAGCTTGGTGAAATCAAAACCCAGATCTCTCCTGTTATCCTTAAATCAAATAACCCTCACTTGAGTCACTGCTCAAGTGAAGAGCCATGCTGAACACACACTGCCTTAAACCTGGGTAGACAAAACCCATCCTGCTTTTAACAAGCAGCACTGTCTTTCAGCTAACTCCAAACAAAAACTAACAGCAGATTTTAATGAGTTGCAGTACAACATCTCTCTCTCTCTCCACATGTATTGAAGCTTTAAATAGATGGATCCATTAAAAGCCCATTTATATATAAGGAATTTTATGCACTGCTCAGATTGAAAACCAGTGCTGACTGAGACACAGAGTTAAAAACCCTCACTCAGGGCTCTTCTGGGATGCTAAAGCCATTATGATTATTTACTTCATTAAAAAAAAAGAAGTCAAATTACTCCCTAGAAAATCCAAGCCCTCCTATTCCCAAATCCAAGAGTGCTGCAGAAGGAAGGTGTTTTTAAGGCAAGATCAAAGCCAAACTGCAGAAGAAGCAAGAGGGAGAATTTCATCCTGCCTGGTGGGATCAGCAGCACACACCATCAGACAGTCTGTCACTATTGGCAAGTTGCACTTTCAGCAAGGCAGATCCAGAGATGTCACTGCTGCAGCTGCCCAGGCCAGAGAAAGCAACAGTCTAAACCTCAACCCACAGAACCATTCAGGTTGGAAAGGACCTTTAAGACAATCCCACATCTTGCAGGATGGCATATCTGCGTTCTGATGTCACCAGCTGTCCCCAGGGCCCCTGACTAAATCCTTTGCTGAAGGGCTCAGATAGAGGTGAGGGGCGTGGAGCACAAATCCTATGAGAAGAGGCTGAGGGAGCTGGGCCTGTTTAGCCTGGAGAAGAGGAGGCTCAGGGGTGATCTTATTACTGTCTACAACTACCTGAAGGGGCATTGTAGCCAGGTGGGGGGTGGCCTCTCTCCCAGGCAACCAGCAATAGAACAAGGGGACACAGTCTCTAGTTGTGCCAGGGTAGGTCTAGGCTGGATATTAGGAAGAAGTTCTTCACAGAGAGAGTGATTGGCATTGGAATGGGCTGCCCAGGGAGGTGGTGGAGGCACCGTCCCTGGGGGTCTTCAAGAAAAGACTGGCTGAGGCACTTAGTGCCATGGTCTGGTTGATTGGCCAGGGCTGGGTGATAGGTTGAACTGGATGATCTTGGAGGTCTCTTCCAACCTGCTTGATTCTATGATTCTATGATTCTATCCACTGCAAAACCAACAGGCATGAGGAGAGGATCCAGTCAGAGAATCATAGAATCAAGCAGGTTGGAAGAAACCTCCAAGATCATCCAGTCCAACCTAGCACCCAGCCCTATCCATGGTCAACCAGACCATGGCACCGAGTGCCTCATCCAGTCTCTTCTTGAAGACCTCCAGGGACGGTGCCTCCACCACCTCCCTGGACAGCCCTGACTCCAAGAGGATTCTTCACCAGAAGTACAAATCCCATGTAGTGACAGCAATCATAGAATTGACCAGGTTGGATGAGACCTCCAAGATCATTCAGTCCAACCTATCACCCAGCCAATGCACCAGCCCCTATGGAGCAAATTTACGGGGTGACAGCAGCCCTATGGGTGACAGCAATGCAACAGCCCCCATGGGGCAGCAGAAACCCAGTGGGGTGACAGTGATGAACATGTCCCTGGGGAGAAAAACCTCTATGGGGTTGACAGCAGCCCTAAAGGATGACAGCAATGCATGAGTCTCTGTGGTGAAGAAACCCAAGGGGATGCCAGCAATGCTCCAATCCCTATGGAGTGAGTAACTCTATAGGCTGACAGAAGTCCTGTGGGGTCACAGCGATGCACCAGGCCCTATGGAATGTGCAGTCCTATATGAAGAGACCAGCTCTGTAGGATGACAGTGACCCTATGGATAGTCAACGCAGCAGGTCCTACGGAATGTGCAACCTTACAGGACTCCAGTGACAAACCAACCCCTATGGAACGACAACAACACAACCTATGGAGCGACGGCGACGCACCGGCCCCAGGGGAGGAGCATCAGAGAATCACTGAATCAGCCAGGCTGGAAGAGACCTCCAAGCTCATCCAGTCCAACCTAGCACCCAGCCATGTCCAGTCACTAGACCATGGTACCGAGTGCCTCATCCAGTCTTTTCTTGAAGACCTCCAGGCACAGAGACTCCACCACCTCCCTGGGCAGCCCATTCCAATGCCAATCACTCTCTCTGACAACTTCCTCCTAACATCCAGCCCAGACCTCTCCTGGCACAGCTTGAGACTGTGTCCCCTTGTTCTGTTGCTGCTTGCCTGGCAGCAGAGCCCAACCCCCACTCGGCTATAATATCCCTGCAGGCAGCTGCAGACAGCAATGAGCTCTGCCCTGAGCCTCCTCTGCTGCAGGCTGCCACCCCCAGCTCCCTCAGCCTCTCCTCACAGGGCTCTGCTCCAGGCCCCTCCCCAGCCTTGCTGCCCTTCTCCAAACACCTTCCAGCATCTCAACAGCTCTCTGCAATGGAGGAGCCCAGAACTGGACACAGCACTCAAGGTGTGGCCTGAACAGTGCTGAGCACAGGGGCACAAGAACCTCCCTTGTCCTGCTGCCCACACTGCTCCTGAGCCAGCCCAGGATGCCATTGGCTCTGCTGCCCACCTGGGCACACTGCTGCCTCAGCTTCAGCTACTATCCATCAGCACCCCCAGCTCCCTTTCCTCCTGTCTGCTTTCCAGCCACTCAGTCCCCAGCCTGTAGCGCTGCTTGGGGTTGTTGTGGCCACTTGGCCTTGTTCAGTCTCATCCCCTTGGCCTCTGCCCACCCATCCAGCCTGGCCAGGTCCCTCTGCAGGGCTCTGCTACCCTCCAACAGCTCCACAGCTGCTCCTAGCTTGGTGCCATCTGCAAACTGACTGAGGCTGGACTCAGTCCCCTGCTCCAGATCATCAATAAAGGATGCACCGGCCCCTAACTGCCCCCCGCCCTTTCCCGCAAGGTGTCCACGATGCACCGGCCCCTGCGCGGAGAGGCTCCCTTCGGTGGCCACCTCTGCGGTGAGGGAACCCCATATCCCGGCCCCATACGTTGCCCCGCCGCCCCTCCCCTACTCGCGGGCGGGCTGGCGTCGCTGGGTACGTTACCGGCATCCCCGCCGGGCAGGGAGGGCGGCAGCGTGGCCGCGTAGAGAGCCGCCACGGCAGCGCCCAGCGCCCCGGCGGCGGCAGCGCCACCCGCGCTGCTCCCCGCGCCCATGTGCGCCGCCGCCGCCACTTCCGGGTTGGGCGGTGCGGGGCCGGTGGGCAGTACCACTGTGCCCACGGGGGGGGACGGCCTCGGCCTACCCCTGGCCCACCCGCCCGCCTTTCCTCGCTCCCCTCGGGGCCAGCTCCCGGGACCACCCGTAACTAACGGCGCTCGGGCACGGAACAGAAAGGGCTGTGGGTCTGGTGGGGAGAGTCAGTGTGGCCTCCTGTTGACTCAGGCTCTCAACCCCCTACCGAGAGGAGGTGGTTCAGGCGGGAGGGTGGGCGAGGAGCGGGGCCCGCGGCGGGCAGGGGGGAGCTGGGCAGGGCATGCTCCGGTCCCGGGCGTTTCGCTGCCTCTGGCTCGCCGTTTCTCGGCAGCACGGGGGGTCGTGGCTCCCCGGGCCCGGTGTGCAGACGAAGGGGCGCAGCGGTTTGCCACGAAGGGAGGTGACGATGCCTTTGGGCCCGTGGGATTGGCTTGGGACCGGCCCGAGGCCTCCTGAAACAGCCTTTTAGAGTACGTTGGTATTTCATAGTGTATCGCAGAATCGACCGGGCTGGAAGAGAGCTCCAAGAGCAGCCAGCCCAACCTAGCACCCAGCCCTGCCCAACCAACCAGACCATGGCACTAAGTGCCCCAGCCAGGCTTGGCTGCAACACCTCCAGCCACAGAGACTCCACCACCTCCCTGGGCAGCCCATTCCAATGCCAATCACTCTCTCTGACAACAACTTCCTAACAACATCCAGCCTGGACCTCCCCTGCCACAACTCCAGACTGTGTCCCGTTCTTCTGTTGCTGCTTGCCTGGCAGCAGAGCCCAACCCCACCTGGCTACAGCCTCCCTGCAGGCAGCTGCAGGCAGCAATGAGCTCTGCCCTGAGCCTCCTCTGCTGCAGGCTGCACACCCCCAGCTCCCTCAGCCTCTCCTCACAGGGCTCTGCTCCAGGCCCCTCCCCAGCCTTGCTGCCCTTCTCCAAACACCTTCCAGCACCTCAGCATCTCTCTTCAATTCAGGAGCCCAGAACTGGACACAGCACTCCAGGGGTGTCCTGAGCAGTGCTGAGCACAGAGGCAGAAGAACCTCCCTTGTCCTGCTGCCCACACTGCTCCTGAGCCAGCCCAGGATGCCATTGGCTCTGCTGCCCACCTGGGCACTGCTTCCTGCTCCTCAGCTCCTCTCTCCCACCACCCCCAGCTCCCTCTCTGCCTGCCTGCTCTCAGCCACTCTGGCCCCAGCCTGTAGTGTTGCTTGGGGTTGTTGTGGCCAAAGTGCAGAACCCTGCCCTTGGCCTTGTTCAATCTCATCCCATTGGCCTCTGCCCACCCATCCAGCCTGGCCAGGTCCCTCTGCAGGGCTCTGCTACCCTCCCACAGCTCCACAGCTGCTCTTAGCTTGATGTCATCTGCAAACTTACTGATGCTGGACTCAATCCCCTCATCCAGATCATCAAAAAAAGACATTGCACAGGACATGACTTACTGCATGTGTACTGTTGAGGGCTGTGCTCCAGGCCCCTCACCAATTTCATTGCCCTTCTCCAAACACCTTCCATTATCTCAACTTCTCTCTTGAATTGAGGGGCCCAGGAGTGGACACAGCACTGAAGGGGTGGCCTGAGCAGTGCTGAGCACAGGGGCAGAATAACCTGTACTCAACAGGCAATAATAACAACGTGTGTTCAACACAACCAGGACTTACATCGCCAAACAGGAGCATTCAGCTCCAAAGCCACCCATTTCTGCTCTGAATCAGAATGTGTCCAGAGAAGGGCAACAATGCTGGGGTTGGGGCCTGGAACACAAACCCTATGAGGAGAGGCTGAGGGAGCTGGGGGTGTGCAGCCTGCAGCAGAGGAGGCTCAGGGCAGAGCCCATTGCTGTCTGCAGCTGCCAGCAGGGAGGCTGTAGCCAGGTGGGGTTGGGCTCTGCTGCCAGGCAAGCAGCAACAGAAGAAGGGGACAGAGCCTCAAGCTGTGCCAGGGGAGGTCTAGGCTGGATGTCAGGAGGAAGTTGTTGTCAGAGAGAGTGATTGGCATTGGAATGGGCTGCCCAGGGAGGTGGTGGAATCTCTGTGCCTGGAGGTGTTGAAGCCAAGCCTGGCTGGGGCACTTAGTGCCATGGTCTGTTTGACTGGCCAGGGTTGAGTGCTAGGTTGGACTGGATGCTCTTGGAGGTCTCTTCCAACCTGGTTGATTTTATGATTCTCTGCTTCTCTGATTTCCAGCAGAAACTGCTACTAAAGGAACACTCCAGCCAGAGGGTGTGTAAAAAGAGTGCATTCTCTGCAGCAGAGACGTGGCAAGAGAAGCTGAAGTTGCAACTGGCTCAGAAGGTAATGGGCTTGCTCGAAGGAGCTAGCATTTGAGGGTATAAAGAGCAGCTGAATAGCAGCCGGGCCCACGTGGCTGCCTTCCATCCAGAAGGCAACGGCTTGGCTCTGCGGTGACCAAGCGAGCTTCAATCTACTCAACTTGTTGGCAGGTTTCTGCTGTTATTGGCTGAGGTTCATCGGGGAGAAGAAAAAGATATGTTGCAATCCTCCACCAGCCGTTGTCACTATGGTAATGAGAGAGGTCATTGTTCCCCTCCCCGTCGGGGCTGCTGGAAGGTAATTCTAGCAGCAAAGTGGGCAGTCTGCGTCTGAAAGCAGGCTGGTGGTGAGGCTCTTTATCCCAAGGGTGGCTTTTTTTCTGCTTTCCTTTGCAGTGTTTTCTTTCTTTCTATTTAAACTTGGGGGAAAGGCATCCAAAGACAAACGTTAAACCGTGACTGGTTACAATTATATCGATGGGGGGAGGTAGCAATTTAAAAGCAAATATGGGAATGCAGAAGAATGGCCTGGTAATGATATGGTAAGGACAAACTATTCTCGAATTGTCCTGCAAGTTGGGTTTATATCTTTGTCATGCAGGGGAACTTTTTAGGGTGCCAATGACAAAGTACTTTGCTGTAATGTGTTAGGGCAGGCTCACAACAGCCTTTATCTCAGTGAATAAACTACCACCGTTTCAAAGGGCAGGATTACAGACACACTTTCTGTCAGCACAAACGCTTTGGAGAGTGGATTGACATTTTTTTCTTCTGGAAGCAGAAATCTATTTTATTCATGAGATTTGAGTCGTGTGTGTCCCCCCCCCTTCCTCACCAGGCATGACCCAGGGGTCTGACCAAGACAAAAAGGACGTGTGGACCCTCTCCTGTTGGTTTTATCAGAGCCAAGCAGACAGTTTTTGACTGTTTTCCTTCATGCTCTGTAAGCTGAGTGTTGTCCAAACCCAAGTTCGATTCACCTTAGAATCATAGAATCATAGAATCATAGAATCAACCAGGTTGGAAGGGACCTCCAAGATCATCCAGTCCAACCTAGCACCCAGCCCTAGCCAATCAACCAGACCATGGCACTAAGTGCCCCAGCCAGGCTTTGCTTGAAGACCCCCAGGGACGGTGCCTCCACCACCTCCCTGGGCAGCCCATTCCAATGCCAATCACTCTCTCTGGGAAGAACTTCCTCCTAACATCCAGCCTAGACCTACCCTGGCACAACTTGAGACTGTGTCCCCTTGTTCTATTGCTGGTTGCCTGGGAGAAGAGGCCACCCCCCACCTGGCTACAATGCCCCTTCAGGTAGTTGTAGACAGCAATAAGATCACTCCTGAGCCTCCTCTTCTCCAGGCTAAACACCCCCAGCTCCCTCAGCCTCTCCTCATAGGATTTGTGCTCCAGGCCCCTCACCAGCTTTGTTGCCCTTCTCTGGACATGTTCCAGCACCTCAACATCTCTCTTGAATTGAGGAGCCCAGAACTGGACACAGTACTCAAGGTGTGGCCTGACCTTGGTGCAGAACAACCAACAGAGACCCTCTGGACTTTCTCAACGCCTTGAGGATGGGCTCAAGAGGAACAACAACAACAACAAAATTGCTTCTTAGAGAAACACATCAGGGCAAGTGGAAAGCATTTGGGAAAAAAAGTGGTCTTGTGCTCCATGGATTGATTTACTTAAATAGAATAATCCCTGGAACTTGTAGCACGAGAGCATACTCTAGTGGCAACTGAGCAAAGAAAGTGCTAGTGGTCTGCGTGGTGCCTTGATGCTGAGGTGCTCCCACCTTGCAGCAAGAGGCTTATTCTCTCCTATCTCCTCCAGCTCCACGCTCAGTGCTCAGCCTGACAGGAAATACCCAAGGCAGGCAGAGAAAATAAACAGGAACCTCTAAAGTCATTTCAAACGCACAGCTTGGGAACATATCTCCCCAGAAAGGCTGTGTACTTAGAGAGTTGTCTTTTGCCAGGCTCTGTTGCAGATTTTCTCCTGAGAGACGCAGTTTTAAGGCAGGCAGGAGATAGGACAAGGGAGAATAATACTTAAAGCAAATTCCCTTCACCCATGGCAGTGTCATTACAAACTCCAATGAGCACAGTTATTGCAAATAAATAAAAACAATAGACCAGAACCAGTTTTACATAAGAAAATACTGAAAATACTGTTCAATTAGTCCTAAGCTTTAGTTAAACCTTTTCTTTTGCCCATCAGGTGATAAGGTTAATACAGAAAGCACTCAACTGCTGTACTTGTGTAACAACAGTCAGCAGCCATTTAATGAACTTGCCTGTACACACATTTAACAGAGCTTCAGTGTTGTCAGCGCTGGGCTGGAGCAGAATTTTAATGGCAAAGTAGCCAGCCTGGCCTCTGTCATCAACAGCATCCTCGAGTAGAAGGAAGCAGGTCCTGGTGGGGACCATTAACAATACAAATAAGCACTGCTTCTATATTTAAACAAGGAGTTTGGCTGTATTTCTGCTGGTGGTAGCTGCCTGCCCACGGAGCACCGAAAGGAAGATTATGCTGCTTTTATTTCTCCTTAAGAGGCTTGAATGAGCTGCATTTTATGACCTTGAGTGCTGTGGCCAGTTCTGGGCTCCTCAATTCAAGAGAGATGTTGAGATGCTGGAAGGTGTCCAGAGAAGGGCAACAAAGCTGGTGAGGGGCCTGGAGCAGAGCCCTGTGAGGAGAGGCTGAGGGAGCTGGGGGTGTGCAGCCTGCAGCAGAGGAGGCTCAGGGCAGAGCTCATTGCTGTCTGCAGCTGCCTGCAGGGAGGCTGTAGCCAGGTGGGGTTGGGCTCTGCTGCCAGGCAAGAAGCAACAGAAGAAGGGGACAGAGTCTGGAGTTGTGCCAGGGGAGGTCTAGGCTGGATGTTGTTAGGAAGTTGTTGTCAGAGAGAGTGATTGGCATTGGAATGGGCTGCTCGGGGAGGTGGTGGAGTCTCTGTGCCTGGAGGTGTTGCAGCCAAGCCTGGCTGGGGCACTTAGTGCCATGGTCTGGTTGACTGGATAGGGCTGGGTGCTAGGTTGGACTGGATGCTCTTGGAGGTCTCTTCCAACCTGGTTGATTCTATGTTAAATTCTTGCCAGGGAGAGTGATTGGCACTGTAATGGGCTGCCCAGGGAGGTGGTAGAGTTGCTGTGCCTGTAGGTGTTGAAGCCAAGCCTGGATGAGGCACTTAGTGCCATGGTCTAGTTGACTGGATGGGGCTCGGTGCTCGGTTGGACTGGCTGAGCTTGGAGGTCTCTTCCAACCTGCTTGAGTCTATGATTCTATGATTCTGCAAAGTTTCATGTACATCAGCTGGTGATACCTCGAGGACCTTGTGAACCCATCAAAACTCAAAGGAAAGGTGAAGGTGTCACAGGTAGCTCCTACACTCATGACTGTTTTATGCAAAGCTGAGAAGAGGAAGGAGAACTGTGGCTGTGACCACAGCAGATGGTCAGGCTGTCCACTCAGCCTGGCTGCTGGCACTATGCTGTCTGACATCTGGGTGTGGGGAAGGGAACACAGAGTTGCTTGTACTCAGAAGGCTAGGAGAATTTGTGGCTTCAGATCCATGGGAAAACAGTTCCACCACTCACAGGACAGCTTGGTTATTATTTAAACCAATCACTTCCTTTTCCTCCCCCAGATAAGAAACCAGGCTGAACTAACATCCCTGTGCAGTTCTTCTTTGCCATGATTTTGCAACCATGCAAGACAGTCTTTGCAGAAGACCTCCAGTCCCTGCCTCCAGCAGTCTTAGCCTTCCAGCTGATTTTCTGACACAAGGAGCAGTCACAGATCCCATTTGTCTCAGCTGATGTTGCCAGAGCTCTGACAGTCAGCTCTCTGTTTTCATACCTGATGTCTTTCAACTAATATTGTTTCTTTATCCACTTGCCTTGCTGTCAGACTCAGGTCTGGTGTCTGATCTGCACAGAGACTCCACAATCTTGCTGGAGACCATCTTCTCATGAATGCAGCTGATGCACCACATGAGGGCTCCGTTCCCCTCATCCCCTGACTGTTAATTACTCTGTCATTAGTATTTGCAAGAAGGGAATGCTTCTTACCACCACGAAACACGTTCAGAAGCTTTCATCTTTCCTTTCATTACAGATGTAGGACATTAGGCCTTGAGCAACCTGGTCTAGTGGAAAGTGTTCCTGTCCATGGCAGGGGGGTTGGAGCTAGGTGATCTTTAAGTTCTCTTCCAACCCAGTCTATGAATCAGTTGCCATCTTGTGCCTTGGTGACCACATAGAATCATAGAATCAAGCAGGTTGGAAGAGAGCTCCAAGATCATCCAGTCCAACCTAGCACCCAGCCCTGGCCAGTCAACTAAACCATGGCACCAAGTGCCTCATCCAGGCTTTTCTTGAACACCTCCAGGGATGGTGACTCCACCACCTCCCTGGGCAGCCCATTCCAATGCCAATCACTCTCTCTGACAACAACTTCCTCACAACATCCAGCCTAGACCTCCCCTGGCACAACTCCAGACTGTGTCCCCTTGTTCTATTACATTCACAGCCTGGCTCAAGAAATGCTTTAACACAGTGTGTAGCTGAAGTCTGCAACAGCAGATGGTACTTCAAGCATCTCCAATGGCTCAAACTCTCCTTTCTTTACCTGTGTTCTCAGTCCCTGTAAAGCTCATCCAATAACTCATGTAGGTATAAAATATCTACAATACATTCATGTGTTTTTGTTTCATTACTTTTTGTTAACCTGTGGCCAGATTCTATCAGCTGAGGGTCATACTCAGGGAATTTGAGCAAAGAAAGAGTGTCAAGCAGGACAAAATCACTCTGCTTACCTGGGTTTACCAGTGCCTTCTTACCTGGCCCTTCCATATCTTCATTGTGTTCTTGCATTGATGGTCTAGACTTCAGCTCGGTGGTAAAGGGTTGGACTTGATGATCTATGAGGTCTCTTCTAACCTTGATGATACTGTGATACTGTGATATCCCTGGAGCTGCTACCAGTGGTTCAGCTACCACAAGTTGTCTTTTAACCAAGTTGGAAACTGGTGGAGCTACAGAGTCAGTTCAAAACTTTGTGTTCTCCTGTAAGGTATTATTCTTGTTCTGGTAAGACTATAGTAAGGACTTAATCATAGGATCACAGAATCAGACAGGTTGGAAGAGAGCTCCAAGCTCAGCCAGTCCAGCCTAGCACGCAGCTCTATCCAGTCAACCAGACCATGGCACTAAGTGCCCCAGCCAGGCTTGGCTTCAACACCTCCAGCCACACAGACTCCACCACCTCCCTGGGCAGCCCATTCCAATGCCAATCACTGTCTCTGGCAACAACTTCCTAACAACATCCAGCCTGGACCTGCCCTGGCACAACTCCAGACTCTGTCCCCTTGTTCTGTTGCTGCTTGCCTGGCAGCAGAGCCCAACCCCACCTGGCTACAGCCTCCCTGCAGGCAGCTGCAGACAGCAATGAGCTCTGCCCTGAGCCTCCTCTGCTGCAGGCTGCACACCCCCAGCTCCCTCAGCCTCTCCTCACAGGGCTGTGCTCCAAACAGCCTGCTGCCTTTCTCCAAACACCTTCCAGCACCTCAACATCTCTCTTGGATGGAGGAGCCCGAAACTGGACACAGCATTCAAGGGGTGGCCTGAGCAGTGCTGAGTACAGGGTCAGAAGAACCTCCCTTGTCCTGCTGCCCACACTGCTCCTGAGCCAGCCCAGGATGCCATTGGCTCTGCTGCCCACCTGGGCACTGCTGGCTCAGCTTCAGCTCCTCTCTCCCAGCACCCCCAGATCCCTTTCTTCCTGGCTGCTTTCAGCCACTCAGTCCCCAGCCCCAAGTGCTGCTTGGGGTTGTTGTGGCCAAAGTGCAGAACCCTGCCCTTGGCCTTGTTCAATCTCATCCACCCTAACCTCTGCCCACTCATCCAGCCTGGCCAGGTCCCTCTGCAGGGCTCTGCTACCTTCCAACAGCTCCACACCTGCTGCTAGCTTGTTTCTTCTTTTCCAAGCTATTCTGCAGAGATGAGGTTACTAACCATGGCTGTGACCTGTTGATGTGTGGTCAGAATTAACTTGAGGGGATGCTTAACAACAGCAGGTAACGTAGAACAGCAGGGGAGAAGGTGACATAAGATGCTCTCTAGCCAAGCAGTTCCTTCTTTCCTCTGAAAGACTGCTCCACAAAGAGCAGGTTCATATCCCATCTCCAGGCATGTGCCTCCTAGGAGGAAGGCAGTGAGAAGTCTTACATATAGGCTGAGCTAGGACTGTGCTTATAGCTGGTTCCTGAGGGAATGTAGTGCTGCCTACTCCTGCCACTGCTGCTGCAGCTATGACCTTTGGGGAGACAATGCTGCTAAACCTTCAGGAGACTTGCAAGGAGCTCTCATTTTCCCCAGGCACAAACAGCCCTGCTGATGTGAGGTCTGTTAGAGGTGTATCAACATGCAGAACATGCCATTTCTGGGATAGTTCATGTAACCTGGGGGGGGCTCTAATTAAATAAAGCCAAGTTTTGGAGGGCACTAAAGGCTTAGCCACTGGGCAGGATTTGGAGTTTGTTAGTCTGAGTGCTCTGATTTGCTTTTGCTGGGCTGACAAAGGGCAGATCTCTGGCTTAGCCCTGGCAGTCCTTGCTCCAGAGTGTGGCAGCCTTAGAGGTGGTGTTTTATTACACTGGAGCAAAACATGGCCACTTTTCTCTCACATTCTTAATAATGGCTGAACCACTTGAGCATGAGTCTCCTAGAAAATTCAGTCTGGGAAAGTGAGATTCTCCTTGGCTTAAAAAAAAAAGCTTTTGCCAAACCTCACTCGTGTTTCCTGCAGCATGCTGGTGGCTGAGAGGAGTGTGATGGAGTTAGAACCACAGAATCATAGAATCACAGAGTCAGTCAGAGTTGGAAGGGACCACAAGGAGCAGCCAGTTCCAACCCCCCTGCCATGCCCAGGGACACCCTACCCTAGAGCAGGCTGCACACAGCCTCAGCCAGCCTGGCCTCAAACACCTCCAGCCATGGGGCCTCAACCACCTCCCTGGGCAACCCAGTCCAGCCTCTCACCACTCTCATGCTCAACAACTTCCTCCTCACCTCCAGCCTCACTCTCCCCACCTCCAGCTTTGCTCCATTCCCCCCACTCCTGGCACTCCCTCACAGCCTCAAAAGTCCCTCCCCAGATTTTTTGTAGCCCACTTCAGATCCTGGCAGGCCACAAGAAGGTCCCCTGGGAGCCTCCTCTGCTCCAGCCTGTACAGCCCCAACTCTTTCAGTCTGTGCTCACAGCAGAGCTGCTGCAGCCTCTCAGCATCCTCCTGGCCCTGCTCTGGACACACTCCAGCATCTCCACAGCCCTCTTGTCCCAGGAGCTCCAGAGCTGGATGCAGGACTCCAGGTGGGGTCTCAGCAGAGCAGAGCAGAGGGGGAGAATCCCCTCCCTGTCCCTGCTGGCCACACTTCTGCTGCTGCAGCCCAGGCTCTGCTTGGCTTTCTGGGCTGCAAGTGCCCACTGCTGGCTCCTGTTTTACTTCTTGTCCACCAGCTGGTACATATCTGTGGGTGACTGCAGCATCCCCACAGCTCAGACAGACCTCTGCCCTCTGTACGTGCTCTTCCAGGAAAGGTTGCTGAACATGCTCCATCCACTTGCTGCAAGGTCTGCACAGGTCCTGTGATTGGTCTCCTTAGGGGTCAGGAAGCACAAAAACAGAAGCAAGATATTTTGGCTTCCTCTGCACTTCCTGTAGATGGCCAGGCTAGGAAACAGATTAAATGGATTACACTAAACCCAGATTAAATCCTGGCATCTACCCAGACGTGCCTCGCCCGTTCACATTGCCAGTTGCTCCCTGCCCATGTGGCCAGAGTGTTGCACAAGCAGTCCATGTTAAAGCCAGTTGCCATGTGGAAGGTTTATGAGGGCCTCAAATTCAGTTTGTCTACTGGACCACAGCTGTGGCACATCACCACAAGAACGCAGAGCCCAAGAGCAAAAGGAACACACGTGAGGGAAGCACGCTCTGGCAGAGCTCATTGCTGTCTACAGCTACCTGAAGGGAGGCTGTAGCCAGGTGGGGTTGGGCTCTGCTGCCAGGCAAGCAGCAAGAGAATCAGGGGACACAGCCTCAAGCTGTGCCAGGGCAGGTCTAGGCTGGATGTTAGGAGGAAGCTGTTGTCAGAGAGAGTGATTGGCATTGGAATGGGCTGCCCAGGGAGGTGGTGGAGTCTGTGTGGCTGGAGGTGTTGAAGCCAAGCCTGGCTGGGGCACTTAGTGCCATGGTCTGGTTGCTTGGCCAGGGCTGGGTGCTAGGTTGGACTGGATGCTCTTGGAAGTCTCTTCCAACCTGGTTGGTTCTATGATTCTATTTAAACTGAAAAAAAAAAAAAAAAAAAAAAAAAAAAAAAAAAAAAAAAAAATTCCTTTTTTTTTTTTACTTTCTGAATTCTGAGTTGTAGTGAATTTACTGGGGGAGGGATCTGCTCTAACCCATCACAATCTTAACCATGTTTTCCAGTCAAACCATAGCATCATAAGCATCATAGAATCAGAGTCAGCCAGGGCTGGAAGGGACCACAAGGAGCATCTAGTTCTAACCCAAGGGACCACAAGGATCAGCCAGTTCCAACCCCCCTGCCATGCCCAGGGACACCCTACCCTAGAGCAGGCTGCACACAGCCTCAGCCAGCCTGGCCTCAAACACCTCCAGCCATGGGGCCTCAACCACCTCCCTGGGCAACCCACTCCAGCCTCTCACCACTCTCATGCTGAGCAACTTCCTCCTGAAGTCCAGGCTGAATCAATTCTGTTATTCTGTGACTCTGTGATTCTGTGTTACAATAAGTGAAGGGGAGCAACTTCTTCATCTTCCTCCTCACCTTTCTTACGTAGAGATACAGAACTTTTTTGATTGGAAAAGATGTCTAAGATCATTGAGTGCAACTATCAACCTGCCTGATGTGGAGAGGCTGAGGGACCTGGGGCTGCTTAGTCTGGAGAAGAGAAGACTGAGAGGGGATTTGATCAATGTTTATAAGTATCTGAAGGCTGCCAGGAGTGGAACAGGCTCTGCTCACTGCTGCCTGGGATAGGACAAGCATCAATGGATGGAAGCTGCAGCACAGGAGGTTCCAGCTCAGCACAAGGGGGAACTTCTTTCCTGTAAGGGTCCCAGAGCCCTGGCACAGGCTGCCCAGAGAGGTTGTGGAGTCTCCTTCTCTGGAGCCTTTCAAGGCCTGTCTGGATGTGTTTCTGTGTGACCTGAGCTAGATTGGATGGTCCTGCTCTGGCAGGGGGCTTGGACTGGATGATCTCCTTGGGTCCCTTCCAACCCCTCACATCCTGTGAACCTGTGACCTGCTATTTTCAGACTCCTCACAGTCAGAAGGAGAAAAACCACATCTCATTTTTTTGTAAAGCCCAGAACTGCTGGTGCAGAAAATAGCTCAGTGCTGGGGACTGAGCTCTGCTTCTACCTTCCCTGGCAATAAATTCAGGATCCCTCACAGCCTCCAGCTGATGTACTCCCTGTTTGGTGCAACCAAGAGCAGAATTTGCCTCTTGCTGTTTTCTGATGGCATTAAAGAGCCTTTAAAGAAAATCCTCCAGAAAGATTTAGGTGCAAACAAAATCTCCTGCAAAAGGAAACAGGCAGGGGCTGAAGCTGCTGGCAGGGGACAGGGGACTCTCTAGCAGGGTCAGCTGTGCATATATTTACACATGATATTAGCAGGCAAGGGGGAAAAAAAAGGACAAAGTGGGTGCAATCCTGACCCAAGGTGGTCCAAATGTTCTGTGCTATCATTGCTGCTGGGGGTCAGAGGTGTCACGGGTTGGTGCCTTGATAAGCACCATGAGCTAACAAGTGACAGCTTAATCAGCACAGATAATTCTTCTGCAATACAGGAGATAATTATAGTCTTTTTTTTTTCCCTCCCCCTCCCTCTCTCTGATTTTTGGCTACCTTGTGGCTTTTCATCACTCATAACTAGGAGATAAAGCCACACGACTTGACCTTCCCAAACAAAGCTTGTGCTGAAGGCAGTGTAATATCCGTGGGTTGTTCATGCATGTAGCTGTTGGCTTATCTAGGCTGGGTTGGGGTTCTTTTTTTTGTCCACTGCAGCTGGCCAAGTGGAAAGAACATCAGAAGTAAAAGCATTTAAAATTCATTTCATTTTTTTTGCACATGTAGATAAAACCCACCAGGGTCTGAGTTCAGGCAGTGGTTCCTGTTATTTCCTGAGCAACACCAAGGGCAAGATGGAGGCACCTGTGGGGTTTCATCTTGCTGCTTCTCAGGCCTTTAACAAGGCCAAGTGCAGGGTTCTGCACTTTGGCTACAACAACCCCAAGCAGTGCTACAGGCTGGGGCCAGAGTGGCTGAGAGAAGCCAGGCAGAGAGGGCCCTGGGGGTGGTGATAGATAGTAGGCTGAAGATGAGCCAGCAATGTGCCCAGGTGGGCAGCAGAGCCAATGGCATCCTGGGCTGGCTCAGGAGCAGTGTGGGCAGCAGGGCAAGGGAGGTTCTTCTGCCCCTGTGCTCAGCACTGCTCAGGCCACACCTGCAGTGCTGTGTCCAGTTCTGGGCTACTCAGTTCAAGAGAGCTGTTGAGGTGCTGGAAGGTGTTTGGAGAAGGGCAGCAAGGCTGGGGAGGGGCCTGGAGCAGAGCCCTGTGAGGAGAGGCTGAGGGAGCTGGGGGTGTGCAGCCTGCAGCAGAGGAGGCTCAGGGCAGAGCTGATTGTTGTCTGCAGCTGCCTGCAGGGAGGCTGTAGCCAGGTGGGGTTGGGCTCTGCTGCCAGGCAAGCAGCAACGGAAGAAGGGGACACAGTCTGGAGTTGTGCTGGGGAAAGTATAAGCTGGATGTTGTTAGGAAGTTGTTGTCAGAGAGAGTGATTGGCATTGGAATGGGCTGCCCAGGGAGGTGGTGGAGTCTGTGTGGCTGGAGGTGTTGAAGCCAAGCCTGGCTGGGGCACTTAGTGCCATGGTCTGGTTGACTGGATAGGGCTGGGTTGGACTGGATGATCTTGAGTTCTCTTCCAACCTGCTTGATTCTATGATTCTGTGATTCTTTACTCACTCCTGACTGAACCACACTTACTTATCCAGAAACTGCTTTCATAGAATAGAATCATAGAATCCTCGTGGCACCCAATTTGTTCCAGTCCTTTCCTCATCTCTCCTAGATTTAAGATTATAATGAGCATCAGTCTCTTATTCATAGAATCAACCAGTTTGGAAGAGACCTCCAAGCTCATCCAGTCCAACCTAGCACCCAGCCCTGACCAAGCAACCAGACCATGGCACTAAGTGCCCCAGCCAGGCTTGGCTTCAACACCTCCAGCCACACAGACTCCACCACCTCCCTGGGCAGCCCATTCCAATGCCAATCACTCTCTCTGGCAACAACTTCCTAACAACATCCAGCCTAGATCTGCCCTGGCACAACTCCAGACTCTGTCCCCTTCTTCTGTTGCTGCTTGCCTGGCAGCAGAGCCCAACCCCACCTGGCTACAGCCTCCCTTCAGGGAGCTGCAGACAGCAATGAGCTCTGCCTTCAACTGCCACCTGCATCCTGCACTCCAGATAAGAGGTGTCAGAAGTGCAGGTTGACAATATCCTGTCTCCCACCTCCTTTGGCTGACTCGATTTTCTCTCACCATGGGCTGACTGGACTTCAAATCAAGAGTCAGGACCTCATGCTGCCAAATTCCCCCAGCTGTGGTCACACAGGCAGGGCTGCCCATCTCCGCCTCTTGCTCGTTTGTTCGTGCCTGTTATAACTGGATTTCCCAGCTGGTTTTCCAGCCTGGGACCTGCTTAATTCCAATGAGTAAACATGAGTGGGGGAATTTGGTCCAAGCAGGCAGGTGCAGTGGCTGGATGGCTTGTGGCTTTCCCTTCTGCCACAAAACAGTTAGGGCACATATGTCACGAAGAGAAGCGTTGTTTGCCGCAGGCAGAGGAAAAGCCTGGGGGCTTGCTGCAATTTGGGAGCCTTGCTGCTCCAAAGAGCAAAAGGTGGGTGTGAAAACAAGGGAGGATGCTCTCTCAGCAGCCAAGGAAGAAAAGATGAACTATTTTGGCTTTGGCTTCTTGCAAACAGGGAGTGAATCTGCCCCAGAGACAGCAGGTGCAGAGCCGCATCTGTGTCCAGCATTGATGGGAGCAGTTCTGCAGAGTTAGGCTGGGGTTAGGCTTCCCAAGGAGAAACATAGGAGAGGTCTAAAAATTGCTGTAGGCACCAGTAGGGGTGCAAAAATATCCCTCTGCAGTTCCATTTAGCAATCTACAGCTTAGCAGAGAAGAGGGGAGGTGGTAACATGACCGTGGTCTGTAAGTACCCCATGAGGAGAAGATTTCTGACACTGGAAGGCTGATTAATTGAGCGGACAAAGATGAGGGAGCCTGAAGAGCTAAAAGCTGTAATTAGAGAAACTCTACCTAGAAGTAAGGTGAGTGGTCCTGAGTGAAGGGAATTAAGCACTGGAGGAATTTGCCTGGGGTGGCAGATCCTACTTCACTCCTTGGCATGGTGATGGCCACGTGTAGCATTTTCTCCTCTTGATGTTCCCTGTTTCTAGCTTCTTTTTGTCTTTTCATAGTATCATAGAATCAAGCAGGTTGGAAGAGACCTCCAAGCTCAGCCAGTCCAACCTAGCACCCAGCCCTGGCCAAGCAACCAGACCATGGCACTAAGTGCCTCATCCACTCTTTTCTTCCACATCTCCAGGGACAGACTCCACCACCTCCCTGGGCAGCCCATTCCAATGCCAATCACTCTCTCTGACAACAACTTCCTAACAACATCCAGCCTAGACCTCCCCTGGCACAGCTTCAGACTTTGTCCCCTTCTTCTGTTGCTGCTTGCCTGGCAGCAGAGCCCAACCCCACCTGGCTACAGCCTCCCTGCAGGCAGCTGCAGACAGCAATGAGCTCTGCCCTGAGCCTCCTCTGCTGCAGGCTGCACACCCCCAGCTTCCTCAGCCTCTCCTCACAGGGCTCTGCTCCAGGACCCTCCCCAGCCTTGCTGCCCTTCTCCAAACACCTTCCAGCATCTCAACATCTCTCTTGAATTGAGTAGCCCAGAACTGGACACAGCACTGAAGGTGTCACTGCCTATGGCAGAAGGGTTGGAACTAGACAATCTTCAAGGTTGTTTCCAACCCAAACCATTCCATGACTCTCTAACAGGTAATCCATAGATATGACCAGTTACCACCAGCAACACTGGCCTCGTGCCCCCCCATAAAGCACCATCCACTCTTAACAAGCCAAGGCTGGCAGCAGAGTAAGACCTCCTGTTTCTGACAGCCTCTAATCCCTGCCCTCCATAATCAGTTTCAGAATGGCCATCAAATCTTCCCCTCTGCCTCTAATTGAAAGAAGTGATGTCAGCAGTAATCTGCTGCCTCAATTTATCCCCATCCCTTTGGACAGTTTGGGCTAATGCATTGTTTCATAAACATATGTTTTAACCCAGGCCTGCACACACACACTCACACAAAGGGAAAGCTCTGTACTAGTTATGGAGACTAATGCCTTAAATATTACTTTTAATACTAATGTCAGATTATTAAAAGCATAATCCCTCCTCCTGATTGGACCTGATGTAAGCAGGAGGATAAGAGGGCTTCTATCCATGCATTAACACATTTCATGGAGTGTAAAGCCACTTTCTTCCTCTTAAAACATAAGGCCAGCAACTAATAGAATCTGTACTTCAAGTGGGGTTTGAAAACCATATTCCATGGGAAGTTTAGTGAAAGTTAATCTGTTGATAAGTGTTGGCTGGAGCTGTGTGGGTAAACAAGAAATAAATGGCATTCACAGGCAGTTTTTCCACCCCCCAACACCCTGTTCAAAACCTATCTGTGCACTTTAAAACATTGATGTTTAAATAGAACAGAGACCAGCCCTAAGAAGCACTCAGCCCAAAGCAGCTTTGTGTAAATGTGTTGTAAGGGACTAAAATAAAGTAAGCTACCCAAATCTCCCAAAGATAAAGGGAGAAGGGCTCTGACCCTGTGTGAGTTCTCCCCCACCCCATCCCATCCACATGCTGTTCCTGGGCTTCATTCTTGTTCCCTCTTGCACATCTTTCCATAGCAGCATTCCTCCTCTCCCTCTTCCAACCTGGTTGATTCTATAATTCCATGCATCTGCTTCATGAGCAGCCAGCTCCAGGGCTCTAGGATCAGAGAATCACAGAATCAACCAGGCTGGAAGAGACCTCCAAGCTCATCCAGTCCAACCTAGCACCCAGCCCTGGCCAATCAACCAGACCATGCGGCTATGGATGTTGTTCCCTGAGTATCTCCTCCTCACCAACCTCTCTACACAAGTGCCTGCTAAGGTAATGTACAGCTGCATCCATCTCTGAGTGCCTGCTCTTCCACCAAGCCCACTCCAGTCTTCTCATCATCCTTTCTGTGCTGAGACTGAGGGCTTTCTAGAATCACAGAATCAACCAGGCTGGAAGAGACCTCCAAGCTCAGCCAGTCCAACCAAGCACCCAGCCCTGTCCCATCACCATGACATTAAATGCCTGAGGTACACTGCAGTTGGGGTCCCTGAAGCAAAACCCACTTTTTTTGCTCTATTTATGTGCTTCTCCCTGTATGTCCCCATTCCAATCAGCAGAGCACACAACTCTGCAATCTTTCCTCTGCATTTTTTGAATCATAGAATCAAGCAGGTTGGAAGAGAGCTCCAAGCTCAGCCAGCCCAACCTAGCACCCAGCCCTGGCCAAGCAACCAGAACATGGCACTAAGTGCCCCAGCCAGGCTTGGCTTCAACACCTCCAGCCACACAGACTCCACCACCTCCCTGGGCAGCCCATTCCAATGCCAATCACTCTCTCTGACAACAACTTCCTAACAACATCCAGCCTAGACCTGCCCTGGCACAAGTTGAGACTCTGTCCCCTTCTTCTGGTGCTGCTTGCCTGGCAGCAGAGCCCAACCCCACCTGGCTACAGCCTCCCTGCAGGCAGCTGCAGACAGCAATGAGCTCTGCCCTGAGCCTCCTCTGCTGCAGGCTGCACCCCCCCAGCTCCCTCAGCCTCTCCTCACAGGGCTGTGCTCCAGGCCCCTCCCCAGCCTTGCTGCCCTTCTCCAAACACCTTCCAGCACCTCATATACAACCAGATTTGATGGCAATGGGTTTGTCATGGGTGATGGCCACATGGTGAAACAAAGAGAAGCAGGAACAGGATGGTGATTTCTGGTGAGCAGGAAGGCAAAGGAGAGAGAGACAAACAGGAAGCCCCCCTGCTTTTGTGGATGTTGGACAGGAAAGGGGGGAATGGGCTAACCACCATCACCTGGTAGTGTAGGGGTGGCATCAAGACCACCTGGGGTCAGGTTCAAGATCACTCCTCCAGGAGGGTTAAGAAGGAGGCAGAAAAAGTGAAAGCTAGCAGGAGGGTGGTGACCCAAGGTTCCATCTGGCTGTGTCACTTTGGTAAAGCAGCACTACAGAGCTCTGAAACCAGTGGGAGTTTGTCTGTGAGCCTGCTGGTGGCACTGAGCAGGAGGGAGCTGCCTTGTGTGGCTTCTGTCCTTAACAGCAGCTTATGCACGCCTCAAGGGATCCAAAATCCCTTCAGATGGGAATTCCTTGGCCATCTCTAAGGCTGTGATTTTGTGATGGCAGCCAAGGGAGCCATGGATTTGAACTGACTCCATGAAATCTGACAAATGGATGGAGAAATACCTCTCATTTAGAAGGTTCTTTTGTTTGCTTCCAAAGGGTGCCGTCGTGCCATGATCTGATGGCAATTCCTATCAGAGGAGGGATCACTCAGAAGGGAATTAGCTCTTCCAGCTGTGCCTGTGTCCAAGACATGCAGCCAGACTGGAGCCACAGAATCAAAATAGGAGAACACAGCTAAGGTCAGAATGAGATGTGGAAAATTTGAACAAGAGCTTCATGGCTGCAGTTTTTAACTAAATACATCAAACCTTCCTGAACCTTGAGCACCACTAAAGCAGTGGCAGTCCTGTGGTGCCCTGTTGCTCTTCAGTAAGGTCCTGCAGCTGGGTGGAGGCAATGCCAAGCACATATGCAGGCTGGGCAGTGAGTGACTGGAGAGCAGCCCTCAGCTGAGGGACTTGGGGGTGCTGCTGGAGGAGGAGAAGCTCAAGAGGAGCCAGCAGTGGGCACTTGCAGCCCAGAAAGCCAAGCAGAGCCTGGGCTGCAGCAGCAGAAGTGTGGCCAGCAGGGCCAGGGAGGGGATTCTCCCCCTCTGCTCTGCTCTGCTGAGACCCCACCTGGAGTCCTGCATCCAGCTCTGGAGCCCCTGGGACAAGAGGGCTGTGGAGATGCTGGAGAGTGTCCAGAGCAGGGCCAGGAGGATGCTGAGAGGCTGCAGCAGCTCTGCAGTGAGCACAGCCTGAAAGAGTTGGGGCTGTGCAGGCTGGAGCAGAGGAGGCTCCCAGGTGACCTTCTTGTGGCCTTCCAGCATCTGAAGGGGGCTCCAAAAAATCTGGGGAGGGACTTTTGAGGCTGTGAGGGAGTGCCAGGAGTGGGGAGAATGGAGCAAAGCTGGAGGTGAGGAGGAAGTTGTTGGTGATGAGAGTGGTGAGAGGCTGGACTGGGTTGCCCAGGGAGGTGGTTGAGGCCCCATGGCTGGAGGTGTTTGAGGCCAGGCTGGCTGAGGCTGTGTGCAGCCTGCTCTAGGGTAGGGTGTCCCTGGGCATGGCAGGGGGGTTGGAACTGGCTGCTCCTTGTGGTCCCTTCCAGCCCTGACTGATTCTGTGATTCTATGTAATCTGTTGGTAACCATCAGCAGTGCTCTGGTGAGATGCTAATGGGTACCAACTCAGAGCTGGCAGCTCCAGCTCAGGGTCACACCTCCACTGGCTTCTCTGCTGAGTCAATTTGCACTTCCTCACTCTGTTCAGGAAAAATGTGTGTGCAGCTCAGGCAGGTGTTCATGACAGATAGTAAAAAACACCTTTAAGCCAAGTGTCTCATTTGGGATCATTCCAGAGGCTTTTCCTCCTCATCTCCTCCATAACAGAAGCTAAAATGTACTGCTCTGAACCTGCAGCTGCATCCTCTGCTGGAAGCTCTCTTCTTCTTCACATTGAAGTGTCTCTTAACTGTCACCAGTGTGGCATGCAGCTCAGGAGTGTATTTTCAGTGTGCCTGACTTTTGGGATTCTCAGCACTAGAGACAACATCACAACCTCTAAGCCCCCCCTAATCCTCCTGTAAGATCTCCCCTGTTCCCACACAGCCCAAATGAAGGGAAATTTCCCTTAGGAAAACAGGATAAAGGCAGACAAAAGCTTTGTGTCTTGTGTTTGTTTCAGCAAAGAGCCTCATAGCAAAGAAATGAAGTGGGGGCACGGTGGGACTTGTCATCCTGATGTTCTACTGAGCCAGCTCAGGTGTGGGATGGAAGAGCAGGCAGTGAGGTGGGTTAGGAGCTGGTTGCAAGATAGAGTTCAGAGTGTGGTGATCAGTGGTGCCAGGTCCAGCTGGAGAGCTGTGACCAGTGGAGTCCCTCAGGGATCAGTGCTGGGGCCAGTCCTGTTCAACAGCTTCATCAATGTCATTGATGAGGGCACAGACAGAGTCTGCTCAGCAAGTTTGCTGCTGACACCAAGCTGGGAGGCTTGGCTGAGACAGCTGCAGGCTGTGCTGCCATCCAGAGAGCCCTGGAGAGACAGAGCTGGACACAGAGGGACCAAATCATAGAATCAAGCAGGTTGGAAGAGAGCTCCAAGCTCATCCAGCCCAACCTGGCACCCAGCCCTGCCCAAGCAACCAGACCATGGCACTAAGTGCCCCAGCCAGGCTTGGCTTCAACACCTCCAGCCACACAGACTCCACCACCTCCCTGGGCAGCCCATTCCAATGCCAATCACTCTCTCTGACAACAACTTCCTAACAACATCCAGCCTAGACCTGCCCTGGCACAGCTTGAGGCTGTGTCCCCTTCTTCTGTTGCTGCTTGCCTGGCAGCAGAGCCCAACCCCACCTGGCTACAGCCTCGCTGCAGGCAGCTGCAGGCAGCAATGAGCTCTGCCCTGAGCCTCCTCTGCTGCAGGCTGCACACCCCCAGCTCCCTCAGCCTCTCCATTAAGGAGCAGTCTGTGTGGCTACTGCATACCCAGGTCATGCAGTTGGTTTGCACATGGCATAGGGAAAGAGGCAGCTCATTTGTCAAGCATAGGGAGCAGCACACTGGACAAGACAAGGAGAAGCAGCTAAAACCCACCTGAAAACAGTCATAGAATCACAGAAGCAGTCAGGGTTGGAAGGGACCACAAGGAGCAGCCAGTTCCAACCCCCCTGCCATGCCCAGGGACACCCTACCCTAGAGCAGGCTGCACAAAGCCTCAGCCAGCCTGGCCTCAAACACCTCCAGCCATGGGGCCTCAACCACCTCCCTGGGCAACCCACTCCAGCCTCTCACCACTCTCCTGCTCAACAACTTCCTCCTCACCTCCAGCCTCACTCTCCCCAACTCCAGCTTTGCTCCATTCCCCCCACTCCTGGCACTCCCTCACAGCCTAAAAAGTCCCTTCCCAGATTTTTGTAGCCCACTTCAGCTCCTGGCAGGCCACAAGAAGGTCACCTGGGAGCCTCCTCTGCTCCAGCCTGCACAGCCCTAACTCTTTCAGTCTGTGCTCACAGCAGAGCCGCTCCAGAAGCAGGCAGCTGAAGTTTAAAACACACCCAAATGGGGCAGTGCCTCCTGTTCAGCAGATCAATGAGTATTGAAACAGAATGGGGCCAGAAGCTAATTGCATGGAAATATTTCTCTTTGCACATTTGACTGGAAGGCAAAGCAGAGAGTCCAACTAATACAGCTCCACAACTGACAGGAATATTAAGTTCTCTGCCATTCTGCTACCACAGCTACCTTCCTCAGCATGCATTCTGTCCTAGTTCTCTTCTTAAGGTGAGAGCAGAACTCAAACTCATTAATTGTCTGCCTTTTAGATATGATAAAGAATTTAGTGCTTTGGTGTTAATTAAAGGACAAAACAACTCCTCTTGCTGCGGTGTGCATTCCAAGTTGGAGCAATTAATTCACTCACTTAAACTGATCAAGATTTAATTACCATCACTCCCTGCAATTACTCCATAATTAAAGTAATTTGCTCCATTCCACTTGCTGACGGTGTCATTGAGCAGCCATTCATGGCACCAAAAGAAGTGATAATTAACTTAAAGAACAGCTCCGGGCAGTTTTACACAGACTTTTAGTGACTTCTGAATGTACCTATGTGGGTGAAAGAAGCTTCTCACAGAGCACAGGCACCTCCCTTGTAAAGAGATGCAGATATTTTGTGTTCTTTCCTAATGGAAAACCAAATTCTTTTAAGCCAGAACAGAGTAGCAAAGCAAACCTGGGATAGGGCTCCATGGGCAGAGGCACTGAGTGCAGCCTCAGCAAGTTTGCTGCCCACACCAAGCTGTGTGGTGCAGCAGCCAGGCTGGAGGGCAGGGATCCATCCAGAGGGACCTGCACAGGCTGCAGAGGTGGGCACAAGCCAAGCTCAGGAGGTTCAACAAGAGCAAGGGCAAGGTCCTGCACCTGGGTTGGGGCAATGCCAAGCACCAATGCAGGCTGGGCAGTGAGTGGCTGGAGAGCAGCCCTGAGGAGAGGGACTTGGGGGTGCTGCTGGAGGAGAAGCTCAAGAGGAGCCAGCAGTGTGCACTTGCAGCCCAGAAAGCCAAGCAGAGCCTGGGCTGCAGCAGCAGCAGTGTGGCCAGCAGGGCCAGGGAGGGGATTCTCCCCCTCTGCTCTGCTCTGCTGAGACCCCACCTGGAGTCCTGCATCCAGCTCTGGAGCCCCTGGGACAAGAGGGATGTGGAGATGGTGGAGAGTGTCCAGAGCAGGGCCAGGAGGATGCTCAGAGGCTGCAGCAGCTCTGCTGTGAGCACAGACTGAAAGAGTTGGGGCTGTGCAGGCTGGAGCAGAGGAGGCTCCCAGGGGACCTTCTTGTGGCCTTCCAGGAGCTGAAGTGGGCTACAAAAAAATCTGGGGAGGGACTTTTGAGACTGTGAGGGAGTGCCAGGAGTGCCCCCTGAAGCAAAACCCACTTTTTTTGCTCTGTTTATGGACTTGTCCCTGTATGTCCCCATTCCAATCAGCAGAGCACACAACTCTGCAACCTTTCCTCTGCATTTTTTGAATCACAGAATCAAGCAGGTTGGAAGAGACCTCCAAGCTCAGCCAGTCCAACCTAGCACCCAGCCCTGGCCAATCAACCAGACCATGGCACTAAGTGCCCCAGCCAGGCTTGGCTTCAACACCTCCAGCCACACAGACTCCACCACCTCCCTGAGCAGCCCATTCCAATGCCAATCACTCTCTCTGGCAGGAACTTCCTCCTAACATCCAGCCTAGACCTGCCCTGGCACAGCTTCAGGCTGTGTCCCCTTGTTCTGTTGCTGCTTGTCTGGCAGCAGAGCCCAACCCCACCTGGCTACAGCCTCCCTGCAGGCAGCTGCAGACAGCAATGAGCTCTGCCCTGAGCCTCCTCTGCTGCAGGCTGCACACCCCCAGCTCCCTCAGCCTCTCCTCACAGGGCTCTGCTCCAGGCCCCTCCCCAGCCTTGCTGCCCTTCTCCAAACACCTTCCAGCACCTCAACATCTCTCTTGAATTCAGGAGCCCAGAACTGGACACAGCACTCAAGGGGTGGCCTGAGCAGTGCTGAGCACAGGGGCAGAAAAACCTCCCTTGTCCTGCTGCCCACACTGCTCCTGAGCCAGCCCAGGATGCCATTGGCTCTGCTGCCCACCTGGGCACTGCTGCCTCACCTTCAGCTCCTCTCTCCCAGCACCCCCAGCTCCCTCTCTGCCTGCCTGCTCTCAGGCACTCTGGCCCCAGCCTGTAGCACTCCTTGGGGTTGTTGTTGTAGCCAATATGCAGAACCCTGCCCTTGGCCTTGTTCAATCTCATCCCATGCAGCCTGCCCAGATCCCTCTGCAGAGCTCTGCTACCCTCCAACAGCTCCACACCTGCTCCTAGCTTGGTGTCATCTGCAAACTTACTGATGCAGGACTCAATCCCCTGCTCCAGATCATCAATAAAGATGTTGAACAGCACTGGGCCCAGCACTGATCCTTGGGGCACACCACTGGTGACTGGCATATCCATTTGTCCTTACTTTTGAGGGCTGCTGGGGCTGGAGTGGCAACAACCTGTCAGCAGATTGTTCACCCATGTCAAAGTTAAGCCTATGCACAGAGATGAAAATCGTGACCTGTCAGAGCCATTTAGACATGAAGTGTGCACTATTTCTGCTGACTTGCCTTTACTCCACCTGAAAGAGTGATGTTGATCCAGAGGAACACCTCAGACAAGTGGAAGAAGTACATTAGCTGTCCAGGGAGCCACTCAGAAGCATCAAATCACTTTTGCCTTTGCCAGGCTGCCTCCTTTCTCCACCCAGGCAGGCAGAGAATCATAGAACAGTTTAGGTTGGAAGGGATCTCAAAGCTCAGCCAGTTCCAACCCTCTGCTATAGGCAAGGACACTTCCCACTAGAACAGGTTGCTCAAGGACTCATCCAACCTGGCTTTGAATACCTTCAGGGAGGTTGTGGAGCACAGAAGCACCCAATGTGATCAAAGATCACATTGGGTGCTTCTGTGCTCCACAACCTCCCTGGGCAACCTGTGCCAGTGTCTCACCACCCTCAACCTGTGCCAGTGTCTCACCACCCTCACGGCAAACTTCTTCCTAACATCCACTTTCAATCTCCCCTCTGCCACTTCAAACCCATTCCTCCTCATCCTGTCATTCCCAGACCTTGTCAATAGTCCCTGCTCAGCCTTCCTGTAGCCCCCTTCAGATCCTGCAAGGCCACTCCAAGGTCTCTTCAAAGCCTTCTCTTCTCCAGGCTGCACAGCCCCAACTCTCTCAGCCTGTGCTCAGAGCAGAGCTGCTGCAGCCCTCTCAGCATCTTGGTGGCCTCCTCTGCACTGGCTCAAACACTTCCATGTCCTTCTTGTGCTGGGGGCTCCAGAACTGCCCCCAGGACTGCAGGTGGGGTGTGAGGAGAGCAGAGCCAAGGGGCAGAATCCCCTCCCTTGCCCTGTGCCCACACTGCTCTGGCTGCAGCCCAGCACAGGGTTGTGTCAGGGCTGCACTCACCCTGCAGGCTCCTGTTGAGCTTTTCCTCAGCCCAGACCCCCAGGTCCTGTTCCTCAGGGCTGCTCTCATCCATTCCTCACCCAGCCTGGAGCTGTGCTTGGGATTGCCCTGATCCAGGTGCAGGACCTTACACTTGGCCTTGTTGAATGCCATGAGGTTGGCTAGATAGATGTTGCCTGCCTTGAGATGCATGAGGGTTGAGGGGCTGGGGGTTTTCTGTGACTAGCACAGATTTCCTCCTTTGGAAAGAAAGAGACATGGCTGGAGGGCATCTCCTGCTCTCCTGAGGGGAGCTTCAGGCAGTTGAATGTATCATAGAATGATAGAAGCATTTTGTTGGCAAAGGTCATCAGGTCCAACCAGTATCTAACTCTACCAAGTCTGGAACTAAACCGTGTCCCTCAGTACCACATCTCTGCATCTTTTAAACCCCTCTGGAGATAGAGGCTCAACCGCTTCACTGGGGAGCCTGTTCCAGTGTTTGACAACCCTTTCAGTGAAGAAGTTTCTTCTAATATCAAACCTAAACTTCCCCTGGTGCAACTTGAGGCCCTTTCTTCTTATCCCCTCACTTGTTAGTAGGGAGAAAAGACAGACACTCACCTTGTTACAGCCTCCTGCCAGGTAGGAGAGAGCATCTCCTTGAAGAGATGATCATTCCTCACCAACATCATAGGGAAGCCAGGCCCCCATGAGCTGACCAAGATGAGTTCATCACACACTTCAGTAGGATTATGAGGAGAGGCTGGGGGAGCTGGGGTTGTTTAGCCTAGAGAAGAGGAGACTCAGGGCAACTACCTGAAGGGAGGCTGTAGCCACGTGGGGTTGGGCTCTGCTGCCAGGCAAGCAGCAACAGAAGAAGGGGACACAGCTTGAAGCTGTGCCAGGGGAGGTCTGGGCTGGATGTTGTTAGGAAGTTGTTGTCAGAGAGAGTGATTGGCATTGGAATGGGCTGCCCAGGGAGGTGGTGGAGTCTGTGTGGCTGGAGGTGTTGAAGCCAAGCCTGGCTGGGGCACTTAGTGCCATGGTCTGGTTGATTGGGCAGGGCTGGGTGCTAGGTTGGGCTGGGTGAGCTTGGACCTCTCTTCCAACCTGCTTGATTCTATGATTCTGTGATCATCTGCCCCTGCTCAGCCTCATCCTACAGCAAACAGAACATCCTTGGTTGTCTCGTACACACATCTCATGAGTGCTCTTCACTGGGCACAGAGGCAGAGGTTCAGGTGAATGGTGGTGGCCCTGTGAGATGTATGTTCTTCTCTTGTAGCCTGCATGCATCCTCCTGGAGCACACTTTCCCATGATGAGGACCTCAAGTGTGTGTGTAACTCACCCCAAGAGTAGACAGGGAGCAGCATCAGGTTTGAAGATCTTTCTCCATCAGAAGGGAGCTGGACTTACACAGAGCAGGAAAGAGAAAAACCAAAACCATATCAGGGATCACAGAACCAAAGAATCAGAATCAGTCAGGGTTGGATGGGACTACAAGGAGCAGCCAGTGCCAACCCCCTGCCATGCCCAGGGACACCCTACCCTAGAGCAGGCTGCACACAGCCTCAGCCAGCCTGGCCTCAAACACCTCCAGCCATGGGGCCTCAACCACCTCCCTGGGCAACCCAGTCCAGCCTCTCACCACTCTCATCACCAGGAACTTCCTCCTCACCTCCAGCCTCACTCTCCCCACCTCCAGCTTTGATCCATTCCCCCCACTCCTGGCACTCCCTCACAGCCTCAAAAGTCCCTCCCCAGATTTTTTGGAGCCCCCTTCAGATGCTGGAAGGCCACAAGAAGGTCCCCTGGGAGCCTCCTCTGCTCCAGCCTGCACAGCCCCAACTCTTTCAGGCTGTGCTCACAGCAGAGCTGCTGCAGCCTCTGAGCATCCTCCTGGCCCTGCTCTGGACACTCTCCATCATCTCCACAGCCCTCTTGTCCCAGGGGCTCCAGAACTGGATGCAGGACTCCAGGTGGGGTCTCAGCAGAGCACAGCAGAGGGGCAGAATCCCCTCCCTGGCCCTGCTGGCCACACTGCTGCTGCTGCAGCCCAGGCTCTGCTTGGCTTTCTGGGCTGCAAGTGCACACTGCTGGCTCCTGCTGAGCTTCTCCTCCAGCAGCACCCCCAAGTCCCTCTCCTCAGGGCTGCTCTCCAGCCACTCACTGCCCAGCCTGCATTGGTGCTTGGCATTGCCTCATCCAGCTGCAGGGCCTTGCAAAACCCAACTATCAGGGGCTCTGACTGCATCTAAGCCCAGGTGTCCTCGATCTGCTAGACAATGTCACCCCAAATACAGCATCACAGAATGTCAGGGGCTGGAAGGGACCTTGGAAGCTCATCCAGTCCAACTCCTCCTCCCCGAGCAGGATCAGGAGATCAGGACCTAGTCCAGATCACACAGGAACACCTCCAAGTGAGTTTTGAGTAGGTCCAGAGAGGGAGATTCCACAACCCCCCTGGGCAGCCTGTTCCAGTGTGCACACTGGAGCACACCATAGAACTGATCACAAGTCAGCCTGCAGAAATGAAGCTTTGTGGACAACAAAATCATTTAAGTGGAAGGTGAGCAGATAGTAAAGGGGACTATGGTCCCTGGCTCCATGGAGCAGGAGCAGCTACAAGGCCCACTTGGAGGTAGCAGGGACCCTGCAGCTCCCCTGCTTGGTGCTTTTTCTATCAGCCATTTAATGCAGTTCTTAGCAATGTGAAACAGCTGAACTGTGTCATGAATTACTCCTGCACCTGCAGCATCCATGAGGAGAAGGGGGAAAGAAGGGGGAAAGAAGGGGGAAAGAAGGGGGAAAGAAGGGGGAAAGAAGGGGGAAAGAGCTCCTACAAGGCCTTGCAACCCACTTGGAGGTGGCAGGTGTCCTGCAGCACCCCTGCTTGGTGCTTTTCTATCACCATTTAATGCAGTTCTTAGCAATGTGAAACAGCTGAGCTGTGCCATCAATTACTCCTAGCCCTGAGCATCCATAAGACAGAACCTTTTTGGTTGGGCTCCCAAATACTTGTTAACCTTCAGTGACTCAGCAGTGGCTAAGTTAATGTCAGCTCTTCCCAGGGGAAAACCTTCAATATTCCTTTTTTTACTTGAAGAGAAAAGAAATTGAAAAGAAACAAAACTCAAACCCCAGAACCAACCCAAGCATTATTTATAAGCTCCTGAAAGAGCACTACAAAAGAAAGAGGAAGAAGGGGATGGGGGGACAGAGACTGTGTAAGGATTGCTTACTGGAGTCACAGAATCAAGCATGTTGGAAGAGAGCTCCAAGCTCAGCCAGCCCAACCTAGCACCCAGCCCTGGCCAAGCAACCAGACCATGGCACTAAGTGCCCCAGCCAGGCTTGGCTTCAACACCTCCAGCCACACAGACTCCACCACCTCCCTGGGCAGCCCATTCCAATGCCAATCACTCTCTCTGACAACAACTTCCTAACAACATCCAGCCTAGACCTCCCCTGGCACAGCTCCAGACTGTGTCCCCTTCTTCTGTTGCTGCTTGCCTGGCAGCAGAGCCCAACCCCACCTGGCTACAGCCTCCCTGCAGGCAGCTGCAGGCAGCAATGAGCTCTGCCCTGAGCCTCCTCTGCTGCAGGCTGCACACCCCCAGCTCCCTCAGCCTCTCCTCATAGGGTTTGTGACTCCTTTTACAGTAGGCAGCCACACAACAGAAATAGGTGGACATTAATTCAGGCTAACCTTGCACACCTAAATACCATTAATTCATCAAAACTAATAACATTAATTCCTTCCAAAATGAGATTAAAGGCAGGCACCCCTTGCAGTCCTAATCTGTGGCTGATGACACTGAAATGAAGCCTCCAGTACACAAAGCTACCAGCAGAGCTTGCAGAATCACACAGATTGCAGCTGGCAATACAGAAATCCTCTAGACAATACACATTCCTTTTCCAGGGAGTGCCAGGCACCAGGCAAAAAGGAAAGCAAAGCTCTCTGACTTCTCTCACTGGAGAGATCCCCAAAGAATGGAAGCTGCCAATGTGATGCCCACATCACATGGTCCACAGAGGAAGTGGAGCAGAGGAGGGAGGTGGAGATGCTGGAGTGTGTCCAGAGCAGGGCCAGGAGGATGCTGAGAGGCTGCAGCAGCTCTGCTGTGAGCACAGCCTGGAAGAGTTGGGGCTGTGCAGGCTGGAGCAGAGGAGGCTCCCAGGGGACCTTCTTGTGGCCTTCCAGGAGCTGAAGGGGGCTCCAAAAAATCTGGGGAGGGACTTTTGAGGCTGTGAGGGAGTGCCAGGAGTGGGGGGAATGGATCAAAGCTGGAGGTGGGGAGAGTGAGGCTGGAGGTGGGGAGGAAGTTGTTGAGCAGGAGAGTGGTGAGAGGCTGGAGTGGGTTGCCCAGGGAGGTGGTTGAGGCCCCATGGCTGGAGATGTTTGAGGCCAGGCTGGCTGAGGCTGTGTGCAGCCTGCTCTAGGGTAGGGTGTCCCTGGGCATGGCAGGGGGTTGGCACTGGCTGATCCTTGTGGTCCCTTCCAGCCCTGACTGATTCTGTGGTTCATCCACAAGAAGGGCTAGAGGGAGGAACTGCAAGATTCCAGACCTGTCATCCTGACCTCAGTGCCAGGCAAGGGCATGGAACAGCTCCTCTTGAGTGCCATCACACAGCACCTACAGCATGGCCAAGGGATCAGGCCCAGCCAGCATGGGTTTAGGAAGGGCAGGTCCTGCCTGACCAACCTGATCTCCTTTTATGATCAGGTTCCTGCCTGGTGCATGTGGGGCAGGCTGTGGATGGAGTCTGCCTGGACTGCAGCAAAGCCTTTGACACTGTCTGCCACAAGCAGCTCCTGGCACAGCTGGCAGTTCATGGTTTGGACAGATCCACTCTGATAGGGGTCAAGAACTGGCTGCAGGGCTGGGCCCAGAGTGTGGTGGTGAATGGTGCCACATCCAGTTGGCAGCTGGCACCAGTGGTGTGCCCCAGGGATCAGTGCTGGGCACAGTCCTGTTCAGTATCCTTATTGATGATCTGGACCAGGGGATTGAGTCCAGCATCAGTACGTTTGCAGATGACACCAAGCTAGGAGCAGCTGTGGAGCTGTTGGAGGGCAGCAGAGCCCTGCAAATGGAGGCCCTGCAAGGGACATGTTCAGCTTAGGTCACTGATGTGACCCTGCCATGGAGGGGGTCTGGCACACACCATTTTTATTCTCCTTGTTGTACCAGGCTGGATGGGTGGGCAGAGGCCAATGGGATGAGACTGAACAAGGCCAAGTGCAGGGTTCTACACATCGGCCACAACAACCCCAAGCAGCACTTGGGGCTGGGGCCAGAGTGGCTGAGAGCAGGCAGGCAGAGAGGGAGCTGGGGGTGCTGGGAGAGAGGAGCTGAAGCTGAGGCAGCAGTGCCCAGGTGGGCAGCAGAGCCAATGGCATCCTGGGCTGGCTCAGGAGCAGTGTGGGCAGCAGGACAAGGGAGGTTCTTCTGCCCCTGTGCTCAGCACTGCTCAGGCCACCCCTGGAGTGCTGTGTCCAGTTCTGGGCTCCTCCATTGCAGAGAGATGTGGAGGTGCTGGAAGGTGTTTAGAGAAGGGCAGCAAGGCTGGGGAGGGTCCTGGAGCAGAGCCCTGTGAGGAGAGGTTGAGGGAGCTGGGGGTGTGCAGCCTGCAGCAGAGGAGGCTCAGGGCAGAGCTCATTGCTGTCTGCAGCTGCCTGCAGGGAGGCTGTAGCCAGGTGGGGTTGGGCTCTGCTGCCAGGCAAGCAGCAAGAGAACAAGGGGACACAGTCTGAAGCTGTGCCAGGGCAGGTCTAGGCTGGATGTTAGGAGGAAGTTGTTGTCAGAGAGAGTGATTGGCATTGGAATGGGCTGCCCAGGGAGGTGGTGGAGTCTGTGTGGCTGGAGGTGTTGAAGCCAAGCCTGGCTGGGGCACTTAGTGCCATGGTCTGGTTGATTGGGCAGGGCTGGGTGCTAGGCTGGACTGGCTGAGCTTGGAGGTCTTTTCCAACCTGCTTGATTCTGTGATTCTATGCTTCTGATTGTTTGATTTTATGATTGTATGATTTTGTGATTCTATGATTCTGTGATTTCCTGATTGTATGATTCTATGATGCTGCGATGCTATGATTCTATAATGCTGTGATGCTATGATTCTATAATGCTGTGATGCTATGATTCTGAGATGCTATGATGCTATGATTCTATGATGCTATGATGCTAGGATTCTGTGATTCTATGATGCTATGATTCTGAGATGCTATGATGCTATGATTCTATAATGCTGTGATGCTATGATTCTATGATGCTATGATGCTAGGATTCTGTGATTCTATGATGCTATGATTCTGAGATGCTATGATGCTATGATTCTATAATGCTGTGATGCTATGATTCTGTGATTCTCTGATGCTATGATTCTATAATGCTATGATTCTATGATGCTGTGATGCTATGATTCTATAATGCTGTGATGCTATTATTCTATGATGCCATGATTCTGTGATGCTATGATTCTGTGATGCTATGATTCTGTGATTCTCTGATGCTATGATTCTATGATGCTGTGATGCTATGATTCCATGATGGTATGATGCTATGATGCTATGATTCTATGATGCTATGATGCTATGATTCTGTGATTCTATGATGCTATGCTGCCATGATTCTATGATTCTGTGATTCTTTAAGCGTCCCTTCCAACTGCTCACACTGTGAATTCTGCCTGCACCACCAGCTTGCCCAGCAGCACTGCCCAGGGCTGGTGAGTGACAGTGCCTGGTCCTGGAGACCCTCTGGAACCTCCTTGCTACATTCCAAACACCGGAGGTATTATTTCAGATTAAGCCCAGATTAAGCTCATTTAATTTTAACTCAGATTAAACCCCTATTTAAATCCTGGCCCTCTTTCCACTGCATCTGGGCTAACCTTCCCCCCTCCTCCCCATGCAAACCAGCATGGCTGGATGCTGGATTTCCCCTCCACACACACACACAGACACAGACAAGTTAAAACAGGGAGTTGCTAAAATAAGGCTTGGCTTGCAAAGACTTCATTGAGGAGCAGAGCCACACGTGGCTTTTGGGAGGGGGTGGGTTAAGGCATGGTGGTTTTGGGAGGGACCCCAAGGCCTGCTGCAGCCCGTGGGGGCTGTGGGCAGACGTGAGAGCTAAGGAGCTGCGCTGCTTTAATCTCTAAATAAGGATGGAAGCCCAAGCCTCTGCCTGGCTCCCAACGAGCCTCTCACCCACGCCTCCTACGCTGCCTGCATCCCTAATTACACACACAGGCCTTGCTCCTGCCCTGCTTGCTTTGGCTTCTCAGAGCTGCTCCACCAGCCAGCAGTGTCTCGTAGAGTAGAACTGATTCCAGGGAAATTCAGGGACAGAAGAGGTTTGGAGCTGTACAGAGCAGCTGGAAAACGGCAGTGGGGAGAATGGAGGTCATAGAGGCATAGAATCATAGAATCAAGCAGGTTAACCAGGTTGGAAGAGACCTCCAAGCCCATCCAGTCCACCCTAGCACCCAGCCCTGGCCAAGCAACCAGACCATGGCACTAAGTGCCCCAGCCAGGCTTGGCTTCAACACCTCCAGCCACAGAGACTCCACCACCTCCCTGGGCAGCCCATTCCAATGCCAATCACTCTCTCTGCCAGGAACTTCCTAACAACATCCAGCCTAGACCTCCCCTGGCACAGCTTGAGGCTGTGTCCCCTTCTTCTGTTGCTGCTTGCCTGGCAGCAGAGCCCAACCCCACCTGGCTACAATCTCCCTGCAGGCAGCTGCAGACAGCAATGAGCTCTGCCCTGAGCCTCCTCTGCTGCAGGCTGCACACCCCCAGCTCCCTCAGCCTCTCCTCACAGGGCTGTGCTCCAGGCCCCTCCCCAGCCTTGCTGCCCTTCTCCAAACACCTTCCAGCACCTCAACATCTCTCTGCAATTCAGGAGCCCAGAACTGGACACAGCACTCCAGGGGTGTCCTGAACAGTGCTGAGCACAGGGGCACAAGAACCTCCCTTGTCCTGCTGCCCACACTGCTCCTGAGCCAGCCCAGGATGCCATTGGCTCTGCTGCCCACCTGGGCACTGCTGCCTCCTCTTCAGCTCCTCTCTCCCACCACCCCCAGCTCCCTCTCTGCCTGCCTGCTCTCAGCCACTCTGGCCCCAGCCTGTAGCACTGGTTGGGGTTGTTGTAGCCGAAGTGCAGAACCCTGCACCTGGCCTTGTTCAATCTCATCTGATGCATCATGGACACATCAGATGAGATCTGTGCCTATCTTTTGTGGTGCCAGCAGCTCCTGACAGCTGGGCAATGCAAGGGCATTCTCTCACTCCTGCACAAGGAAGAAATCTGATAGAACTTCTGATGTCTGACAAGCAGCAACAAACAGATATTACACAGTCCTATTCCATGGCTGATTTTAAGGCAGATAATGATGAGGGCTAAAGCATTTCAAATCCAATCCAACAAAGACCTTAAGCACATGCTTTAAGGCAAGCAGAGGAATAATGCCATCGACTCAGAAGGGTTGATTATCTCATTGTGTTTGTGAGGGTGCTTAAGTGCTTTGCTGGGTCATGGAGTCAGGTGTGAGAAGGGAAACACCCTGCTTACCCACCTGTAAGCCATGCTGCTGTGACCTGCTCACAAGCTTCAAGAGGAGATGCACCCAATGATGTTATAGTCATGAGGGAGGTAATGATAAAGGCAGCAAAGACTGAGGAGATGGCTGAGGGATGTGGTGGGATCTTCTAAGAGTCAGAGGATCACAGAATCATTTCAGTGGGAGAAGATCTTTAGGAGCTCTGCTGTGAGCACAGACTGAAAGAGTTGGGGCTGTGCAGGCTGGAGCAGAGGAAGCTCCCAGGGGACCTTCTTGTGGCCTTCCAGGAGCTGAAGGGGGCTACAAAAAAGCTGGGGAGGGAATTTATAGGTTCTCAGGGAGTGCCAGGAGTGGGGGAAATGGAGCAAAGCTGGAGGTGGGGAGAGTGAGGCTGGAGGTGAGGAGGAAGTTCGTGAGCAGGAGAGTGGTGAGAGGCTGGACTGGGCTGCCCAGGGAGGTGGTTGAGGCCCCATGGCTGGAGGTGTTTGAGGCCAGGCTGGCTGAGGCTGTGTGCAGCCTGCTCTAGGGTAGGGTGTCCCTTGGGCATGGCAGGGGGGTTGGACATGGCTGCTCCTTGTGGTCCCTTCCCACCCTGTCTGACTCCATGATTCTATGAGCCATTACACAAACATCTGTTTGGTTTAGAATTTGCTGATCTCACCTAAGGACCAGGCATGCATCAGGTGGGCTTTAGAGGTCTCTGCCAGCCTTAGATTTGGAAAAGATTGGATTCAGAGGAGGTGGTCACAGTGAGCTGGTCCTGCTGAGCCCTGCCACTGCACTGGCCATAGATAGAGATGAGAATGGGCACAAGTAAGAGCATGGGCATGTACAAGAGCATAGACACAGATACAGGCATGGACATGGAGGATGGACATAGACATGAGCAGTGAAGTTAGGTCTGAATCACTATGAGGACCTCTGGAATCCACCTGATAGCAGGTGTCTGGTGGCAGAGGGAGCCTATGCTGGGACTAGGAATATCCCAGGCCATGCAGAGAAGAAATGACACCGAAATGACACCAGAGCAATTATCTTCCACAGGGCTTCTCAAGGACCTAGATCTTGGACTAGATCTTATGAAGTTATTTGCTGTGAGGGTGCTGAGACAATGGAATAGGTTGCCCAGGGAGGTTGTGGCTGCCTCTACTGAGAGGATGTTCAAGGCTAGGTTGGACTAGACCTTGAGCAACCAAGTGACACCAAGCTAGGAGCAGCTGTGGAGCTGTTGGAGGGTAGGAGAGCCCTGCAGAGGGACCTGGCCAGGCTGGATGGGTGGCCAGAGGCCAATGGGATGAGATTGAACAAGGCCAAGTGCAGGGTTCTGTACTTTGGCCACAACAACCCCAAGCAGCACTACAGGCTGGGACCAGAGTGGCTGAGAGCAGGCAGGCAGAGAGGGAGCTGGGGGTGGTGGGAGAGAGGAGCTGAAGCTGAGGCAGCAGTGCCCAGGTGGGCAGCAGAGCCAATGGCATCCTGGGCTGGCTCAGGAGCAGTGTGGGCAGCAGGACAAGGGAGGTTCTTGTGCCCCTGTGCTCAGCACTGCTCAGGACACCCCTGGAGTGCTGTGTCCAGTTCTGGGCTACTCAGTTCAAGAGAGATGTTGAGGTGCTGGAAGGTGTTTGGAGAAGGGCAGCAAGGCTGGGGAGGGGCCTGGAGCAGAGCCCTGTGAGGAGAGGCTGAGGGAGCTGGGGGGGTGCAGCCTGCAGCAGAGGAGGCTCAGGGCAGAGCTCATTGCTGTCTGCAGCTGCCTGCAGGGAGGCTGTAGCCAGGTGGGGTTGGGCTCTGCTGCCAGGCAGCCAGCAACAGAAGAAGGGGACACAGTCTGGAGCTGTGCCAGGGGAGGTCTGGGCTGGATGTTGTTAGGAAGTAGTTGTCAGAGAGAGTGATTGGCATTGGAATGGGCTGCCCAGGGAGGTGGTGGAGTCTCTGTGGCTGGAGGTGTTGAAGCCAAGCCTGGCTGGGGCACTTAGTGCCATGGTCTGGTTGGTTGGGCAGGGCTGGGTGCTAGGTTGGGCTGGATGATCTTGGAGCTCTCTTCCAACCTGCTTGATTCTGATTCTGTGTTTGGCCAGGGCTGGGTGCTAGGTTGGGCTGGATGATCTTGGAGCTCTCTTCCAACCTGGCTGATTCTAAATCTATGACTGGACAGGGCTGGATGCTAGGTTGGACTGGATGATCTTGCAGATCTCTCCCATCCTGGCTGATTCTCTGATTCTCTGGTGCCAACCCCATCAGAGGAGCAGCCTCACAGTCATCCCTCTGCATTTAGGAGCCGCCGCCGGGGGGTGCCTGCTTCATCTGCAACTCTTCATTTGTCCTTTGCAAGGCTCTGTGATTTAAGAGGCCTGTGTTAAATCTCCTGCAACAATCGATTCAAACACACAAGTTTGGCTATTCAAATTACTTTTCCAAAAGTACTTTAAAATGCATTAAGTTATTAATTGCCTGCTGGCACTTTAATCAAAGGGGAAAATTGACATAGCCAGAGGCAGGTATTTTTTTTTGTGTGTGGTGTGGTGGTGGAAAGGGAATTTATTTCAGAGGAAACAGCAGCTCTTACTGCTTAATTTAAACTGAGAAAACTGTGGAAAATCAACTGCTATGGAAAATTAATAAAACATTTCCAGCTGCAAACAGTGACTAATTGTACAAGATGAAGACTGCCTGGAATTAATAACTTGCAATCTTCTGTGTGAAGAACCCCCTACCAGTTCAATTTACTGGGAGATTAAATGACTCCTAAGTTTGCCATATTAAAACAGAACATGAATAAAATGTTAGTGAAAGCACATCTATTATTTACTGTCTGTGATATGGATATAATTATTTCCAAACAACCACAATCTGACGTGACTGGCAATATTGAAGTGATTTGCTAGCAAATGGAGCTTCTGCCACCTCAGCTCCTGTAAAAAGCAGCCCAAAAGGGGGTTCTGTAGATGGGGTATTCATAGGAGCATAGAAGCATAGGGTCGTAGAATCAAGCAGGTTGGAAGAGAGCTCCAAGATCATCCAGTCCAAGCTAGCACCCAGCCTTGGCCACATAGAATCAAGCAGGATGGAAGAGGCCTCTAAGCTCATCCAGTCCAAGCTAGCACCCAGCCTTGGCCACATAGAATCAAGCAGGATGGAAGAGGCCTCTAAGATCATCCAGTCCAAGCTAGCACCCAGCCTTGGCCACATAGAATCAAGCAGGATGGAAGAGGCCTCTAAGATCATCCAGTCCAAGCTAGCACCCAGCCCTGTCCAGTCATAGAATCAAGCAGGATGGAAGAGGCCTCTAAGATCATCCAGTGCAACCTAGCACCCAACTCTGGCCAATCAATATAGAATCATAGAATCAACCAGGTTGGAAGAGACCTCCAAGCTCATCCAGTCCAATCTAGCACCCAGCCCTGGCCAATCAACCAGACCATGGAATGATAGAATCAAGCAGGTTGGAAGAGATTTCAAGCTCATCCAGTGCAACCTAGCACCCAGCCCTCTCCAACCACCTAGACCATAGAATCATAGAATCAACCAGGCTGGAAGAAACCTCCAAGATCATCCAGTCCAACCTAGCACCCAGCCCTGGCCAATCATAGAAGGAACCATGTGAGAAGAGACCTCCAAGAGCATCCAGTCCAACCTAGCACCCAGCCCTGTCCAATCACCTAGACCATGGAATGATAGAATCAAGCAGGTTGGAAGAGATCTCCAAGCTCATACAGCCCAACCCAGCACCCATCCCTGTCCAATCATACAATCAACCAGGCTGGAAGAGACCTCCAAGCTCATCCACTGCAACCTAGCACCCAGCTTTTCTGTAGCCCCCTTCAGATCCTGGCAGGCCACAAGAAGGTCACCTGGAAGCCTCCTCTGCTCCAGCCTGCACAGCCCCAACTCTTTCAGGCTGTGCTCACAGCAGAGCTGCTGCAGCCCTCTCAGCATCCTCCTGGCCCTGCTCTGGACACTCTCCAGCATCTCCACAGCCCTCTTGTCCCAGGGGCTCCAGAGCTGGATGCAGGACTCCAGGTGGGGTCTCAGCAGAGCAGAGCAGAGGGGGAGAATCCCCTCCCTGGCCCTGCTGGCCACACTTCTGCTGCTGCAGCCCAGGCTCTGCTTGGCTCTCTGGGCTGCCTCCTTCCCTTTGCTCTGTTTGTGGGTTTTCTCCCTTTCCAGAGCTGTCTGCAGTGCATACCTGATGCAAAGAAGAGCTTTGGTGGTGGTAGAACATAATCAGGCAAATGCTCTCTCTGCATGCAAGGGCTCCCCGTTGGACCCACAGCAGAAAGCTCTCCTGCAGAGCTGCCAAACTCATACTTAGCTTTTTCAAAGCCTGCCAAGTTTGTAGGGTGCATGAGCCCATTGCAAGGGAGCTGAAAATATGAAGGAGGATAAGAAACAGCTCATGGTAAGAGGGTGCTTGGTAGAGCCTGAACACAATTCAGAGGGATTTTGGAGAAACTCAAGCAGGAAGAAGAGCTGAGAGAGACCAGCTGGGAAAGATCACATTGGGTGATTCTGTGCTCCACAACCTCCCTGAAGCTGTTCAAGGCCAGGTTGGATGAGACCTTGAGCAACCTATTCTATTGGGAAGTGTCCCTGCCTATGGTGGGGGGTTGGAATTGGATGACCATTGAGGTCCCTTCCAGGCTAAACCATTCTATGATTCTATGTCCCTCTCTGTCATAGACTCATAGAATCATTTTGATTGGAAGAGGCTTTTCAGATAGACTCCAACCATTAACCCAGCACTGCCAGATCACTACTGAACCATGTCCCTCAGCGTTGTGTCTTTGTGTCTCTTAAATCACTCCAGGGATGGTGACTGCATCAGTCCCCTGGGCAGCCTCTTAGAATCACAGAATCAAGCAGGTTGGAAGAGAGCTCCAAGCTCAACCAGTCCAACCTAGCACCCAGCCCTGGCCAAGCAACCAGACCATGGCACTAAGTGCCCCAGCCAGGATTGGCTTCAACACCTCCAGGGTATGAGCCTTTTCAGATGGCCACCAAAGGCTGCCCAAGCTGACATCCCCAGCAAATCATCTTGCCTGCTTAGGGCTAAAAGGACATGTCAAAGTGCTCCCAGGGAGGGATAAAAGAAGGATGTCACTGGCATAGCCTGGAGAAGAGGAGGCTCAGGGCAGACCTCATTGCTGGCTACAAGTATCTGCAGGGAGGCTGTAGCCAGGTGGGGTTGGGCTCTGCTGCCAGGCAAGCAGCAATAGAACAAGGGGACAGACTCTCAAGTTGTGGAAAGGGAAATCTAGGCTGGATATTAGGAGGAAGTTGTTGGCAGAGAGAGTGATTGGCACTGGAATGGGCTGCCCAGGGAGGTGGTGGAAGCCTCATCCCTGGAGGTGTTTAAAGTCAGGCTGGATGAGTCTCTGGACAGCCTGATCTGGTGTGAGTCATCCCTGGAGGTGTTGAAGCCAAGCCTGGCTGGGGCACTTAGTGCCATGGTCTGGTTGCTTGGCCAGGGCTGGGTGCTAGGTTGGGCTGGCTGAGCTTGGAGCTCTCTTCCAGCCTGGTTGGTTCTATGGTTCTGTGATTCATCTAGAGAATGTACATGGGTGGAGCTGGAATTTCCTAAAGACATTTTCACCTTCCAATAACTGAATATGTCACATTTAATTGCCACAGGCCTGGCACTCTGCAAAACTGGGGACCTCTCCTCTTGATGTCAGCTTAGACTTGATCACCTAATTGCATTACCTGGGTAATTAGAAATACAGCAGCCCTCTGCTGCATGATAGTGAGGATCCAGCTCCTAACAGAATTAGCCTGTCTTTGGTGTGGGAAACTTGTGCACACACATATGGGCACTCAGAGACATGCAACTGACCCTGGCTGTAATCACACAGATTAGACCCATGGGGTACTTCCCTTAAAGAAATAGCTTAAACCTGTCATAGAATCACAGAATCCAGCAGGCTAGAACAGACCTCCAAGCTCAGCCAGCCCAACCTAGCACCCAGCCCTGCCCAATCAACCAGACCATGGCACTAAGTGCCCCAGCCAGGCTTGGCTTCAACACCTCCAGCCACACAGACTCCACCACCTCCCTGGGCAGCCCATTCCAATGCCAATCACTCTCTCTGACAACAACTTCCTAACAACATCCAGCCCAGACCTCCCCTGGCACAGCTTCAAGCTGTGTCCCCTTCTTCTGTTGCTGCTTGCCTGGCAGCAGAGCCCAACCCCACCTGGCTACAGCCTCCCTGCAGGCAGCTGCAGGCAGCAATGAGCTCTGCCCTGAGCCTCCTCCTCTGCAGGCTGCACACCCCCAGCTCCCTCAGCCTCTCCTCACAGGGCTCTGCTCCAGGCCCCTCCCCAGCCTTGCTGCCCTTCTCCAAACACCTTCCAGCACCTCCACATCTCTCTGCAATTGAAGAGCCCAGAACTGGACACAGCACTCCAGGGGTGTCCTGAGCAGTGCTGAGCACAGGGGCACAAGAACCTCCCTTGTCCTGCTGCCCACACTGCTCCTGAGCCAGCCCAGGATGCCATTGGCTCTGCTGCCCACCTGGGCACACTGCTGCCTCAGCTTCATCTACTAACTACCAGTACCCTCCAAGTTTGGTCCCAAAGAGCCTCCTTGGTGCTGCAGCTTGGATCCCAGCAACCAGAACTATCAGAGGCTGTGGCAGCCACCACACTCCCACCATGCCACACCTTTGCAGGATCAGCCAGGAGCTCAGGCCAGCCTGAGATACTCCAGACCTGGACCCAGCAGCCACAAAGGTACATCTGGGGGTTTGTGCTGCAAAAAGCTTGAGGTGTTATGGGTCTCCTTTAATGGGTTGTGTGGGTGTTTGCTGCCTGAGTCGCAGCAGGCTCTCTGCAGCACTAGCAGGACCTGGAGAAGATGGAGGGAGCTGCTGCTGTAGGCAGCAGGGTTCACTGCCCCCACGACTTCTTTCTGCCATGCCCTGCTGCCACCATAGCTTTCTCTCAGCCAGGGAGGAGAATTAGCTGTGCTCTGGAGTGAGTCCAAGAACATGAAGAAATCAATAATCCCCCCACAGCAGGGTGCAAGACTTAGGAAAGCAAGTGGCTGTAATGCTCACCTGGCAAGATTTGTCTCCCTGAAGGTCCTGTTTCCACCCTGTAGGGCCAGAACTAGGTCCAACTAGCCAGCACAGGCTGGACTGGATGAGCTTGGAGGTCTCTTCCAACCTGGTTGATTCTAGGATTCTATGAACTGGGAATGTGCCAGCCCACAGCTGCATTTCCACTGGCCAGACCAATGTTGGTCATGGTGTGACCACTGAGGAGCAGAAGGAAAAAGCCATCTCCATGTGGACTGTTGCTGGTATTTGAAGCATAATCGACCTCATTTTCAGCCCTCCCATTATCATTCAACCCTGGTTAGCACAATCTGGTCTTTCTACTGGTAGCCTCTACTCTGGACTACTGTGTCCCATTCTGGGCTCCCCACTTCAGGAGGAACATGGAAATACTAGAGAGAGTCCAACAGAGGGCTGCAAGGAAAAATAAGGGGCTGCAACATCTCTCTTAGAGTCATTGAATCATAGAACCAAGCAGGTTGGAAGAGAGCTCCAAGCTCAGCCAGCCCAACCTAGCACCCAGCCCTGGCCAAGCAACCAGACCATGGCACTAAGTGCCCCAGCCAGGCTTGGCTTCAACACCTCCAGCCACAGCAACTCCACCACCTCCCTGGGCAGCCCATTCCAATGCCAATCACTCTCTCTGACAACAACTTCCTAACAACATCCAGCCTAGACCTCCTCTGGCACAACTTGAGGCTGTGTCCCCTCTTTCTGGCCCTGGCTACCTGGCAGCAGAGCCCAACCCCACCTGGCTACAGCCTCCCTGCAGGGAGCTGCAGACAGCAATGAGCTCTGCCCTGAGCCTCCTCTGCTGCAGGCTGCACACCCCCAGCTCCCTCAGACTCTCCTCACAGGGCTGTGCTCCAGGTCCCTCACCAGCCTTGCTGCCCTTCTCCAAACACCTTCCAGCACCTCCACATCTCTCTGGGGTGGTTTGGCCCCTCACAGGGCTTTGCTTTGAGAGGCCCATTCCTCTTCCCACTTTATCTCTGCTAACACTTGTCCTGCCCCTTCCGGCCTTGAGCACAGCCCTACGAGGAGAGGCTGAGGGAGCTGGGATTGGTTAGCCTGGAGAAGAGGAGGCTCAGGGGAGACCTTATTGCTGTCTGCAACTACCTGAGGGGTGGTTGTGGCCAGGAGCAGGTTGCTCTCTTCTCTCAGGTGGCCAGCACCAGAACAAGAGGACGCAGCCTCAGGCTGCACCAGGGGAGATTTAGGCTGGAGGTGAGGAGAAAGTTCTTCCCTGAGAGAGTCATTGGACACTGGAATGGGCTGCCCGGGGAGGTGGTGGAGTCGCCGTCCCTGGAGCTGTTCAAGGCAGGACTGGACGTGGCACTTGGTGCCATGGTCTGGCCTTGAGCTTTGTGCTAAAGGGTTGGACTTGATGATCTGTGAGGTCTCTTCCAACCCTGATGATACTGTGATACTGTGATACCTCCCTCAACCACTACATTCCCCTCCACTGCGCCATCAACCCTCCCTTTCTGCCCGCTTTTGTTGCCTTCCTCCCTACCCCTCCTCCCCCTCCCATTTTCCTTTTTTTTTTTCTCCCTTCTTTTTCCCTTAAAGAGCGAACAAAACCAAGCACGCAGAAGCAGTGCCAAAGCCGATGCTCTTAACCCACCCTCCTTCCCCCGGGGAGGGCTCCGGCGGCAGCAGCAGCAGCAGCAGCAGCAGCAGCAGCAGCAGCAGCAGCAGCAGCAGCGGCAGCAGCAGCAGCATCGCCGCAGCGCCGGGCGCGAACCCCCCAGGCGTTTTGTCCTGCTTCTTCCTAGCAACTGGGAGCGGATTGCGAGCCGCGGAGGGGTCTGCCCCCGAGGCGCTGGCTAAATCCACTGCCTTTGTCACAACAAGAACAAATCCCACCTTTGAAGTTTTTTCCCTTCTTGTTACAAGGGGAATGTCTTTTGTTTAATCCATTTTAGCCTTTAATGCCTGACCTGGATCAATCCTGTTGGGTAGATTACACACTGCTCACGCCGACTTTAAACTGCCCTACAGGGATTTTTACTTCTCCCCCACTTCCCTCTCCTTTCTCCCCCCCTTCCCTCTCCTTTCTCTCCCCCCTTCCCTCTCCTTTCTCTCCCCCCTTTTCCTCTCCTTTCTCTCCCTTCTCCCCCCTTTCCTCTCCTTTCTCCCACCACTTCCCTCTCCTTTCTCCCCCCTTCCCTCTCCTTTCTCCCACCACTTCCCTCTCCTTTCTCTCCCACCTTCCTTCTCCTTTCTTCCCCCCTTTCCTCTCCTTTCTCCCCCCTCCTTCCCTCTCCTTTCCCCCTCCACTTCCCTCTCCTTTCTCCCCCCTCCTTCCCTCTCCTTTCTCCCCCCCCCCCCTTTCCTCTCCTTTCTCCCCCCACTTCTCTCTCCTTTCTCCCCCCTTCCCTCTCCTTTCTCCCCCCACTTCCCTCTGCTTTCTCTCCCTCCTTCCGTCTCCTTTCTCCCCCCTCCTTCCTTCTCCTTTCTCTTCCCTCTTCCCTCTCCTTTCTCCCACCACTTCCCTCTCCTTTCTCCCCCCACTTCCCTCTCCCATCTCCCTGCCACATCGATGGGAGAATCTCAGCAACAGCCAGCAGTCGTTCTTTAGCCCCTCGCTCACATTGGGAGAGCAGCCTGTCTCCTAACAAAGGGGTAGGGGAGGGAGCAAACCCTCAAATATCAAACCAGATTTAATCAGCTCTGAGGTCTTTCAATCTCACATTCACAGCAGATCTTTATTAGTTATGAAGATCAGTGCAGAACTTGGCTGGGCCCTGCACTGGCTCCGTGGAGAAGGAGGACATGGAGGACAGAAAAGGAGGGCATGGAGGACAGAAAAGGAGGGCATAGCTTCATGTCCTCCTCTTCTGTTTCATGTTCCCTTTGGGACTAGACTTGCTCACCCTTACAGGCCATCCCAGAACCATCCTGAGGAAAAGCCTGGGAGATGCTAGCCCAGGATTGCTGCAGTGCAGTTGTCAAGGTGTCCAGCACCCACACCACTGCACTGTCCTGCTCCAGCCAGGGTCTGAAAATGGAGCAAGGGGAGACTTAGATTGGACATTGGGAAGTTCTTTGCTGTGAGGGTGGTAAAACACTGGAATGGATTGCCCAGAGAAGTTGTGGACACCTCATTTTTGGAAGTGTTTAAGCCCAGGCTGGATGAGGCATGAGGAACCTGGTCTAGTAGGAATGTCACTGCCCATGGCAGGGGGCTTGGGGCTAGGTCATCCTCAATGTCCTTTCCAACTCGAGCCAGTCTGTGATTCTATGATCTCATTGCTCATGGGAGTGAAAGGTGGTAAAAGCTGCTACCAGGAGGGCCCAGACATATGATCATAGAGTCAAGCAGGTTGGAAGAGACCTCCAAGCTCAGCCAGCCCAACCTAGCACCCAGCCCTGCCCAAGCAACCAGACCATGGCACTAAGTGCCCCAGCCAGGCTTGGCTTCAACACCTCCAGCCACACAGACTCCACCACCTCCCTGGGCAGCCCATTCCAATGCCAATCACTCTCTCTGACAACAACTTCCTAACAACATCCACCCTAGACCTGCCCTGGCACAACTCCAGACTGTGTCCCCTTCTTCTGTTGCTGCTTGCCTGGCAGCAGAGCCCAACCCCACCTGGCTACAGCCTCCCTGCAGGCAGCTGCAGGCAGCAATGAGCTCTGCCCTGAGCCTCCTCTGCTGCAGGCTGCACACCCCCAGCTTCCTCAGCCTCTCCTCACAGGGCTCTGCTCCAGGACCCTCCCCAGCCTTGCTGCCCTGCTCTCAACACCTTCCAGCACCTCAACAGCTCTCTGCAATTCAGGAGCCCAGAACTGGACACAGCACTCAAGGTGTGTCCTGAGCAGTGCTGAGCACAGGGGCAGAAGAACCTCCCTTGTCCTGCTGCCCACACTGCTCCTGAGCCAGGCCAGGATTTAGGCAGGGGATGTGTGACTTCAGCATGTGTGACTCCCATCCAAGGCCAATGAATGCAGAATCAAGGTTTTGCTGAAGCTGACTGACTCAGTCTTCCACTCTCACTCCTCCAGCAGCTCACAACCAGCCACCATCCAAAGTTACCCACAGCACACACCCCACGTGTGCGTGAGCAGATGCACCACCACCACCACTGCCAACAGGAGCCACAAAATGCCCAGCAGAGCCCTGCTGTGTCACCCAGAGGGACTGAGCAAAGGGTAGAACCAGTTTAAGAATCATAGAATCAAGCAGATTGGAAGAGACCTCCAAGCTCATCCAGTCCAACCTAGCACCCAGCCCTATCAGAGACAAAGTCCCATCCCAGGGGTTGGATCTGGTCATCCCAGGATATTGTGACATTGTTATTGCATTCCACTTTCTGGTGTCACAGCTTATCAGGCAGTGCCTGGTTGATACTGTTCCTTTCCCCTCCCTGCCTTCCCTCCCCTCTCTTATTTTCTCTGGGGAAAGTGCACATTTTTACTTCTCTTATGGTTTGTGTGGGGCAGATGGCTTGCTGCAGCAAAAACAACCCCCTGGATTGGAGTGGCCATGGGTTAGAGCAGATCAATCAGATCATAGAATCATATCTTAGAATCAAGCAGGTTGGAAGAGACCTCCAAGATCTTCAAGCCCTCTAAGACTGGATGACCTTGGAGGTCTCTTCCAACCTACTTGATTCTAGGATTCTATGATCATCCAGGCCAACCTAGCACCCAGCCCTGGCCAACCAACCAGACCATGGCACTAAGTGCCTCATCCAGGCTTTTCTTGAAGATCTCCAGGGACAGAGACTCCACCACCTCCCTGGGCAGCCCATTCCAATGGGAAATCACTCTCTCTGACAACAACTTATCATAGAATCAAGCAGGCTGGAAGAGAGCTCCAAGCTCATCCAGTCCAGCCTAGCACCCAGCCCTGGCCAAACAACCAGACCATGGCACTAAGTGCCCCAGCCAGGCTTGGCTTCAACACCTCCAGCCACACAGACTCCACCACCTCCCTGGGCAGCCCATTCCAATGCCAATCACTCTCTCTGACAACAACTTCCTAACAACATCCAGCCTAACAGACTTCCTATCCCCATTCCTGGGGGCTTTTCCTTTGCTTTTGTAGAGCCAAGCCCCAGCGATAGGAGCAGTAAACTTCCCTGGCTGGCTCGGGTAGGGGTGAGTTAGCCCCTAGGCATCCCTCAGGACATTCAAGTAAGGCTCCATCTTCTTTCACTTTTTATGAGACTTGATATGCTCTGAAATTAGTAACCCTCCATTAGCTCTCCAAATAGCTCTGAATCATTAGGGTCAGTACATCTGCACTCCTCGAAATGAGCTTTTACCTGAATTAGCATCTCAAAGAGGCAGGACTCCCTTCCCTGGGTTTAATTCCAGCGTCCTGCCGCACATCAGGATGGTTTTTGGTGGCCAATCCAAGCCCCGCATCCCAAAATACATTCAGGGGAACCTGCTGGCTTGTTTAAAATGTTCTTTTCCCTTCCCATTCTTTACTAAATGCCTATTATATTAATGTTTAAAATCCATTTAAGTTCATCCTGGGTGGCTTTGTGAAAGGACAGAGGCTCCATCACTGTAATTAGATGATTTATTGCCCTCTCGTGGTGGCCCAGGCTCACTAGAGAAGCTGTGATTTAAATTGGATGATCCTTCCAAGAGGGTTTGAGTGAGAAATAAAGGGAGAGTTATTAATACCATTAGAGAGCAGCAGTGCCTAAGTGAGGGGGAGATACTGTGCTAGGAGAGGGATTAGCCAAAACTTGCTGCTTTGGAGCTGAGAGCTGCTGTCACAAGTGTCCTGCCCCATGTGGGACTGACATCAGCTGTCAGCTGGAGCTGTGAGTAAGGCAAGGTGCTGGCACGACCACAGGCACATCATCATACCCCCAGCATGTTAGCCAAAATCCCTGGGGTTAGAGTGGCAAATCACTGCCCCAGGATTTGCTGCTCCAGCCCAGCCAAGTGTCTCTGCTCTGCTCTCTGTGTGGAGCCATCTCTGTCCTCTCTCTCTTGGAATGATAGAATCACCCAGGCTGGAAGAGAGCTCCAAGCTCAGCCAGCCCAACCTAGCACCCAGCCCTGCCCAACCAACCAGACCATGGCACTAAGTGCCCCAGCCAGGCTTGGCTTCAACATCTCCAGGCACAGAGACTCCACCACCCCCTTGGGCAGCCCATTCCAATGCCAATCACTCTCTCTGCCAACAACTTCCTCCTAACATCCAGCCCAGACCTCACCTGGCACAGCTTGAGGCTCTGTCTCCTTCTTGTCTTGCTGCTTTCCTGGCAGCAGAGCCCAACCCCACCTGGCTACAGCCTCCCTGCAGGCAGCTGCAGGCAGCAATGAGCTCTGCCCTGAGCCTCCTCTGCTGCAGGCTGCACACCCCCAGCTCCCTCAGCCTCTCCTCACAGGGCTCTGCTCCAGGCCCCTCCCCAGCCTTGCTGCCCTTCTCCAAACACCTTCCAGCACCTCAACATCTCTCTTGAATGGAGGGGCCCAGAACTGGACACAGCACTGCAGGTGTGTCCTGAGCAGTGCTGAGCACAGGGGCAGAAGAACCTCCCTTGCCCTGCAGGCCACCTCCCTCACGTTTAATGTAGTGAAATCTCAGCTGTAACCTGGTGTTACTGCTGTTGATTGCTCACACTGAAATGTGAGCAGCCTGCTTTTGCACCTTCAGCTGTGAATGAAGATCAAATAGGTTGGGAGCAAGTTTGGTATGTGAGAGGCAGGTGAGCTTTGAGGTCTCTGGTGCTGGGCACTGCTGCCTCATCTTCAGCTCCTCTCTCCCAGCACCCCCAGCTCCCTCTCTGCCTGCCTGCTCTCAGCCACTCTGGCCCCAGCCTGTAGTGCTGTCTGGGGTTGTTGTGGCCAAAGTGCAGAACCCTGCCCTTGCCCTTGCTCAATCTCATCCCCTTGGCCTCTGCCCACCCATCCAGCCTGGCCAGGTCCCTCTGCAGGGCTCTGCTACCCTCCAACAGCTCCACAGCCGCTCCCAGCTTGGTGTCATCTGCAAACTCACTGATGCTGCACTCAATCCCCTGCTCCAGATGATCAATAACTCAGCTCTAGATGCAAACCACTCAGTCATTCACAGCCAAGCTTTGACATGCAGTTTAGGGTGAACCTGGAAGAGTAAAGGTTGTTGGTTGGACTTGGTGATCCTGAGGGTCATTTCACCCTACATGGGGGTGTTTCACCTGCTTGGGGTTGCTGTAGCCAAAGTGTAGGAGCCTGCACTATAGGCCAGGATGTAAACTTGGAAGCTTTCTGCCCTGGTGCTCCACAGGGTCTGGCCAAAGCTCCCTGGTGCCCTGTCCTCTCGCACCATGCTGGCAGGTGTCTGGGCCAAAGGCACTGCTGTGCGCAGAGAGCTTAGGTAATCCTGGCTGTGTGTTTGGGTCTGAGTGCTCCTTTCAATTTAGCTTAACTCACTGAGGAATTGACTTAAACTAGATTGATATAAGCCACTCTTAAAAGATTTAAGCCCCATCGTAAGAGGATGTGCTCATGGTTTTACACTGTATTAACCCAGGCATTTGAATAGCAGCTCCGGGCTAGGTCTGTGCTTGGGGTTTATACCAAATGGCTTCAGTTCAGGCCAGCCTGGGCTTCTAATTCAATCAGTGAAAGATGGTCCTGAGCATTCACTTAACAGCAGTGGGAAATGGATCTTGCAGTGGGTTAATGTCCCTCCCTGCAGAGGGACCTGGCCAGGCTGGATGGGTGGGCAGAGGCCAATGGGATGAGACTGAACAAAGCCAAGTGCAGGGTTCTGCACTTTGGCCACAACAACCCCAAGCAGCACTGCAGGCTGGGGACAGTGTGGCTGAGAGCAGGCAGGCAGAGAGGGAGCTGGGGATGCAGGTGGATAGCAGGCTGAAGCGGAGGCAGCAGTGCCCAGGTGGGCAGCAGAGCCAATGGCATCCTGGGCTGGCTCAGGAGCAGTGTGGGCAGCAGGACAAGGGAGGTTCTTCTGCCCCTGTGCTCAGCACTGCTCAGGCCACCCCTTGAGTGCTGTGTCCAGTTCTGGGATCCTCAATTCAAGAGAGATGTTGAGGTGCTGGAAGGTGTTTGGAGAAGGGCAGCAAGGCTGGGGAGGGGCCTGGAGCAGAGCCCTGTGAGGAGAGCCTGAGGGAGCTGGGGGTGTGCAGCCTGCAGCAGAGGAGGCTCAGGGCAGAGCCCATTGCTGTCTGCAGCTGCCTGCAGGGAGGCTGTAGCCAGGTGGGGTTGGGCTCTGCTGCCAGGCAGCCAGCAGCAGAAGAAGGGGACAGAGTCTGGAGCTGTGCCAGAGGAGGTCTAGGCTGGATGTTGTTAGGAAGTTGTTGTCAGAGAGAGTGATTGGCATTGGAATGGGCTGCCCAGGGAGGTGGTGGAGTCTCTGTGGCTGGAGATGTTGCAGCCAAGCCTGGCTGGGGCACTTAGTGCCATGGTCTGGTTGGTTGGCCAGGGCTGGGTGCTAGGTTGGGCTGGCTGAGCTTGGAGCTCTCTTCCAACCTGCCTGATTCTATGATTCTAAATAAATTCTATGATTCTATGATTCTAAAACCTTGATTTTTAACATAGTACTTATGAAACTCTTTGGTTGGGTCCCATGAGCACATGGACCATCAACCTGAAATGCACCAGCACCCTTCATCCCTGCTCTCCTCACCCTCCAGGATTCCCCCACCTGGCTCTGGGCAGCATCTTTCTGGAAGACCTACACCACCCACTGATGAAATCACAGAAATCCAATCTATGATGCTCCTCTCCCAAGCACCATCTGGCAGAACATTACAGGCCACAGGATCTGGTGGGGGCTGGAAGGGATCTCTGGAGGTCATCTCATCCAACTACTCTGCTAAAGCACCCACAGCAGGTTGCCCAGGATTGCAACTTCCAGGCAGGCTTGGAATCTCTCCAGAAAAGCCTCCAGAGCTGCTCTGGTCCTACTCCAATGCTCTGGTAGCCTCACAGGAAAGAAGTTCTTCCTTGTGATAACTGTGAGTAGAACCTTTAGATAACTGGGAGTATTGGGAGCATCTGAACAGGGCTGCAAGGTAGGGTGGGATGCTTTTGAGTTACAGGTTGTTGGTAGTTTTGGCTCAGCACACCCAAAACTTGCATGAATCAGGTTTAAATTGGAAGGGATCTCCAAGATCATCCAGTTCCAACCCCCTGCCATAGGCAGGGACACTTCCCACTAGAACAGGTTGCTGAGGGACTCATCCAACCTGGCTTTGAACACCTCCAGGGAGGTTGTGGAGCACAGAAGCACCCAATGTGATCAAAGATCACATTGGGTGCTTCTGTGCTCCACAACCTCCCTGGGCAACCTGTGCCAGTGTCTCACCACCCTCAACCTGTGCCAGTCTCTCACCACCCTCACTGCAAACAACTTCTTCCTAACTTTAATCCTCATCCTGCCATTCCCAGACCTTGTCAATAGTCCCTCCTCAGCCTTCCTGTAGCCCCCTTCAGATCCTGCAAGGCCACTCCAAGGTCTCCTGGAAGCCTTCTCTTCTCCAGGCTGCACAGCCCCAACTCTCTCAGCCTGTGCTCACAGCAGAGCTGCTGCAGCCCTCTCAGCATCTTGGTGGCCTCCTCTGGACTGGCTCCAACAGTTCCATGTCCTGCTTGTGCTGGGGGCTCCAGAACTGCCCCCAGGACTGCAGGTGGGGTGTGAGGAGAGCAGAGCCAAGGGGCAGAATCCCCTCCCTTGCCCTGTGCCCACACTGCTCTGGCTGCAGCCCAGCACAGGGTTGTGTCTGGGCTGCACTCACACTGCAGGCTCCTGTTGAGCTTTGCATCACCCCAGACCCCCAGGTCCTGCTCCTCAGGGCTGCTCTCAGCCATTCCCCACCCAGCCTGGAGCTGTGCTTGGGATTGCCCTGATCCAGGTGCAGCACCTTGCTGTTGAATGCCATGAGGTTGGCTAGAAAGTAGGGGTCTGAGGAGAGCAGAGCCACGGGGCAGAATCCCCTCCCTTGCCTTGCAGAAGCAGCATCCCTACAATAAAGAGGTTTGCTCTTATTCCAAAGCTCTTAGCACCCCAGAGGTGCCATAGGTGGTGATGCCGCGGGTGATGCCGAGCCGAGCCTGCCTGCACCACCCCACCTTGGCCGTTAGATGGCAGCAGCGCTCAGGGATGGAGGCGTCCGGGCAGCCGCAGTCCCCCCCAGCCCCTTCCCCTGCACCAGCCAAGGTCTTCGCTACCGGCTTCAGGTCACTGCTGCGGGGTAGAGGATTGCCTCGCAGGCTGCACACAGAGCGGCAGCGGGCACGGGCATGGGCACGGGCATGGGCATGGAATGCTGAGGGCTTTTCATAGAATAGAAGCAGAGAATCAACCAGGATGGAAGAGACCTCCAAGATCACCCTGTCCAACCCAGCACCCAGCCCTAGCCCATCATAGAGTCATAGAATCAACCAGGATGGAAGAGACCTCCAAGATCACCCTGTCCAACCTAGCACCCAGCCCTGGCCCATCATGAAGTCATAGAATCACCTAGGATGGAAGAGACCTCTGAGATCACCCTGTCCAACCTAGCACCCAGCCCTGGCCCATCATAGAGTCATCGAATCAACCAGGATGGAAGAGAGCTCTGAGATCACCCTGTCCAACCCAGCACCCAGCCCTGGCCCATCATAGAGTCATCGAATCAACCAGGATGGAAGAGAGCTCTGAGATCACCCTGTCCAACCCAGCACCCAGCCCTGGCCCATCATAGAGTCATCGAATCAACCAGGATGGAAGAGACCTCCAAGATCACCCTGTCCAACCTAGCGCCCAGCCCTGGCCCATCACAGAGTCATAGAATCAACCAGGATGGAAGAGAGCTCTGAGATAACCCTGTCCAACCTAGCACCCAGCCCTAGCCCATCACAGAGCCATAGAATCAACCAGGATGGAAGAGAGCTCTGAGATCACCCTCTCCAACCTAGCACCCAGCCCTGGCCAAGCAACCAGACCATGGCACTAAGTGCCCCAGCCAGGCTTGGCTTCAACACCTCCAGCCACACAGACTCCACCACCTCCCTGGGCAGCCCATTCCAATGCCAATCACTCTCTCTGACAACAACTTCCTAACAACATCCAGCCTAGACCTGCCCTGCCACAGCTCCAGACTCTGTCCCCTTCTTCTGTTGCTGCTTGCCTGGCAGCAGAGCCCAACCCCACCTGGCTACAGCCTCCCTGCAGGCAGCTGCAGACAGCAATGAGCTCTGCCCTGAGCCTCCTCTGCTGCAGGCTGCACCCCCCCAGCTCCCTCAGCCTCTCCAGGCATTTCACCAGCTTGAGACTGTGTCCCCTTGTTCTGTTGCTGCTTGCCTGGCAGCAAAGCCCAACCCCACCTGGCCACAGCCTCCCTGCAGGTACTTGTAGCCATGTAGCCATGTAGGATGTGCTGCCAAGTCTCAGGTGTCAGTTAAGGAACCCCAAGGGATTTTGGGCTTCAGGGATAGTGTTCAGGAAATGCTTGAGGTTGTCTTCCCAGGGACTGGGTGTGTAGCTAGAGGGGACTGTGGCCACCAGTCTGGGGTGACATCAGAGTGATGTGCAGCAGCTGCTGCTGCATCTGAAGCACAGGAGCACGACCCAGCTGCTGGGAGGTGGCTTTAAACTGCAATGCAGTCCTTCAGCAGGTATCTTGAGCCCTGCTGGGAAGGAATCAGAGAGCAGCACTTTCATAAGTGATGCTTCCAGCCCCAGCTTTCTGGTTTTGTTCCCATCAGGAGCAGACTACACAGAATAGAGAAGGAGAAGAGGATCCAGGGATGCACAAGGGGACTTGTAAGGCACAGGGTTTGTGCTTTGTTTTCTGACACATCCATTTGCTCAGTCTCACTTTGTCTTATCTGCCACCCTGATAAGAGTCCTGGGGGAAAACTCAGCAGAGAAATTAGCAACCAAGAGCTATTTTATCAGGTCTGTGGACAAACATGGGGACAGAGAGCAGTGTGTCCTATGGGCCACTGGAGATAGGGGTGCCTGGAAACCAAAGGGCTGGTGTACAAAAGAGGTCAGAAAGCTGACACAGATTTTGGGGTGGGTTTCTTCTTTGCTAGTACCACTTCTGCAAGTGCCTGGCATGCCCATGCCCACACCCCATGGGGAGCTGCAGGTTCAAGCTCTGGTAACGAGAGGGTATCTGACCATGGAGTGACTCTAGAAAGTCTTTGCTTCAGAAGAATAAGGAAAGAAAAAGCTTTTTGTGTTCTGCTGAACTCTCAGCTGGGTCTGCTCCAGAGCCCAAGCAAAGCTCCTCATCCCCACTGCCTGCTATATTCCACTGCAGCACATGGAGTCATTCAGGTTGCAAAAGGTCTTTGAGATCAGCAGGTCCAACAATTAACCTAACACAACCAAGGGCACCACTGAACCATAAAATCATAGAATCAGCCAGGTTGGAAGAGACCTCCAAGCTCAGCCAGCCCAACCTAGCACCCAGCCCTGTCCAATCAACTAGACCATAGAATCATAGAATCAAGCAGGTTGGAAGAGACCTCCAAGCTCATCCAGTCCAACCTAGCACCCAGCCCTGGCCAAGCAACCAGACCATGGCACTAAGTGCCCCAGCCAGGCTTGGCTGCAACACCTCCAGGGACAGCAACTCCACCACCTCCCTGGGCAGCCCATTCCAATGCCAATCACTCTCTCAGGCAGGAACTTCCTCCTAACATCCAGCCTGGACCTGCCCTGGCACAGCTTGAGACTGCTCCAAGCTTGGAGCATTCATGGACATTTTTAAGACTCAAGTAGAGGTCCTGGCACTTGGACTTTTTGAACCTTGTAGCACTGCCCTCAGCCAATAGAGCAACCCAGATGCCTCCTGTGAGCAGCAGAGCAGCATCTTCCCAGAGCCTGGGCTGCAGCAGCAGAAGTGTGGCCAGCAGGGCCAGGGAGGGGATTCTCCCTCTCTGCTGTGCTCTGCTGAGACCCCACCTGGAGTGCTGCATCCAGTTCTGGAGCCCCTGGGACAAGTGGGATGTGGAGATGCTGGAGAGTGTCCAGAGCAGGGCCAGGAGGATGCTGAGAGGCTGCAGCAGCTCTGCTGTGAGCACAGACTGAAAGAGTTGGGGCTGTGCAGGCTGGAGCAGAGGACCTTCTTGTGGACCTTCTTGTGGCCTTCCAGCATCTGAAGGGGGCTCCAGAAAAGCTGGGGAGGGACTTTTGAGGCTGTGAGGGAGTGGCAGGAGTGGGGGGAATGGAGCAAAGCTGGAGGTAGGGAGAGTGAAGCTGGCCATGAGGAGGAAGTTGTTGAGCATGAGAGTGGTGAGAGGCTGGAGTGGGTTGCCCAGGGAGGTGGTTGAGGCCCCATGGCTGGAGGTGCTTGAGGCCAGGCTGGCTGAGGCTGTGTGCAGCCTGCTCTAGGGTAGGGTGTCCCTGGGCATGGCAGGGGGTTGGTACTGGCTGCTCCTTGTGCTCCCTTCCAACCCTGACTGATTCTATGATTCTGTGATTCTATGTCTCTATGACTCTGTGACTGTGATTCTGTGACTATCATTCTGTGATCTCTCCTCTGTAAATGCAAGAGAAAAAAAAAAAAAACAAACCCAACCCCCACACCACCAGAGACTGGAAACACTGCAGAGAAAGCCACAGAGGCACTGACCATGCTCTCCAAACCTGGGAAACAGCCTGGAGGTTTCAGAGCAGGTTGAGGTTTACCATCACCCACCCACGCCCGACACTGCAGAGCTGCAGATGAAGGAGTTAAGCAGATCAACATCATCCAAATGTAGAGTTAAAAAAAAACAACATGAAAAGGGTGGGAAAACTTGCCCATGACCTTCTGCTGTAACCTTTCTCTGCCTCCTTGATGAGATTCAGCAGCCCCTGCCTGCCAAGGAGGAGGCTCAGGAGATGCCAAGCGCGATGGAGCTGCCGGCGCAGGGGGATTTTGTGCCCTAGCAGTGTGCACTGCAGTGGTTTGCACCATCAGGGGTGGGGGAGCAGGAGGCCACAAGCACAAATGTTGGGGGAGGGGAAAAAAAAAACATAGTATTAAAATAAAACCACCTTAATGACTCTCCCAAGGGCTGCTTCAGAGCTACCCTGGAGCCGACAGCCAGGTTGAGAGGGTTCGTTAAGGAGGCTGGCAGGCAGATGTGCCCCAATCGTGGCATCAGGCTGCGGTCCCTCACCTTAAAACGGGGCACTTGGCCACCAGGTAGCGAAAGGGGAGGGTGGAGGAGCTCTAAAGCAGCTCTTCTCATCAAGCGTTTGGAAGGAAGCAGCGGCAGCGAGGAAGAAGCTGGCTTAAACCAGTGGCATTGTTTTCTCGGCCGGGGCGTTCTGCTCAGTGCCACACGCAGCGGTGCCAAGAGAGGGCAGCCCAAGCCACCACATCAACGCCGAGCAGACGTCTGGGGGAATGTAGCAAGCAAGCATTAGAATCATAGAAGCAAGAAGGTTGGAAGAGAGCTCCAAGCTCAGCCAGCCCAACCTAGCACCCAGCCCTGGCCAATCAACCAGACCATGGCACTAAGTGCCCCAGCCAGGCTTGGCTTCAACACCTCCAGCCACACAGACTCCACCACCTCCCTGGGCAGCCCATTCCAATGCCAATCACTCTCTCTGACAGGAACTTCCTAACAACATCCAGCCTAGACCTGCCCTGCCACAACTTCAGGCTGTGTCCCCTTGTTCTGTTGCTGCTTGCCTGGCAGCAGAGCCCAACCCCACCTGGCTACAGCCTCCCTGCAGGCAGCTGCAGACAGCAATGAGCTCTGCCCTGAGCCTCCTCTGCTGCAGGCTGCACACCCCCAGCTCCCTCAGGCTCTCCTCACAGGGCTCTGCTCCAGGCCCCTCCCCAGCCTTGCTGCCCTTCTCCAAACACCTTCCAGCACCTCAACATCTCTCTTGAGTTGAGGAGCCCAGAACTGGACACAGCACTCAAGGGGTGGCCTGAGCAGTGCTGAGCACAGGGGCAGAAGAACCTCCCTTGTCCTGCTGCCCACACTGCTCCTGAGCCAGCCCAGGATGCCATTGGCTCTGCTGCCCACCTGGGCACTGCTGCCTCAGCTTCAGCTCCTCTCTCCCTGCACCCCCAGCTCCCTCTCTGCCTGCCTGCTCTCAGCCACTCTGGCCCCAGCCTGTAATGGAGTCACCATCCCTGGAGGTGTTGCAGCCAAGCCTGGCTGGGGCACTTAGTGCCATGGTCTGGTTGATTGGCCAGGGCTGGGTGCTAGGTTGGACTGGGTGATCTTGGAGGTCTCTTCCAACCTGCTTGATTCTATGATTCTATGATCTAGATGTCCCTGATTGCTGCAGGGTGATTGGAGTAGATGACCTTTAAATATTCCTTCTAGCCCAAACTATCCTCTGATTCTATGATTCTGTGGTTACTAACCAGGGCATGAATCAGATCCAGGTGCCCATATGAACAGGTCTTGGCCACATCATCTCTCAGAGTAAGGAGTTTTCATGATCTGCCTGGACCTTTTTGTCTCCTGAGGCCCCTTCCATGCAGAAAGTGGTAGCTTTGCACACCCCTGGAGCCTTTAGTAACTAGGAACAACAAAAGCAGTGGAGCCAGGGTAAGGGACTGTGTCAGTGTGCAAGCAGCCAGGGCTTCAGGGCTTTTCCAAGCCAGTGTCTTTAGCTCAGCAGCTCTATTTGTGGGGAAGAAGCAGGTGGGGTGCACCAGGCTCCCCAGGCCATTCAGACTGTGTGTTGTTTGCAGTCCCAGCTGCAACACTGAGCTCCTTTCTGCCACTTCAGTGCAGATTTGGGCAGCCTTAGAAGGCAAGCAGGTGTGACCCCAGGGAAGAGAGTGGCACCTCCCCAATGATTGCTCCCACAGGGCTCAGGAAGAGCTCTATCCCTCTTTGTGACACTGGATGTTTTCCTTTCTGAAAGAAAACAGCAACACAAGACCCCCTTTTTGTGTGTGTGTGTCTCTCAGAGCCCAGCTGAAGCTGGGCTGCATCCAAGAGAGGGTTCAGCCATGGTGCTGGTGGAAATCCAGGACATCCAAATGGGGAGCTGCTCCTGAAGCATCTGAATTTTGCATGGACAAAGTAAATGAATCAGGAGGAAGAAGAATTGCCCAGCAAACTCCCTCGACATGCTGTGCCAATTTAAAGCAGTGTTAATGATGATTTATTGATTTGGAGAGGTGCTTAGATTTATAGGAGCAGCAAGGGCCTGTCTGTAGTGCCAGTAACGTGGCACTGGCTGGCTGGGCTGAGCATGCATGCACCTGTCAGTGCCTGAAGTTCAGCACAGAGGGAGGAGGAAAGGAGGAAGGAGGAAAGGAGGAGAGGAAGGAGGAAAGCAGAGGAAGGATGAAAAGAAGGAGAGGAAATGAAGGAAAGGAAAGGAGAGGAAGGAGGAAAGGAAGGAGAGGGAAGGGGAAGGAAGGAAGGAAGGAAGGAAGGAAGGAAGGAAGGAAGGAAGGAAGGAAGGAAGGAAGGAAGGAAGGAAGGAAGGAAGGAAGGAAGGAAGGAAAAGGAGAAAGGGAAAAAGAAAGGGGGAAAGGGAGAAAGAGTGTAAAAGAGACAAAGAAAGAGAGAGAGAGAGCGAGAGAGAAAGAAAGAAAGAAAGAAAGAAAGAAAGAAAGAAAGAAAGAAAGAAAGAAAGAGGGAGAAAGAAAAAAGAGAGAAAGAGAGATAGAAAGAAAGAGAAAGTGAGAAAGAAAGAGAGAGAAAGAAGGAAGGAAAGAAAGAAAGAAGGAAAGAAAAAGAAGGAAAGAAGGAGAGAAGGAGAGAAGGAGAGAAAGAAAGAAAGAAAGAAAGAAAGAAAGAAAGAAAGAAAGAAAGAAAGAAAGAAAGAAAGAAAGAAAGAAAGAAAGAAAGAAAGAAAGAAAGAAAGAAAGAAAGAAAGAAAGAAAGAAGAGAGAAAGAAAGAAAGAAGAGAGAAAGAGGGAAAGAAATGAGGAGGAAAGAAAGGAGGGAAAGAGGAAAGAAGGAAAGGAGAAAAGAGAGAAAGGAGGGAAGCAAGAAAGAAGGGAGGGAGGGAGGGAAGGAAGGAAGGAAGGAAGGAAGGAAGGAAGGAAGGAAGGAAGGAAGGAAGGAAGGAAGGAAGGAAGGAAGGAAGGAAGGAAGGAAGGAAGGAAGGAAGGAAGGAAGGAAGGAAGGAAGGAAGGAAGGAAGGAAGGAAGGAAGGAAGGGCAACAAAGCTGGTGAGGGGCCGGGAGCACAAATCCTATGAGGAGAGGCTGAGGGAACTGGGCCTGTTTAGCCTGGAGAAGAGGAGGCTCAGGGGTGATCTTATTACTGTCTACAACTACCTGAAGGGGCATTGTAGCCAGGTGGGGGGTGGCCTCTTCTGCCAGGCAACCAGCAATAGAACAAGGGGACACAGTCTCAAGCTGTGCCAGGGTAGGTCTAGGCTGGATGTCAGGAGGAAGTTCTTCCCAGAGAGAGTGATTGGCATTGGAATGGGCTGCCCAGGGAGGTGGTGGAGGCACTGTCCCTGGGGGTCTTCAAGCAAAGACTGCATGAGGCACTTAGTGTCATGGTCTGGTTGGTTGGGCAGGGCTGGGTGCTAGGTTGGACTGGATGAGCTTGGAGCTCTCTTCCAACCTGCTTGATTCTATGATTCTATGATTCTAAGGAAGGAAGGAAGGAAAAGAAAAGGGGAAAGGGAGAAAGAGAGAAAAAGAGACAGAAAGGAAGAGAGAAAGAAAGAAAGAAAGAAAGAAAGAAAGAAAGAAAGAAAGAAAGAAAGAAAGAAAGAAAGAAAGAAAGAAAGAAAGAAAGAAAGAAAGAAAGAAAGAAAGAAAGAAAGAAAGAAAGAAAGAAAGAAAGAAAGAAAGAAAGAAAGAAAGAAAGAAAGAAAACGGGAGAAAGAAAAAAAGAGAGAAAGAGAGAAAGAATGAAAGAAAGAGAGAAAGAAAGGAGGAGAGGAGGAAAGAAAGGAGAGAAAGAGGAAAGAAGAAAAGAGAGAAAGGAGGGAAGCAAGAAAGAAGGGAGGAAGGAAGGGAGGAAGGGAGGAAGGAAGGGAGGAAGGGAGGAAGGGAGGAAGGGAGGGAAGGAGGAAAGGAGGGAGGGAGGAAAGGAGGGAGAGAGGGAGGAAGGGGGTGTGTTCGTTTGTTCAGGGGCAAAAGCTAGTACAAAGGGAGGCCAAGGCTTGCTCCCAGCTGAAGCCGAGAGTGACTAAGCACCCAGCTGTCCTTCAGAGAGCCGAGCACTTAACTGGGCTGGAAAGCAGAGCAGGGATCAGTTGGAAAAGCAGAACTGCTGCCACATCAGGGCTCAGTTAACTGAACACCACCCTAAAGCCCTCAGCTGTCCCCAGAAGCAAAGGAAAGTCCCCCCAGGGGTTCAGCTGAGCAGGTGGAAATAGGTAACAATTCCCAGGCACCCCCAGCAGAAAAGGTGAGAGCAAGGAGCAGTGTACAGGGGCAAGAGATGATGCTTTAGAATCAACCAGGTTGGAAGAGACCTCCAAGCTCAGCCATCCCAACCTAGCACCCAGCCCTATCCAGTCAACCAGACCATGGCACTAAGTGCCTCAGCCAGGCTTGGCTTGAAGACTGAATAAAAGCACAGGGAGCCTGTGAATGAACTTGGGGCAACCTTCCCCAGAGGCCCTGGGTTGATGTGTTTACTAGCAGAGGTTGGTCTCTGCAAAGCCCAAAGCCCAAAGGTCAGAGTTGAACAGCAAAAAGACACTTTTCAGTAGGAAAGGCTTTTTGAGCATGGGTTCTGCTCTGGGCAGCTCAGCAAAGCCTTGGGCCAAGTGAAAAAGGCTTTCATGAAGATAAAGATTGAGAGGTGCTGGATGCCAAGAGCCTGGCAGAGGCCATGGACAGGAACACAGTGGACAGGGTAGGACTGGCCAGAGATTTTCATCAGGTCCTTACACAGGTCCCTTGGCTTTGTGGTTTGTCCAGAGGACATTCTCAGAGAGGAGAAAAATCCTCTTACACGGCCAAGGCAAGCCAATAGGTTCACTGAAGGACATGGTTTAGTGGTGACTTGGCTGTGCTAACAGTTGAACCAGATGAACTTAAGGGTCTCTTCTGGCCAAAATGATTCTGGAGTTCACAGGATCACAGATATTAGGGGTTGGAAGGGACCCAAAGAGATCATCAAGTCCAACCTCCATTTCAGAGTTCATGGAATCATAGAATAGAATCATAGAATCAATCAAGTTGGAAGAGAGCTCCAAGCTCATCCAGCCCAACCTAGCACCCAGCCCTGGCCAACCAACCAGACCATGGCACTAAGTGCCCCAGCCAGGCTTGGCTGCAACATCTCCAGCCACAGAGACTCCACCACCTCCCTGGGCAGCCCATTCCAATGCCAATCACTCTCTCTGACAACAACTTCCTAACAACATCCAGCCTAGACCTGCCCTGCCACAACTCCAGACTGTGTCCCCTTCTTCTGTTGCTGCTTGCCTGGCAGCAGAGCTCAACCCCACCTGGCTACAGCCTCCCTGCAGGCAGCTGCAGGCAGCAATGAGCTCTGCCCTGAGCCTCCTCTGCTGCAGGCTGCACACCCCCAGCTCCCTCAGGCTCTCCTCACAGGGCTCTGCTCCAGGCCCCTCCCCAGCCTTGCTGCCCTTCTCCAAACACCTTCCAGCACCTCAACATCTCTCTTGAATGGAGGAGCCCAGAACTGGACACAGCACTCAAGGTTTGTCCTGAGCAGTGCTGAGCACAGGGGCAGAAAAACCTCCCTTCTGTTCTGATAACCTGCTCCAGGCTCACTGTTAGGAGCAGTGTGGGGGATAAAGACTTTTTGTTTCTTGTTTTGTTTTTTAACAGGATGCAGAAAAGAAACAATTTCTCACAGCTCCAGCATGCCCCAGGTCAAACAGACACTGTAGAAATGACTTCCCTGCCCAAGAAGATCCTCATGAGCTCCCTGTTGTTTGGTCAAACCTTTCACCAGCTTTTTGAAGTACAGGGAGGAAAAACAAATCCTTGCACAAATTCTGCCCATGGGATTATTCCAGGCTGAACCAGCCCAGAGAGCATGGAAATGTAAGAGAAACAGTCCAGCTCCTCAGCCTGGATACCACAGAATCCCAGCACCATGCAGGCTGGCAAAGCCCCTCAGCAGCACCAAGTCCAACCTATACTCTGCAAGATTCACCTTCAACCACATCCCTAAGCACCACATCCAACCCACCCTGAAACACAGCCAGGCTGGGTGACTCCAGCACCTCCCTGGGCAGCTCATTCCAGTCCCTGAGCACTCTCTCTGTGACAAACTATTTCCTAACGTCCAATCTAAACCTCCTCAGACTCAGCCTGAGGCCATTCCCCCTTGTTCTGTCTCCAATGAGCTGTGAGCAGAGCCCAGCAGCAGCCTCTCCACTGGGTCAGTTCAGGTAGCTGTAGGCAGCAATATCCCTAACCTCTGCATCCCAGTGGAGCTTTTGGATAGAGCTATTCCCCCACCTCTGCATCCCAATGGAGCTCTTGGACAGAGCCATGCCCCCACCTCTGCATCCCAATGGAGCTCTTGGACAGAGCAATATCCCCACCTCTGCATCCCAATGGAGTTCTTGGATAGAGCCATGTCCCCACCTCTGCATCCCAGTGGAGCTCTTGGACAGAGCCTCCATGTCCAAACACACCCCAGAGGCATGAGGTACCCCATTTATGATGGGAAAGAGGAAGGTTACTTTCTCAGCAGACAAATTATCCTGACATTGTATGAGCCACAGAGAATGTTTCAGTTATTAAATGCTAACATATCTAATCTCTGGAGTGGTGAGGATGAATAGTCTGGATAAGGGAGGTGGTGGACATCATCCTTGGAGGTGTTGAAGACACAACTGGATGAGGCACTTAGTGCCATGGTCTGGTTGCTTGGCCAGGGCTGGGTGCTAGGTTGGACTGGTTGAGCTTGGAGGTCACATCCAACCTGGTGGATTCTATGATTCTATTCTCTGATTCCATGCCCACAGTTTGAAAGCCCAGCTATTTGGAGAGGGGAGGGGGCTGGGTCCTAGGGGCCCTCCAAAAGAGCCCTAGATAGGTAAGACATCATTAATAGATCAATGAGATGGAAATGAAAATGGAAGCAGATGAATCAGGGAGCTGGCAGGGGTCACAGATGAAGCATAGTGCATCTGCTGCCTCACAAGGCCACTGGCTCAGACACACTAATGCTTGCAATGATGAAGCTTCAGGGGTGATTAGAACAGAAATCACTGGTTTAAAATGCAGCCAGTTCTCCCCCCAACCCTTGGAGATGTGTTTGCTGCATCAGGGGCTGCTGCCCCGTGCTGCTCCTGCTTTCTAAAGGGTTGACTACCCCAGCCCAGCTGCACACACCCAGCTGCAGTCAGATGCCTGGGACCTTCACACAGACCTCGAGTCATAGAGTCACAGAATCAGTCAGGGCTGGAAGGGACCACAAGGAGCAGCCAGTTCCAACCCCCCTGCCATGCCCAGGGACACCCTACCCTAGAGCAGGCTGCACACAGCCTCAGCCAGCCTGGCCTCAAACACCTCCAGCCATGGGGCCTCAACCACCTCCCTGGGCAACCCACTCCAGCCTCTCACCACTCTCCTGCTCAACAACTTCCTCCTCACCTCCAGCCTCACTCTCCCCACCTCCAGCTTTGCTCCATTCCCCCCAGGCCTGGCACTCCCTCACAGCCTCAAAAGTCCCTCCCCAGATTTTTTGAGGCCCCTTCAGATCCTGGGAGGCCACAAGAAGGTCCCCTGGGAGCCTCCTCTCCTCCAGCCTGCACAGCCCCAACTCTTTCAGTCTGTGCTCACAGCAGAGCTGCTGCAGCCTCTCAGCATCCTCCTGGCCCTGCTCTGGACACACTCCAGCATCTCCACAGCCCTCTTGTCCCAGGGGCTCCAGAACTGGATGCAGGACTCCAGGTGGGGTCTCAGCAGAGCACAGCAGAGGAGGAGAATCCCCTCCCTGGCCCTGCTGGCCACACTGCTGCTGCTGCAGCCCAGGCTCTGCTTGGCTTTCTGGGCTGCAGGTGCACACTGCTGGCTCCTCTTGAGCTTCTCCTCCAGCAGCACCCCCAAGTCCCTCTCCTCAGGGCTGCTCTCCAGCCACTCACTGCCCAGCCTGGAGTTGTGCTTGGCATTGCCTCCACCCAGCTGCAGGACCTTGCACTTGCTCTTGTTGACCCTCCTGAGCTTGGCTTGTGCTCACCTCTGCAGCCTGCCCAGGTGCCTCTGGATGGATCCCTGCCCTCCAGCCTGGCTGCTGAGGTCCCTTCCAGCCACTCTCATTCTGTGATTTTCTGCTCACATAAACAGGCAGTTCCAACCTTACCCCAGAGGGTCTTTTCTGGGGCCCTTGGGTTTGGGTGCAGGGACACAAGGGCAAAAACACTGCAGGTGGACCCACACCAAGCATCAGCTATTTCAAGCCAGCACTGACCAGCCAAAGCTCACAAACTGATGCATTTTTCATTCTTCTCCCTATCCACACTTCCCTGTCTCTCTGCTATCAATCAAGGTGACACAGCCTGGCACTGCACCCCAAAGCCTCATCCATCAGCTCCATGCTGGCTGCCCCACTGAAAACCAAGCATTGAGGGCATTTTAGGGACACAAACCTGGAGATAGCAGCACTGTCTGGACATCCACACCAGGACCCATGGATGCAGGCAGAGAGCTACTCCCCATTTCCCCCTTTTCCTTCCTGGACACCACAGTCACTGAGATGTAAATGAGATCTATAAGCTAATCAAGCTTCTGCCCCTCTGGGCTTGAGAGGGAGAAATCATTGCTGGTGTTTCTATTTTTAAATGCATGGGAAGTGCCTGGGTTTTAGAGCAACAGGGTCAGCTCTGGCCCCAGCCTCACTGAGCCATGAGCCAGCTTATCACTGACTATGGGCTGTGAAGAGAGCTGCACTCTACCTCGATTTCAGCACCCAAAATATCCATAGGAGGAGGTAGTTCTTCAGCCTCCAAGGACAACTGCCTTGGATAGTTGCCCAGGCTGTGTAAAAAAGAGGGAGAAAGGGAAAAAGGCAAGTCCCAGTTTCCTGGCATGAGGACTACAGCAGGGACCACCGTGTTGCATCATGCTCCTTCCCATCTAGGGACACACCAGGGCTGACCCAGGGGTTCATCAGAGAATCAGAGAACCAAACAGGTTGGAAGAGAGCTCCAAGCTCAGCCAGCCCAACCTAGCACCCAGCCCTGCCCAACCAACCAGACCATGGCACTAAGTGCCCCAGCCAGGCTTGGCTTCAACACCTCCAGCCACAGAGACTCCACCACCTCCCTGGGCAGCCCATTCCAATGCCAATCACTCTCTCTGACAACAACTTCCTAACAACATCCAGCCTAGACCTGCCCTGCCACAACTTGAGATTGTGTCCCCTTGTCCTGTTGCTGCTTGCCTGGCAGCAGAGCCCAACCCCACCTGGCTACAGCCTCCCTGCAGGCAGCTGCAGACAGCAATGAGCTCTGCCCTGAGCCTCCTCTGCTGCAGGCTGCACACCCCCAGCTCCCTCAGCCTCTCCTCACAGGGCTCTGCTCCAGGCCCCTCCCCAGCCTTGCTGCCCTGCTCCAAACACCTTCCAGCACCTCAACAGCTCTCTGCAATGGAGGAGCCCAGAACTGGACACAGCACTCAAGGGGTGGCCTGAGCAGTGCTGAGCACAGGGGCACAAGAACCTCCCTTGTCCTGCTGCCCACACTGCTCCTGAGCCAGCCCAGGATGCCATTGGCTCTGCTGCCCACCTGGGCACTGCTGCCTCACCTTCAGCTCCTCTCTCCCACCACCCCCAGCTGCCTGCCTGCTCTCAGCCACTCTGGCCCCAGCCTGTAGTGCTGCTTGGGGTTGTTGTGGCCAAAGTGCAGAACCCTGCACTTGGCCTTGTTCAGTCTCATCCCATTGGCCTCTGCCCACCCATCCAGCCTGCCAAGGTCCCTCTGCAGGGCTCTGCTACCCTCCAACAGCTCCACAGCTGCTCCTAGCTTGCTGTCATCTGCAAACTCAGTGATGCTGGACTCAATCCCCTCATCCAGATCACCAATAATGATGTTGAACAGCACTGGGCCCAGCACTGATCCCTTCCACCTTCTTTTCACCCCTCTACCTTATCCCAGACTTTGCCTCACGTGCAAGGTGAGTTTGGAGAATCAGCCAGTGGGGTTAGAAAGCAGAAGGATTAGTTACACAGACTAAGGAGAGAAGAGAGGTAGCCAAAAGCCAGAGAACAACTCTGTGTTATCTATGTTTGTTTTCTTGTTGTTCTCCATCTCAGCAAGCCCATGAGTGCAGCAGCCATCACCACTGTTTCCTTTTCCCAACCTAGCACCTAATTCTTCTGGCCAAAATGTCCCAGTTAGGCTCAACCTAGCACCCAGGGAGACACTCTCTTCCAATGCAGTGACACCAAATCCTTCCTCCTCCCCCAAAAAAACAGCACAAAGTGACTCCAGCTGCACCCAGAAGTATTGCAGGAGCCTCATGGGTTCACATCACACAGAATCACAGAAGCATGCAGGGTGAAATGACCCTCAGGAGCTCAAATTCCAACCAACAGCCTTTACTCTACAAGGTTCACCCTAAAACTGCATGCCAAAGCTTGGCTGTGAATAGCTGAGAGGTTTGCACCCAGAGCTGAGTTATTGATGGTCTGGAGCAGGGGACTGAGTCCAGCAACAGTCAGTTTGCAGATCACAGAATCATAGAATCAAGCAGGTTGGAAGAGAGCTCCAAGCTCAGCCAGCCCAACCTAGCACCCAGCCCTGGCCAACCAACCAGACCATGGCACTAAGTGCCCCAGCCAGGCTTGGCTTGAAGATGGTAGCCTGGCTGTGAGGAGGAAGTTGCTGAGCATGAGAGTGGTGAGAGGCTGGAATGGGTTGCCCAGGGAGGTGGTTAAGGCCCCATGGCTGGAGGTGTTTGAGGCCAGGCTGGCTGAGGCTGTGTGCAGCCTGCTCTAGGGTAGGGTGTCCCTGGGCATGGCAGGGGGGTTGGAACTGGCTGCTCCTCATGGTCCCTTCCAACCCTGACTGATTCTGTGATCTCTTTGGGTCTCTTCCAACTCCTGTGAGCCTGGGATCTACCCTAAGGTGATGGAATTGCACAGCCAAATTTTTCAAGGGTGTGCTTTTATGCTGGGAAGTGTTTAAAAACCCAGAGTGGGATCTTAACAGAGCACCTCGTGTGTGTTTTCCAAAGACATCCATCCTTCGAGCACAGAACTCCCCTCTGCTTGCAGGGTATGGCAGGGCTGGGGCTGCCCACTGCGCTGGGGCTGCTGCAGTGCAGCCCTGGGAGAGCAAGGGACGGGACAATGAGGGAGGGAAGGACAAAACAGACGAGAGGGGAGGAGATAAAGGGGTGGGGGGAAGGAGAAATTAGGGGGAAGGAGAAAATGCAGGGAGGAAAGAGGAGAGGAGGAGGAGAGGAGGAGGAGGGGAGGAGGAGGAGGAGGAAGAGGGGGAGGGGGAGGGGAAGGGGGGAGGGGAGGGGAGGGGAGGGGAGGGGAGGGGAGGGGAGGGGAGAAGAGGGGAGAGGAGAGGAGAGGAGAGGAGAGGAGAGGAGAGGAGAGGAGAGGAGAGGAGAGGAGAGGAGAGGAGAGGAGAGGAGAGGAGAGGAGAGGAGAGGAGAGGAGAGGAGAGGAGAGGAAAAGGGGAGAGGAAAGAGGAGAAGAGAAGGAAGGAGAAAATGGGGGGAGGAAAGAGTAGAGGGAAGGAGAAAGCGAGGAGGAAAAGAAGAGGGCCAAAAAGAGAGAGCAGAAGAGGCCTGGTGACACCGGGGCAATGCAGGAGCAGCACCTCAAGTTACCTTGGAGCTTTCACCAAGCAGCAACCTGTGAGTGCCTCTGATTAAGTGGGTTAATTCCCACCCCAAATGATTATTTCATGGCAGCAGCATCCCTCTGCAAGGCAGGGGCTCTGCCTTCAGCACCGCTCCCCAGCCCGGCGGTGCCAGCGCCAGCCTTCCCCCAAAGAGCTCCCAAACTAGGTCAGAGCCACACTTCAAAGGTCTTTCAATATTAAACAAAACCAAGGCACTGCAAATAACACATCTGGGGGGGGATGGGGGGGTGCCTGCTCCTGTCTATCAGCTTGGTGGGAAAGGCAGCCTTAAAAAACCGTGGATGAAAGGATCCAGTTGCTCCCAGGTTCTCAGAGGGAGCAGAGCCTCCAGCAGCAAGAGTCTGTCCTGCTACTATTGCATAGCATGGTCTGGGTCAGTAGGGACCTTGGAGGACATTTAGCCTACAGCAGGAGAGCAGGAAGGCAATTCAGTTCAAGAGAGATGTTGAGGTACTGCAACGTGTCCAGAGAAGGGTGACAAAGCTGCTGAGGGGCCTGGAGCACAGCCCTGTGAGGAGAGGCTGGGGAGGATGAAGAGGGATAAACTGGGACAAGACATCTCCAACTGTCACAATGCTTGGCCAGGTGAAGCAAGGGGCAGCACTTCCCCTGCTAGCCCTTGGGGACCACTCAGTGATCCCTCAGGGATGCACTGGGAGGAAGAAGAGGGATAAACGGGGACAAGACATCTCCAACTATCACAGTGCTTGGCCAGGTGAAGCAAGGGGCAGCACTTCCCCTGTTGGCCCTTGGGGACCACTCTGTGATCCCTCAGGGATGCACTGGGAGGAAGAAGAGGGATAAACGGGGACAAGACATCTCCAACTATCACAGTGCTTGGCCAGGTGAAGCAGGGGGCAGCACTTCCCCTGTTGGCCCTTGGGGACCACTCTGTGATCCCTCAGGGATGCACTGGGAGGAAGAAGAGGGATAAACTGGGACAAGACATCTCCAACTATCAGCTGAAACCCACTTTTGGTCTGCATTAACATTGCCTGTCCTGCTTATTTCTTTCCCCAGAGCAGATGTTCATTACCAAATGCATGTTGCAACAGATGCTTGTCCCTCTGTACTCAGCACTGCTAAGGCTGCACCTCAGGTACTGGGTTCAGGTTGGGGCCCCTCATTACTGCTGGAGTGGGTCCAGAGAAGAGCAATGAAGCTGGTGAAGGGTCCAGAGAACAGTTGTGAGATGCAGCTGAGGGAACTGGGGATGTTTGTTGCTGGGCTCATTGCTGTCTGCAGCTGCCTGAAGGGAGGCTGTAGCCAGGTGAGGTTGGGCTCTGCTGCCAGGCAAGCAGCAACAGGACAAGGGGACACAGTCTCAAGCTGTGCCAAGGGGCAGAAGAACCTCCCTTGTCCTGCTGCCCACACTGCTCCTGAGCCAGCCCAGGATGCCATTGGCTCTGCTGCCCACCTGGGCACTGCTGCCTCAGCTTCAGCTCCTCTCTCCCACCACCCCCAGCTCCCTCTCTGCCTGCCTACTCTCAGCCACTCTGGCCCCAGCCCCAAGTGCTGCTTGGGGCTGTTGTGGCCAAAGTGCAGAACCCTGCCCTTGGCCTTGTTCAGTCTCACCCCATTGGCCTCTGCCCACCCATCCAGCCTGGCCAGGTCCCTCTGCAGGGCTCTGCTACCCTCCAACAGCTCCACAGCTGCTCCTAGCTTGGTGTCATCTGCAAACTCACTGATGCTGGACTCAATCCCCTGCTCCAGATCATCAATAAAGATATTGATCAGTCTGGGACAGAGGAGGCTCCCAGGTGACCTTCTTGTGGCCTTCCAGGATCTGAAGGGGCCTCCATAAAAGCTGAGGAGGAAGTTTTGATGCTGTCAGGGAGTGCCAGGAGTGGGAGGAAGGGAGCAAAGCTGAAGGTGAGGAGATTCAGGTTGGATGTAAGGAGGAAGTTCTTCACCATGGCATGGTGAGAGGCTGGACTGGGTTGCCCAGGGAGGTGGTTGAGGCCCCATGGCTGGAGGTGTTTGAGGCCAGGCTGGCTGAGGCTGTGTGCAGCCTGCTCTAGGGTAGGGTGTCCCTGGGCATGGCAGGGGGGTTGGAACTGGCTGCTCCTTGTGCTCCCTTCCATCCCTGACTGATTCTCAGGTTCTCTCTGGCCCTGCTGCCAGCAGCTTCACCACTGTGTGCCTGCTCTCCCCCACTCCAGCTGCCACAGCACCTGTCGAGAGGAGTTTCCGAGCCGATAAATCCAACCTCAGGTTAGTGGCTGTTAGACTCCGTGGGGAGAAGGACTCCCCTGTCCAGGAAAAATGCACTGGCTGAATTTTATCCTTTTGATTTATAGAGCTTCTAGTTGAAGAGATGTTCCTCTCCTCTCCAAACCAAGCAGAGGCTGACAGCTCCATCCATCAGCTGGGCTGTCAGAGGCTCAGTGCTTTAACTAAGCTATTGAAGCGAGCCCTGGCTGGTTAGCAGTCATAACAGAGCAGAAATCAGAGGGGCTGCTTGCATCAGAGCCTGGGGAAATTAATTTCCTTTTAATGACCAGGGACTGGAGGGAGAGATCACTCCTGTCTGAGAGGTGGGAAGACATTTCTGACCCTGGAGGTGGCCACAGAATCAGCTATAGGCACTGGCTTGAGCTCACTCCCGAATGGGAATCTGGCTTCATTATTGGTGGCAAAGCCTAATGAGTGCACTCAAGCACCCATGATGCTTGGCCAGGTGAAGCAGGGGGCAGCACTTCTCCTGCTAGTGCTTGGAGGCCACTCTGTGCTCCCTTAGGGATGGTCTGGGATGAAGAAGAGGGATAAATTGGGACAAGACATCTCCAACTGTCACAATGCTTGGCCAGGTAAAGCAGGGGGCAGCACTTCCCCTGCTAGCCCTTGAGGACCACTCTGTGATCCCTCAGGGATGCACTGGGAGGAAGAAGAGGAATAAATTGGGACAAGACATCTCCAACTATCACAGTGCTTGGCCAGGTGAAGCAAGGGGCAGCACTTCCCCTGCTACCCCTTGGGGACCACTCTGTGATCAGTCTGGGATGAAGAGGGATACATTGGGACAAGACATCTCCAACTATCACAATGCTTGGCCAGGTGAAGCAAGGGGCAGCACTTCCCCTGTAGGCCCTTGGAGACCACTCTGTGATCCCTCAGGGATGTGCTGGGAGCCTTTTATCCAGGCTAAATCATAGAATCATAGAATCAAGCAGGTTGGAAGAGAGCTCCAATCTCAGCCAGTCCCAACCTAGCACCCAGCCCTGCCCAACCAACCAGACCATGGCACTAAGTGCCCCAGCCAGGCTTGGCTGCAACACCTCCACACACAGAGACTCCACCACCTCCCTGGGCAGCCCATTCCAATGCAAATCACTCTCTCAGACAACAACTTCCTCCTAACACCCAGCCTAGACCTCCCCTGCCACAACTTGACACTCTGTCCCCTTGTTCTGTTGCTGCTTGCCTGGCAGCAGAGCCCAACCCCACCTGGCTGCAGCCTCCCTGCAGGCAGCTGCAGACAGCAATGAGCTCTGCCCTGAGCCTCCTCTGCTGCAGGCTGCACACCCCCAGCTCCCTCAGCCTCTCCTCACAGGGCTGTGCTCCAGGCCCCTCCCCAGCCTTGCTGCCCTTCTCCAAACACCTTCCAGCACCTCAACATCCCTCTGCAATGGAGGAGCCCAGAACTGGACACAGCACTCAAGGTGTGGCCTGAGCAGTGCTGAGTTCAGGGGATGAATAATTATGACAATGCAAGTCAGTGATAGAAGTGTTCTTGTGTGATTAACCCTTGAATTGTTTTGGCAAGCCTTGCACTACCATGATGAAACAATCAGTGCTGCTATCCAAGCCTCTTCCATATGCACAAGTAAAGAAAGCAGCATGATCCAAGTAGAGCTGTCTAAGGAAATGTCCTACAGAAGACTGAAACCAAAGGCAGTAACTGTAATTAGCCAAAAGGAAGTCTATCAGTGTATGATGAAACTGTCAAAGCAATGAATGGGAACTCCTACACATCATGGAGAAGATCAATAAAGCTGACTCTAGGTCATAGCTAGAGATGTTAGGAATTGTACCTTGACCATAATTCACAAGGGAGATGTTCAAAACATGTCTAATAATTGGGCTATGGTGCTTCTTCTTAATTAAAAATGACAACAGTTCCTGCTGGGCTGGGACTGTGCTGGAGCCAGGTCCTGCTGGCTCTGCCCAGCAGAATGCATTGTCCTGGGCTCAGGTGGATCCTTCCTCTGGCAGAGTGAACTCTTTCCAACATGGATTTGTGGAAAGCCAGGAGGAAATGAAAGTGTGTTGCTTATAGTTTAAATATAGCAGTAGCAGGAGAATAAACTACTACAGGAATAGAATCACAGAATCAAGCAGGTTGGAAGAGAGCTCCAAGCTCATCCAGCCCAACCTAGCACCCAGCCCTGCCCAACCAACCAGACCATGGCACTAAGTGCCCCAGCCAGGCTTGGCTTCAACACCTCCAGCCACAGAGACTCCACCACTTCCCTGGGCAGCCAATTCCAATGCCAATCACTCTCTCTGACAATAACTTCCTAACAACATCCAGCCTAGACCTGCCCTGGCACATCTTGAGACTGTGTCCCCTTCTTCTGTTGCTGCTTGCCTGGCAGCAGAGCCCAACCCCACCTGGCTACAGCCTCCCTGCAGGCAGCTGCAGACAGCAATGAGCTCTGCCCTGAGCCTCCTCTGCTGCAGGCTGCACACCCCCAGCTCCCTCAGCCTCTCCTCACAGGGCTCTGCTCCAGGCCCCTCCCCAGCCTTGCTGCCCTTCTCCAAACACCTTCCAGGTCTCTTCCAACCTGGTTGATTCTATGATTCTAAGGCTCAAAGGAATTACAGGCTCATAGGATGTTAGGGGCTGGAAGGGACCCAAGGAGATCATCCAGTCCAATCCCCTGCCACAGCAGGACAATTCTATCTAACACAGAGCACACAGGAACACATCCAGACAGGACACAAAAGGCTCCAGAGAAGGAGACTCCACAACCTCTCTGGGCAGCCTGTGCCAGGGCTCTGGGACCCTTACAGGAAAGAAGTTCCCCCTTGTGTTGAGCTGGAACCTCCTGTGCTGCAGCTTACACCCATTGCTGCTTGTCCTATCCCAGGCAGCAGTGAGCAGAGCCTGTCCCCCACCTCCTGGCTAGCCCTCAGATATTTATAAACATTGATCAAATCCCCTCTCAGTCTTCTCTTCTCCAGACTAAGCAGCCCCAGGTCCCTCAGCCTCTCCTCATCAGGCAGCCCTCCAGTTCCCTCATCATCCTCATAGCCCTCTGCTGGACCCTCTCCAGCAGATCCCTGCCAAAGCACAGCTTGATTTACCCTCGTGCTGAAGTTCAGCCAAGATTAAGAAAGAAATAAGACTTGGGAATGACCTAAGTCTAGCAATATTTATCACTATAAACATGGAACTCTGATTACAGGCCAGGAGGAGCATCCTGGACTCCGGGGCCACATCCTGCCCTCTCCTACCTCCATAGGACTTTCCGCCGGGGGAAGATGCAGGGCAGATGTTCTCAGGGACTCCTTTCTTGCTCTGGTTTTTCCCTCTGTTAAAAAGAAATAAACCAACACAATAACAACAAGACAATAAAATAGGGAAGGTGACAGTGTGAGGGCAAACAGCTCCTTTTTTGGCCAGGAGATGAGGTGAAGAGAGGAGGTCAGGCGCGGTTAAGGGGAAGCGCAACCAGCACCAAGGGAAGCTCAGGCAGACAGTGATGAATGGGCAGGACAAGGGAAAGATGCAGGCCTATTTATTAGCAGTGGTCATTTCTGACAGCAGAATGCTAATCAGAATACTAATAGTCAATATTTCTTCAGGAGAGGCTCCATCCATTTCTAGCAGCCTGCTGGAGCAGAGGAGATGAGTTTCTTACGGGCGGTTTCTTGCGGCCACTGGCAGGACCTGATGAAATCTCAGCTTCCCAAGCAGTGGCACAGCTTTATTGGGCCTCCAGAAATCCAATTTTACAGTGTCCAATATTGTGAGTTGATTAAATCTGATTGGAATCAACAAATGTCCAGGAGGGTGGGTGGTTGGTTGCTGTGAAAGAAGGGAGAGAGTTTAATAAGCAGGCTTGGGAGATAAAAATCTACTCTTATTCCAATGCATCTCCTGTGTCAGGAAGCTGATGCTAGTGAGAAGGGTAGGAGAGAGAGAGAGAGAGAAAACCAAACCTCTCCAAGGCAGCAAAGACTCAAAGCAGTGGAAGTACAAGAGGATAAAATGGGAAAGCAGACACAAAAGTGCTGCCTAGGAGCAGGAGCTTTGGGGATGAGTTGCGGTGCAGGGAAGTCCCTCCAGCTCTGTTGGAAGCAGCATGCCAGGATTTCAGTGTGGTCAGGGAAAGGCTGATGCCAGGAGGGAGAAGCTCAGGGCAGTACAAAGCTTTTCTTGCACCTGCTAATAAAAAAACCAACCCAACAACCACCAGGGCTTCAAAAGTGAGCTGCACTTTTCAGACAAATGTAAAGTGGTTTGGATTAGAAGGGACCTTGACAGTGATTTAGTTCTAACCACCCTGCCATGGGCAGGGGCAGCTCCCATCATAGAATGGTTTAGGTTGGAAGGGGCCTCAAAGCTCAGCCACTTCCAATCCCCCACCATGGGCAGGGACAACTTCTTCTGCAGGCTGCACACCCCCAGCTCCCTCAGCCTCTCCTCACAGGGCTCTGCTCCAGGCCCCTCCCCAGCCTTGCTGCCCTTCTCCAAACACCTTCCAGCACCTCAACATCTCTCTGCAATGGAGGAGCCCAGAACTGGACACAGCACTCAAGGTGTGGCCTGAGCAGTGCTGAGCACAGGGGCACAAGAACCTCCCTTGTCCTGCTGTCCACACTGCTCCTGAGCCAGCCCAGGATGCCATTGGCTCTGCTGCCCACTGGGCACTGCTGCCTCAGCTTCAGTTCCTCTCTCCCACCACCCCCAGCTCCCTCTCTGCCTGGCTGCTCTCAGCCTCTCTGTCCCCAGCCCCAAGTGCTGCTTGAGGTTGTTATGGCCAAAGTGCAGAACCCTGCACTTGGCCTTGTTCAATCTCATCCCATTGGCCTCTGCCCACCCATCCAGCCTGGCCAGGTCCCTCTGCAGGGCTCTCCTACTCTCCAGTCCACCCCTACAACAGAGCATCCTCATCCCCTAGACCTTTCCAGTGGCCTTCTCTGAACCTGCCCAAACAGGCCCACATCTGTCCCATGCTAAGGACCTGACCAGAGCTCCAGCTGCTGTCAGAGCCTAGCATCAACCAGGCTTTAGTGCCCTGCAAGAATACATTGTCCTCTCTTCTGCAGGACAGGGAGTCCTTGTTATTCAGCCTGCATCTGAGCCAGTGGCAGCTAAAGCTCACAGCCAGGGCTGCTCGAGATGCTTGCTGTGACATTTCCTTTGTGTAAGGAGGTTGTTGTCAAAACCTGCAGGCTTTTTGCAAAGGACTTTACAGGCAGGCAGTGAAAAGCCAAGCTGCTAGTGCTGGTCATCCTGGGGAGGTGATGGGCAGAGACTGGATCAGGCTCTGGGATGATGCTCACAGTCTTGGGTTTGGCTCTTGAACCTCTTGACAGCTGAAACAAAATAGCAACACAATTGCTGGGAGCTGAGGGGATTTGTGTGTCCACGACTGAGTTTGGAGAGGTGTAATTAGTGCAGATGCTTTTTATCACCCTCCCCACTTTTTCCCTCAGCTGGACAGGAGAGTGGATGGGCCAACTCCCAGGGAAAGAGATTGCAGATGTGGGCTCCATCCCAAACTCATGCTTGTTTTATGACCCTTGTGGCTATCACAACCTAAACACACACAAGGATCAGCCTCTGTCCCTCCTTTTCCCTCCTCTCCCACCCATTTCCCTCAACATCATATTTTCCCTCCATCACTTCCCACCCTCTCTCCTTCTCCCATGAAACCAGGGGTGTTTGCAGAGCCATCGTGCCTGGGAGGTTGCCCCTAGTGTGTTTTCACTTGCATGGTGTCATAGAATCAGTCAGGGTTGGAAGGGACCACAAGGATTATCTAGTTCCAACCCCCCCCTGCCATGGGCAGGGACATCCTACTCTAGATCAAGCTGGACAGAGCATGAACATGTATCACATCACAACAGAGCAAGCATCCTTCTGAGTGTGATTTCAGCTGTGTCCTGGACACCCATTCCAATACAACAGCAACAATTAAGGCCAGCATCTAAAAATCACAGCCCTAAGAGGGTGAAGGCTACACAGGCAAACCCTCTGAGTCCCATCAACACTGTGGGTGTCTGAGTTACAGGAGTAGGGAGGACATGGATGGAGCACACAAAAATCCCACTAGGGGTTATGCTTTGCTAAAGCATCTTTTGAATGCTCCCTGGCCAACTGAATCATCATAGAATCAGTCAGGGTGGGAAAGGACCACAAGGATCAGCCAGTTCCAACTCCCTGCTGTCACCAGGGACACCCAATCGTCGCCCTAAAATCTGTATAGGTGTTTAATGTCCCCAGCAGGGCCAGGGAGGTGATTCTCCCCTCTACTGCTCTCTGCTGAGACCCCACCTGGAGGACTGCATCCAGTTCTGGAGCCTCTGGGACAAGAGGCTGGACTGGGCTGCCCAGGGAGGTGGTTGAGGCCCCATGGCTGGAGGTGTTTGAGGCCAGGCTGGCTGAGGCTGTGTGCAGCCTGCTCTAGGGTAGGGTGTCCCTGGGCATGGCAGGGGGGGTTGGAACTGGCTGCTCCTTGTGGTCCCTTCCAGCCCTGACTGATTCTGTGATTCTAAGCTCAAGGTAGCAGCGCAAAAGCAATTCTGGTATCACAAGTAGAGAAGGGAGGATATTCCCCCCTGCAGTGCACTAATGCAAGCTGGACAAGCTGCAAAGGTGGGCACAAGCCAAGCTCAGGAGGGGCAACGAGAGCAAGGGCAAGGTCCTGCAGCTGGGTCAGGGCAATGCCAAGCACCAATGCAGGCTGTGCAGTGAGTGGCTGGAGAGCAGCCCTGAGGAGAGGGACTTGGGGGTGCTGCTGGAGGAGAAGCTCAGCAGGAGCCAGCAGTGTGCACTTGCAGCCCAGAGAGCCAAGCAGAGCCTGGGCTGCAGCAGCAGAAGTGTGGCCAGCAGGGCCAGGGAGGGGATTCTCCTCCTCTGCTGTGCTCTGCTGAGACCCCACCTGGAGTCCTGCATCCAGTTCTGGAGCCCCTGGGACAAGAGGGCTGTGGAGATGCTGGAGAGTGTCCAGAGCAGGGCCAGGAGGATGCTCAGAGGCTGCAGCAGCTCTGCTGTGAGCACAGCCTGAAAGAGTTGGGGCTGTGCAGGCTGGAGCAGAGGAGGCTCCCAGGGGACCTTCTTGTGGCCTGCCAGGATCTGAAAGGGGCCTCAAAAAAGCTGGGGAGGGACTTTTGAGGCTGTGAGGGAGTGCCAGGAGTGGGGGGAATGGAGCAAAGCTGGAGGTGGGGAGAGTGAGGCTGGAGGTGAGGAGGAAGTTGTTGGTGATGAGAGTGGTGAGAGGCTGGACTGGGTTGCCCAGGGAGGTGGTTGAGGCCCCATGGCTGGAGGTGTTTGAGGCCAGGCTGGCAGAGGCTGTGTGCAGCCTGCTCTAGGGCGGGGTGGGTTGCCCCTGCCCATGTTTGCATGAGTTCAGTGCTCTAAGCATCGCACTTGGGAAGGTCTGTGCTCAGACAAGTGGCAAGGAGAGGTTAACCAAGTGAATGCCTGAGAACAGTGGCCACAAGTGCTCCAGAGCCTGCCTTTGTCACTTCATCTGCTGACCAGCCCCAGGGTTTCCTGGCAAAGCAAGCCAGCAGCCCCCAGCCCTTTGCCACAGCCCCAAATCCCTGGAGCAAAGAGAGACTTTGCCTGCCAGGGAGAATAAGGAGGGAGACAGCAGAGTTAGCATCTCTTCTGGAGAGAAGGAGCTGTGCTTAAGGACCTGAGAAGCATCCCTGGCTGCAGCATGGGTGCAGGGTTGTACTGTTAGACACTGCCTGGCTGTGGCCAGCATCCCTGCCCTGCTAAGCAGCATCCCCTTTCCCCCCAGCACCCCCTTTCTGCTGCAGCATCTCCCTCTTTACTGAGTCCCACCCACACAGGAGGTCACTCAGCTCATTGCTTTATTGTTTAGTCCCTTCTTCTATTTTCCTGTCCCTAAATCCCTCAGCAGCTTAAAGACAAATCAAAGCCCTGGCTTAGGTTTAGGGGGTGAGGGGGGTGTGGGTGTTATTTAATTAGTCATCATTAAGTGATTCTTGGCAGGGAAGCCCATGGAAAGAAAGTTATCCCACAGGCAGGAATTCAGCTAGGAATTTCCTCTTTGCCTCCTAGCCCTAAATACATCTGGGGGAGGGGGAAGTATAATCACTTCATTTATTGCAGCAAGTATTTCCTCACAACTACAGCCCCCTCATAGCACCCCAGGACCTTCTTCATCACAACAGCCTCCAGCAAGACCTTGAGCTGAAGCTTTGTTTCATTACTGGTTGAGCTCTGCTTTGCCTCCTGCCAAAACCACTGGGGAAAAATCTCACCACCAGCTTGGAAGAGACCTCCAAGATGTTTTGTTTTGGTTTAGGGTCTGTTTTGCAACACAGTGCCCTATGTTGGGCAGCAAGAGCAGCACCTGAGCCAGAGGCACTCTCTAGAACCATAGAATGGGTTGGAAGGGACCACTGCAGGCAGCATAGACATCTGCAGTGAGAGCAGGTTGCTCATCCTGCTCCTTCCAACCCCATCCAACCTGATCTGGAATGATCCAGGGATGGATGCTGGGCAGCAACAGCAGCACCTGAGTCTGTGGCACTCTCTGGAACCATAGAAGGGGTTGGGTTGGAAGGGACCTTGCAGGCAGCATAGACATCTGTAATGAGAGCAGGTTGCTCTTCCTGCTCCTTCCAACCCCATCCAACCACATCTGGAATGATCCAGGGATGGATGCTGGGCAGCAACAGCAGCACCTGAGTCTGTGGCACTCTCTAGAACCATAGAATGGGTTGGAAGGGACCACTGCAGGCAGCATAGACATCTGCAGTGAGAGCAGGTTGCTCATCCTGCTCCTTCCAACCCCATCCAACCTGATCTGGAATGATCCAGGGATGGATGCTGGGCAGCAACAGCAGCACCTGAGTCTGTGGCACTCTCTGGAACCATAGAAGGGGTTGGGTTGGAAGGGACCTTGCAGGCAGCATAGACATCTGTAATGAGAGCAGGTTGCTCTTCCTGCTCCTTCCAACCCCATCCAACCACATCTGGAATGATCCAGGGATGGATGCTGGGCAGCCTGGAGCAGCACCTGAGCCAGTGGCACTCTCTAGAACCATAGAATGGGTTGGAAGGAACCACTGCAGGCAGCATAGACATCTACAGTGAGAGCAGGTTGCTCATCCTGCTCCTTCCAACCCCATCCAACCTGATCTGGAACGATACAGGGATGGATGCTGGGCAGCAAGAGCAACACCTGAGCCTGTGGCACTGTCTAGAACCATAGAATGGGTTGGAAGGAACCACTGCAGGCAGCATAGACATCTGCAGTGAGAGCAGGTTGCTGTTCCTGCTCCTTCCAACCCCATCCAACCAGATCTGGAATGATCCAGGGATGGATGCTGGGCAGCCTGGAGCAGCACCTGAGCCAGTGGCACTCTCTAGAACCATAGAATGGGTTGGAAGGGACCTTGCAGGCAGCATAGACATCTGTAATGAGAGCAGGTTGCTGTTCCTGCTCCTTCCAACCCCATCCAACCAGATCTGGAATGATCCAGGGATGGATGCTGGGCAGCCTGGAGCAGCACCTGAGTCTGTGGCATGCTGTAGAACCATAGAAGGGGTTGGATTGGAAGGGACCATTGCACAGGTTGCTCATCCTGCTCCTTCCAACTCCATCCAACCTGATCTGGAATGATCCAGGGATGGGGCAGCTGCCCCTTCTCTGCACAGCCTGGGGCAGTGTCTCAGCACCATCAACATAACATTTTCCCCCTCTCTCTAGTCTGAATCTCCTTCATTTGGTGCAAAACCTTCCCCTAATCTCCTGCCACCACTGGCCCTGCCAAAAGCTGGCCCCCGCACTGCAGGGGGAGTCTCAGCAGAGTGCAGTGGAGGGGCAGAATTCCCTTTCCTTCACAACCTGCTGCCCATGCTGCTAGGAGTTAGCCCTGGGCACAGTTTGGGTCTGAGCTGAGAGTGCACAGTGTGCTGAAGTTCACCTTTCACCCACAGGTCCTGCTCCACAGGGCTGCTCTCCCCCACTTCAACCCCAGCCTGTGCTGCTGCTGGGTTTCACCCAAGTCAGCTGCAGGATTTTGCCCTTGGCCTTGTTGAACCTCAGAAGGTTCCCACGGGCCCATTTCTCAGGCTTCAACTCCCTGAGGATGATATCCTGCCCTCAGACCTGGGGAACACACCACACAGCTTGGTGTCACCAGCAAACCTGCTGAGAGTGCCCTCAATCTCATATAGAATCACAGAATCAGCCAGGCTGGAAGAGAGCTCCAAGCTCAGACAGTCCAACCTAGCACCCAGCCCTGCCCAACCAACCAGACCATGGCACTAAGTGCCCCAGCCAGGCTTGGCTGCAACACCTCCAGCCACACAGACTCCACCACCTCCCTGGGCAGCCCATTCCAATGCCAATCACTCTCTCTGACAACAACTTCCTAACAACATCCAGCCTAGACCTGCCCTGGCACAACTCCAGACTCTGTCCCCTTCTTCTGTTGCTGCTTGCCTGGCAGCAGAGCCCAACCCCACCTGGCTACAGCCTCCCTGCAGGCAGCTGCAGACAGCAATGAGCTCTGCCCTGAGCCTCCTCTGCTGCAGGCTGCACACCCCCAGCTCCCTCAGCCTCTCCTCACAGGGCTCTGCTCCAGGCCCCTCCCCAGCCTTGCTGCCCTTCTCCCAACACCTTCCAGCACCTCCACATCTCTGTGCAATGGAGGAGCACAGAACTGGACACAGCACTCAAGGGGTGGCTTGAGCAGTGCTGAGCACAGGGGCAGAAGAACCTCCCTTGTCCTGCTGCCTACACTGCTCCTGAGCCAGCCCAGGATGCCATTGGCTCTGCTGCCCACCTGGGCACTGCTGCCTCAGCTTCAGCTCCTCTCTCCCACCACCCCCAGCTCCCTCTCTGCCTGCCTGCTCTCAGACACTCTGGCCCCAGCCCCAAGTGCTGCTTGGGGTTGTTGTGGCCAAAGTGCAGAACCCTGCCCTTGGCCTTGTTCAGTCTCATCCCATTGGCCTCTGCCCACCCATCCAGCCTGGCCAGGTCCCTCTGCAGGGCTCTGCTACCCTCCAACAGCTCCACAGCTGCTCCCAGCTTGGTGTCATCTGCAAATTCTCTGATGCTGGACTCAATCCCCTGCTCCAGATCATCAATAAAGATATTGAACAGGAATGTGCCCAGCACTGACCCCTGGGGCACACCACTGGTGCCAGCTACCAACTGGATGTGGCACCATTCACCACCACACTCTGGGCTCTGCCCTCCAGCCAGTTCTTGACCCCTATCAGAGTGAATCTGTCCAAGCCATGAGCTGCCAGCTGTGCCAGGAGCTTCTTGTGGCAGACACTGTCAAAGGCTTTGCTGCAGTCCAGGCAGACTCCATCCACAGCCTGCCCCACATGCACCAGGCAGGAACCTGATGATAAAAGGAGATCAGGTTGGTCAGGCAGGACCTGCCCTTCCTAAACCCATGCTGGCTGGGCCTGGTCCCTTGGCCATGCTGTAGGTGCTGTGTGATGGCACTCAAGAGGAGCTGTTCCATGCCCTTGCCTGGCACTGAGGTCAGGCTGACAGCTCAGTGCTTTTCTGTCTCCTCCTTATGACCCTTTGTGTGGATGGGATCACACTGGCAGCTTCCAGTCTTTGGGGACCTCTCCAGGGAGCCAGGACTGTTATATGAACATCTGCTGAAAGCTCAATGGTTTTGGCCAGCAGCTCCATCATTCTGCTGCTCTCCTGTGAGTTACAAGACAGCTGTGACAAAGCCCTTGCAGCCCTCACTGACAAAGCAAAGTGGCTTTGGCAAGGAAAACAGTAAAGCTCTGATGCAAAGTACCAGGTGCAGACAAGTGCTGTGGAGAAGGCTGTGGTGCTCAATGGCTTCTTCACCTCAGGCTGCACTGGCAAGGCCACACAGAAGGTAATGGTAGAGGCTGGAGGAGGGAACTGCCCATCTTTATGGTTCCTTCCAACCCAAATCATGAATATGTTCAAGGCCAGGTTGGATGAGGCCCTTACAACCTCTGCTGAAAGGTGTCCATGCCCACAGCAGGGGCTTGGAACTACAAGATCCTTGTGGTCCCTTCCAATCCAAACCATTCTGTGAATCCTGTGTTTGCCCTGAGTGCTGTGTCCAGTTCTGGGCTCCTCAATCCAAGAGAGATGCTGAGATACTGGAACATGTCATAGAACCACAGAATCAGTCAGGGCTGGAAGGGAGCACAAGGAGCAGCCAGTGCCAAGCCCCTGCCATGCCCAGGGACACCCTACCCTAGAGCAGGCTGCACACAGCCTCAGCCAGCCTGGCCTCAAACACCTGCAGCCATGGGGCCTCAACCACCTCCCTGGGCAACCCAGTCCAGCCTCTCACCACTCTCCTGCTCAGGAACTTCCTCCTCACCTCCAGCCTTACTCTCCCCACCTCCACCTTTGCTCCATTCCCCCCACTCCTGGCACTCCTCACAGCCTAAAAACTCCAGAGAAATGTCCAGAGCAGGGCAGCAAGGCTGGGGAGGGTCCTGGAGCACAGCCCTGTGAGGAGAGGCTGAGGGAGCTGGGGGTGTGCAGCCTGCAGCAGAGGAGGCTCAGGGCAGAGCTCATTGCTGTCTGCAGCTGCCTGCAGGGAGGCTGTAGCCAGGTGGGGTTGGGTTCTGCTGCACCAGAAGAAGGGGACACAATCTCAAGCTGTGCCAGGGGAGGTCTAGGCTGGATGTTGTTAGGAAGTTGTTGTCAGAGAGAGTGATTGGCATTGGAATGGGCTGCCCAGGGAGGTGGTGGAGTCTGTGTGGCTGGAGGTGTTGCAGCCAAGCCTGTTTGGGGCACTTAGTGCCATGGTCTGGTTGATTGGCCAGGGCTGGGTGCTAGGTTGGACTGGCTGAGCTTGGAGCTCTCTTCCAGCCTGGTTGATTCTATGACCCTATGAACATGCTGCTGCTCTTCATTCCTAATCCATTGTGGAGAGCAAGGACATGCAAGGAGAAGAGAAAGATGACTTAGTGTGGATGGGGGAAAGCAAACTCAGGCTGCATCCCACCAGGTGTCCCAGGTGGAAAGCAGCATTAGTTGTGGGTTTCCAGATTCAATTCAAGGACTAAAGAGATGCAAACCCATCTGGTTCCAGGGGTGGTTGTGTAGGAAGTAAGCCCTGTACACACATGCTCCCCTTCTTAATGAGCTAATGCTGAGGTTTGTTAACAGCCCAGCATGCAGAGAGGCTTCCAGGAGGCTCCTGACATTGAACACCCTGACATTTGAAAGCAGGGCTGCAAAACATCAATAAACACAAGCTAAGTGGCTTACAGCACAGTCAATACTGGAGTCCAGCTTGGGGGAGCTCCCCAGGGTACATCAGCAATCAGTGCTGAGCTGCTGCCTGCTGGCCCTGCTGTTAATGAGCTGAAAATCCATCCTAGTGAGGAGGGCAGGGGGAACGTCAGGTAGTGAGGAAGGCAGGAGGGTTGTTACAGAACCATGGAATCAGCCAGGTTGGAAGAGAGCTCCAAGCTCAGCCAGCCCAACCTAGCACCCAGCCCTGGCCAACCAACCAGACCATGGCACTAAGTGCCCCAGCCAGGCTTGGCTTCAACACCTCCAGCCACACAGACTCCACCACCTCCCTGGGCAGCCCATTCCAATGCCAATCACTCTCTCTCACAACAACTTCCTAACAACATCCAGCCTAGACCTGCCCTGGCACAGCTTCAGGCTGTGTCCCCTTGTTCTGTTGCTGCTTGCCTGGCAGCAGAGCCCAACCCCACCTGGCTACAGCCTCCCTGCAGGCAGCTGCAGACAGCAATGAGCTCTGCCCTGAGCCTCCTCTGCTGCAGGCTGCACACCCCCAGCTCCCTCAGCCTCTCCTCACAGGGCTCTGCTCCAGGCCCCTCCCCAGCCTTGCTGCCCTTCTCCAAACACCTTCCAGCACCTCAGCATCTCTCTTGAATTCAGGAGCCCAGAACTGGACACAGCACTCCAGGTGTGGCCTGAGCAGTGCTGAGCACAGGGGCACAAGAACCTCCCTTGTCCTGCTGCCCACACTGCTCCTGAGCCAGCCCAGGATGCCATTGGCTCTGCTGCCCACCTGGGCACTGCTGCCTCCTCTGCAGCTCCTCTCTCCCAGCACCCCCAGCTCCCTCTCTGCCTGCCTGCTCTCAGCCACTCTGGCCCCAGCCTGTAGTGCTGCTTGGGGTTGTTGTGGCCAAAGTGTAGAACCCTGCACTTGGCCTTGTTCAATCTCATCCCATTGGCCTCTGCCCACCCATCCAGCCTGGCCAGGTCCCTCTGCAGGGCTCTCCTACCCTCCAACAGCTCCACAGCTGCTCCTAGCTTGGTGCAGGCATCCAACCTCTGGAGATGACCTAGTCCAAAGCCTCTGCTAAAAGAGGTTCACACAGAGCATGTTGTCCAGGGTTGCATGCAGGCAGGTTTGGAATCACTCCAGAGAAGGAGACTCCTCAACCTTTCTTGGCCAAAGCTCAACCCTGTCCTTGCCTGTACTGTCTCATCAGAATTCCTTTGGCTCCTTCTCCCTTCCTCCACCCCTTCCCTGGCTCCTTGCTTGATTTAATCAGTGAGAAGTAAAGAGGGGAGGGGATGCTCCACAGGCCTGCCATTAGCCAGATGTTACTCATTGCTCTCCACAGCCTGCTGTGGATTTGTGCTCTCATCCTGACAGGCAATTTGGCCAAAATGCCACGGTGCCCTTGGGGCCCCCCTCCTTGTGAGCACACCTGGCTGCACAGCTGCTCCCCAGAGCCCGAGCTGGATGCCAGCAGCCTGGGAGCTGCCTGTGGCACACCTCCCTTGCCTTCACAAGGTGATGCACAGGACCACACAGAAACCACCCATGAGGAAATCCATCAGCATCCATTGTCTGGGCTGTGGGATCTGCCTGCCCCATGGCCAGTGCTGCTCCAGCCACTCTCTGAAATCCAAGCCCAGGCTGAGCAGGGGCAGTGAAGTGGAGAGGGCAGTGACAGCCTCCAGTGCCTCACTGTGGAGCAAGAAAGTCTGAGATAGGATCATAGAATCAGAGTTGGAAGGGACCACAAGGAGCAGCCAGTTCCAACCCCCCTGCCATGCCCAGGGACACCCTACCCTAGAGCAGGCTGCACACAGCCTCAGCCAGCCTGGCCTCAAACACCTCCAGCCATGGGGCCTCAACCACCTCCCTGGGCAACCCAGTCCAGCCTCTCACCACTCTCCTGCTCAACAACTTCCTCCTCACCTCCAGCCTCACTCTCCCCACCTCCAGCTTTGCTCCATTCCCCCCACTCCTGGCACTACTTGAGAGCCTGAAAAGTCTTCTTGGCCCCCTTCAGATCCTGGAAGGCCACAAGAAGGTCACCTGGGAGCCTCCTCTGCTCCAGCCTGCACAGCCCCAACTCTTTCAGTCTATGCTTACAGCAGAGCTGCTGCAGCCTCTCAGCATCCTCCTGGCCCTGCTCTGGACACTCTCCAGCATCTCCACAGCCCTCTTGTCCCAGGGGCTCCAGAGCTGGATGCAGGACTCCAGGTGGGGTCTCAGCAGTGTCGAGTAGAGGAGGAGGCTCAGGCTTAGATTAAAAGACAACTTTCATCCCCACTTTCCCCAGCAGTGGCTAATTCCTGCTCAGTTCAGAGGTCTCTGTCTCTACAGCCTGCTTTACTTGAAGCCTTAGAGGTACACAGCACTTAAGGCCAAGGGAGTTGTTTAGCCTGGAGAAATGAGACTACTTCTCTGCAACTACCTGAAAGAGATTGCACTCAAGTGGGGCTTGGGACCCTTCTTCTAAGTGATAAGTGATAGGATGAGATGAAGTGGCCTAAAATTGTGCCAGGGGAGGTTTGGGTTGGACATTAGGGGAAAACTTCTTCCTCAAAAGAGTTCTCAAGGCCTGGAGCAGGCTGCCCTGGGCAGTGGTGCAGTCCCCACCCCTGGAAGGACTTAAAAGCTGTGTAGGTAGAATCAGAGAGTCATAGACTGATTCCATGATTCCATATTTCCCTTGTGGGCAAGCCAGTCCTGGAGTCACCTGGAATCATAGAACCAAGCAGGTTGGAAGAGAGCTCCAAGCTCAGCCAGCCCAACCTAGCTCCCAGCCCTGGCCAAGCAACCAGACCATGGCACTAAGTGCCCCAGCCAGGCTTGGCTTCAACACCTCCAGCCACACAGACTCCACCACCTCCCTGGGCAGCCCATTCCAATGCCAATCACTCTCTCTGACAACAACTTCCTAACAACATCCAGCCTAGACCTCCCCTGGCACAGCTTGAGGCTGTGTCCCCTTGTTCTGGTGCTGCTTGCCTGATGTGATGCTGAGGGACATGGTTTAATGGTGGTCTGGCAGTGCTGGGTTGGACTCAATCCTAAAGGTGTTTTCCAACCAGAACAATTCTATGACCCAACCCTGAACACTCCAGAAAATGCATTCCTGTGCATACAGAATAAGCATCACAAGATTGGAGCAGCTCTGCTGTGAGCACAGCCTGAAAGAGTTGGGGCTGTGCAGGCTGGAGCAGAGGAGGCTCCCAGGTGACCTTCTTGTGGCCTTCCAGGAGCTGAAGGGAGATACAAAAAAAGCTGGGGAGGGACTTTTGAGGCTCTGAGGGAGTGCCAGGAGTGGGTGAAGGGAGCAAAGCTGGAGGTGGGGAGAGTCAGACTGAAGGTGAGGAGGAAGTTGCTGAGCATAAGAGTGGTGAGAGGCTGGACTGGGTTGCCCAGGGAGGTGGTTGAGGCCCCATGGCTGGAGGTGTTTGAGGCCAGGCTGGCTGAGGCTGTGTGCAGCCTGCTCTAGGGTAGGGTGTCCCTGGGCATGGCAGGGGGGTTGGAACTGGCTGCTCCTTGTGGTGCGTTCCAACCCTGACTGACTCTATGGTTCCATGAGCTGATGTAATTGAGGTGCTACTTGAACATCTCTTGCTGTGAAGCATTCTCTCACCTCAAGCTTATCTTCAGACTTGAGTCTTTCAGCCAGTTAAAAAGAAAAGAACTGTCAGGCTCAGGCTCCTGTGTCAAACTTCTGTCTGCCTTTAGTCTTACATGAAAGAGATTCCATGAAGTTTTCTCCTGAAACAGATGGATCTGTGCAGCCATAGCTTGACAGGGAAAGGAAAGCAGTCACCAGGAATGCTCTGCAAGCCTCTCACAGAGACCTCTTCCTGGCAGAAACAGCTGTAGGAAGAGGTTCAGCAGCCAGGTAAGTGGAGCAGGAATCCACCTTCTCTTCTACAGGGAAAGAGGTCAGGGCCTTTTTAATCAGCCAGCTGAAATGATGAGGAGAAAAGCTGCAAGGGGATGGGATCATTAGGCTGAGGTTTATTCCTGCTGCCTTGTAGGAAAGGAACAGAGCAGACTGAAAGCAGCAGAGTTCAGTAACAAACCCCAAGCCTGCAGTATGGTGGTGGCTGTTAGAGCAGATACAGTCATAGAATCAAGCAGGTTGGAAGAGAGCTCCAAGCTCAACCAGCCCAACCTAGCACCCAGCCCTGGCCAAGCAACCAGACCATGGCACTAAGTGCCCCAGCCAGGCTTGGCTGCAACACCTCCAGGCACAGCGTGAGCAGTGCTGAGCACAGGGGCACAAGAACCTCCCTTGTCCTGCTGCCCACACTGCTCCTGAGCCAGCCCAGGATGCCATTGGCTCTGCTGCCCACCTGGGCACTGCTGCCTCAGCTTCAGCTCCTCTCTCCCACCACCCCCAGCTCCCTCTCTGCCTGCCTGCTCTCAGCCACTCTGGCCCCAGCCCCAAGTGCTGCTTGGGGTTGTTGTGGCCAAAGTGCAGAACCCTGCCCTTGGCCTTGTTCAGTCTCATCCCATTGGCCTCTGCCCACCCATCCAGCCTGGCCAGGTCCCTCTGCAGGGCTCTGCTACCCTCCAACAGTTCCACACTGCTCCTAGCTTGGTGTCATCTGCAAACTCAGTGATGCTGGACTCAATCCCCTGCTCCAGATCATCAATAAAGACATTGAACAGGACTGTGCCCAGCACTGATCATCTTTCCTGGAAAATATTTGGCAGTCCTCAATTACAAGGAAGCCTGAGAGCCAGCTGGCAGTCCACAGCACAGCTCAAGAAGGTTGCAGGGATCCTTGTTTCCCTTTCCTATGCTCACACCAACCTTTCTTTTCCTTTTCCAGCAAAAAAAGGCTGACAGCTCCTTTTGAAACACAAAGCTTGTTGCACTCAGAGGGACTGTGCACCCAAATCAAAGGGCTGAAGGTGCAGATGGAAACAAAACACTGCCTTGCTGGGATGGAAATTCATTTTAAGAGTCACAGAGCAGATTATTGCTGGAAATTGCTTTTATTTAGCAATTATATGGTAACACCAAGAGAAGGCAGCTGGCATTGGAAACAGCTCAATTGAAACCCTGGGGAAGTGAATGAACCTGAAATTTGGGGGCACTCACACCTGAATGCATTCCATTGCCTTGAATGCCTAGGAAGCCTCAGTCACAGGCTTGGGCTGCTCTCAGTTTGCTGAGCAGCAAAAGAATCATAGAAGAGACCTCCAAGATAGAATCATAGAATCATAGAATCAAGCAGGTTGGAAGAGACCTCCAAGCTCAGCCAGCCCAACCTAACACCCAGCCCTGGCCAACCAACCAGGCCATGGCACTAAGTGCCCCAGCCAGGCTTGGCTGCAACACCTCCAGCCACACAGACTCCACCACCTCCCTGGGCAGCCCATTCCAATGCCAATAACTCTCTCTGACAACAACTTCCTAACAACATCCAGCCTAGACCTGCCCTGGCACAACTTGAGGCTGTGTCCCCAGCTTCATTGCCCTTCTCTGGACACCATCCAGCAGCCCAACATCTCCCTTGAGTTGAGGAGCTCAGCCTCCTCCTGTTTCCAGACCAGGGAAGGTGTGTGTTTACTGGGAGCAAAGAAGGAGCAAAGGGCTTAGCAGCCAAGTGGTTCATTATTCCATGAGAGCAGCATAGTGGGAACAGTGTTGGAGGAAAAGCCTCCTGTGCACCCTTCTGCCTCCCCAGAAAAGCCAGCTCTGCAGGACTCACCCTGGATTTGAATAGTGCTTCATGGCAAAGCACCTGGATTCATGCAAAGGGACTGGGCAACTTCTGCTTCCCAGAGAGGAGTTTTCCTTCCTGCAGCACTTGTGTCACACAGAATTGCCAACCATGCAAGCAGCAAAGCACTCACTGAAAACTGCCCCCTCACAGAATCAACCAGGCTGGAAGAGAGCTCCAAGCTCAGCCAGCCCAACCTAGCACCCAGCCCTGCCCAATCAACCAGACCATGGCACTAAGTGCCTCAGCCAGGCTTGGCTTCAACACCTCCAGGGATGGTGACTCCACCACCTCCCTGGGCAGCCCATTTCAGTGGCAAGTGGGCACAACCCCCCAGCCAGTCTTCCAGCCCATGGCAGCCAAAGACACCAGAGCCAGATGGTCTGCTCAGGTTTCCAGCAGGGCTCCTCTGACACTCCACACTCACTCAGCACAGGGCAGAGCTGTATCAAGCCCTGAAGCAGCAATTAAACTGCAGCACTGCAAGAACCTGCCTGTTTGCAATCCATTTGTGCTCAAATGAAGACCACACAGGCAAGTCCTGACCAGCTCAGCAATGTAATTGCCAGCCCAGACCTGTGAAGCTGCTGGACGTGGAGCTCCACACCTTAAGGCCTCCAGCCTTAACACATGGCTTGTGGCCTTAATTCACCCAGGGACACAGCCTTAAAGTGTCTTCTCAGAGCAGCTCTTCTGAGACACAAAGTGAATGTGATGGGGGCAGCACTGGATGGATACAGAACTGGCTTGATGGCTGCACCCAGAGAGTGGCTGTCAATGGCTCCATGGCCAAGTGCAGGCAGTGACAAGCAGAGTCCCTCAGGGGTCAGTCCTGGCACCAGTCTTGTTCAACATCTTTGTGGGTGCCATGGACAGAGGCACTGAGTGCAGCCTCAGCAGGTTTGCTGCCCACACCAAGCTGTGTGGTGCAGCAGCCAGGCTGGAGGGCAGGGATCCATCCAGAGGCACCTGGGCAGGCTGCAGAGGTGGGCACAAGCCAAGCTCAGGAGGGTCAACAAGAGCAAGGGCAAGGTCCTGCAGCTGGGTGGAGGCAATGCCAAGCACACATCCAGGTTGGGCAGTGAGTGGCTGGAGAGCAGCCCTGAGGAGAGGGACTTGGGGGTGCTGGTGGAGGAGAAGCTCAACAGGAGCCAGCAGTGTGCACTTGCAGCTCAGAAAGCCAAGCAGAGCCTGGGCTGCAGCAGCAGAAGTGTGGCCAGCAGGGCCAGGGAGGGGATTCTCCCCCTCTGCTCTGCTCAGACCCCACCTGGAGTCCTGCATCCAGCTCTGGAGCCCCTGGGACAAGAGGGCTGTGGAGATGCTGGAGAGTGTCCAGAGCAGGGCCAGGAGGATGCTGAGAGGCTGCAGCAGCTCTGCTGTGAGCACAGCCTGAAAGAGTTGGGGCTGTGCAGGCTGGAGCAGAGGAGGCTCCCAGGGGACCTTCTTGTGGCCTTCCAGGATCTGAAGGGGGCTCCCAAAACAGCTGGGGAGGGACTTTTTAGGCACTCAGGGAGTGACAGGACTTGAGAGAGTGGAGCAAAGGTGGAGTGGGGAGATTGAGAGTGGAGGTGAGGAGGAAGTTGGTGGTGATGAGAGTGGTGAGAGGCTGGAGTGGGTTGCCCAGGGAGGTGGTTGAGGCCCCATGGCTGGAGGTGTTTGAGGCCAGGCTGGCTGAGGCTGTGTGCAGCCTGCTCTAGGGTAGGGTGTCCCTGGGCATGGCAGGGGGGCTGGAAGTGGCTGCTCCTTGTGCTCCCTTCCAACCCTGACTGCTTCTGTGATTCTATACACACACAGAGAGAGAATATATTAAAATCATATAAATTATATATTTATACAAAGGACATCATTCTAGCAAAAAGCCAGAGTTGTTTCAACAGAACTGAGCTTGAATGATCAATTTCACCTGGAGGTGTTGGAATTGCCTCCCAGGTTCTATTTGATTTTTGAAGCTGGATAGACTGAGACCTCAGACACCAAGAGCACAGAAAGCAGAGCAAGGAATTAAAAGCAACCCCCAACCAAACCAACCCAAACCACAAACCTAACCACAAACCACCACGAATCAAAGTCCTCATCCTGTATGAAATGACACTTCAGAGTGGGTGGGGGACAGCTCATATGAAACCCTGATTTAATTGTTTCCACAGCAAACATTTATCAGCTTAGTCAGAAGTGATCCACTTCAGGTGCAACCACTCTGGGTGCATCTCTTTGATTACATCTCAGAGTTGTTTGATCTGCAAACATTTGAGGGGGGTGGGGAAATGAAGACAAATATATTTCAACCTGCAAGAAGGGGGAAACAAATGGGGACAGACGACAGTTAAGTTGAAAACTGAAGCTGGATAGATTGAGACCTCAGACACCAAGAGCACAGAAGGCAGAAAGGACTCAAGAGCAACCCCAATGACACTTCACAGGGGGTGGGGGACAGCTCATAAGGAATCCTGACTTCCACAGCAAACATTTGTCAGCTCTCTTAGTCAGAAGTGATCCACTTCAGGTGCAACCACTCTGGGTGCATCTCTTTGATTACATCTCAGAGTTGTTTGATCTGCAAACATTTGGGGGGGGGGGGGAAATGAAGACAAACATATTTCAACCTGCAAGAAGGGGGAAACAAATGGGGACAGACAACAGTTAAGTTGAAAACTGAAGCTGGACAGATTGAGACCTCAGACACTAAGAGCACAGAAGGCAGAAAGGACTCAAGAGCAACCCCAATGACACTTCACAGGGGGTGGGGGACAGCTCAGATGGAATCCTGACTTCCACAGTCAACATTTATCAGCTCTCTTAGTCAGAAGTGATCCACTTCAGGTGCAACCACTCTGGGTGCATCTCTTTGATTACATCTGAGAGTTGTTTGCTTGGCAAACATTTGAGGAGGGAGAAAAATTGATGACAAACATATTTTAATCTGCAGGAAGGGGGGAAAAAAGAGGGGACTGATGGCAGGTAAGTTGAAAACTGAAGCTGGCTAGATTGAGACCTCAGACACCAAGAGCACAGAAGGCAGAGAAAGGAATTAAAAGCAACCCCAATGACACTTCACAGGGGGTGGAGGACAGCTCAGATGAAATCCTGACTTCCACAGTTAACACTTATCTGCTCTCTTAGTCAGAAGTGATCCACTTCAGGTGCAACCACTCTGGGTGCATCTCTTTGACTACATCTCAGAGTTGTTTGATCTGCAAACATTTGAGGAGGGGGGGGGGGGAAATGAAGACAAACATATTTCAACCTGCAAGAAGGGGGAAACAAAAGGGGACAGACAACAGTTAAGTTGAAAACTGAAGCTGGATAGATTGAGACTTCAGACACCAAGAGCACAGAAGGCAGAAAAGACTCAAGAGCAACCCCAATGACACTTCACAGGGGGTGGAGGACAGCTCAGATGAAATCCTGACTTCCACAGTCAACATTTATCAGCTCTCTTAGTCAGAAGTGATCCACTTCAGGTGCAACCACTCTGGGTGCATCTCTTTGATTACATCTGAGAGTTGTTTGCTTGGCAAACATTTAAGGATGGGGGGGGGGGGGGAGGATAAATGAACACAAACATATTTCAACCTGCTGCAAGGGAAGGGAAAAAACCCACAAAGGAGGTGACAGATGGCAGTTAAGTTGCAGACTGAAGCAAACCACTCTGGTGAACTGGAAATGATGCTCTCCTTACAGGCATTCTGGCCAGCCAGTGAGCTGCAAAGAATAAAGCCTCATTTTGAATTGGTCTTTGTTTATTTCAAAACATAACAGCATAGAAGCACAACCCACTGAAGCACTTGGAGAATCTAAACAGTCCCAGCTGTGGGCCTGTATTGAAACACCAACTAAGTGCTCTCCTGAATTCAGGACTGTAGAGGAAGTTCTGTGTTAAGTTGTACCTAAAACCTTCCCCTTCGTTAATGCAGTTTTTAAAGGCTTGCTGCATCTGGGCTGCAGCAGCAGCAGTGTGGCCAGCAGGGCCAGGGAGGGGATTCTCCCCCTCTACTCCACTCTGCTGAGACCCCACCTGGAGTCCTGCATCCAGCTCTGGAGCCCCTGGGACAAGAGGGCTGTGGAGATGCTGGAGAGTGTCCAGAGCAGGGCCAGGAGGATGCTGAGAGGCTGCAGCAGCTCTGCTGTGAGCACAGACTGAAAGAGTTGGGGCTGTGCAGGCTGGAGCAGAGGAGGCTCCCAGGTGACCTTCTTGTGGCCTTCCAGCATCTGAAGGGGGCTACAAAAAAGCTGGGGAGGGACTTTTGAGGGTGTGAGGGAGTGCCAGGAGTGGGGGGAATGGAGCAAAGCTGGAGGTGGGGAGAGTGAGAGTGGAGGTGAAGAGGAAGTTGTTGAGCAGGAGTGGTGAGAGGCTGGAGTGGGTTGCCCAGGGAGGTGGTTGAGGCCCCATGGCTGGAGGTGTTTGAGGCCAGGCTGGCTGAGGCTGTGTGCAGCCTGCTCTAGGGTAGGGTGTCCCTGGACATGGCAGGGGGGCTGGCACTGGCTGCTCCTCATGGTCCCTTCCAGCCCTGACTGATTCTGAGTCAACTCACTGGCCCTGGGCATGTGAGGGAACACTTAGGGCAAGCTAAGTTAAGCAGAAACCAAATAAGGGCCAAACTACAGAACATTGACTTAAAAGAAACAAAAAGAAGGGGGTAAATAAAGTAAAGCAGTTTCACCAGATGCAGCTTAAACAGGGCGGGGGAGGGAGGGAGAAAAACAAAGGGAAGAATAAGAAAAATCATCTATATCCCATACATAAAGAACAGAGAGGTTGTGGAGTCTCCTTCTCTGGAGACCTTCAAGGCCTGTCTGGATGTGCTCCTGTCTGGTCTGTGCTGGATGTGCTCCTGTCTGGTCTGTGCTGGATGTGCTCCTGGGTGATCTGTGCTGGATGTGCTCCTGTCTGGTCTGTGCTGGATGTGCTCCTGTCTGATCTGTGCTGGATGTGCTCCTGGGTGATCTGTGCTGGATGTGCTCCTGTCTGGTCTGTGCTGGATGTGCTCCTGTCTGATCTGTGCTGGATGTGCTCCTGTCTGATCTGTGCTGGATGTGCTCCTGGGTGATCTGTGCTGGATGTGCTCCTGTCTGGTCTGTGCTGGATGTGCTCCTGTCTGGTCTGTGCTGGATGTGCTCCTGTCTGATCTGTGCTGGATGTGTTCCTGGGTGGTCTGTGCTGGATGTGTTCCTGTCTGATCTGTGCTGGATGTGTTCCTGTCTGATCTGTGCTGGATGTGCTCCTGGGTGATCTGTGCTGGATGTGCTCCTGGGTGATCTGTGCTGGATGTGCTCCTGGGTGATCTGTGCTGGATGTGTTCCTGTCTGGTCTGTGCTGGATGTGCTCCTGGGTGATCTGTGCTGGACGTGCTCCTGGGTGATCTGTGCTGGATGTGCTCCTGGGTGATCTGTGCCGGATGTGCTCCTGGGTGATCTGTGCTGGATGTGTTCCTGTCTGATCTGTGCTGGATGTGCTCCTGGGTGGTCTGTGCTAGATTGTGTGGTCCTGCAGGGGTGGGGTTGGACTGGGTGATCTTCTTGGGTCCCTTCCAACCCCTACCATCCTGTGAGCCTGTGAGCAGTGGATACCCAGCACACTGCAAGGAAATGGATACAGACAGGATTCCCTCAGCTTCAAGTACTCTTTGATGCCTTTTTTATCCAGCTTCTGTTCCACCACCAGAGATAAATTAGTAGCTTTTATGCTTTACAATGGAAGCAGCTAATTTTTCTCTTCCATACCCAACGATCTGGAGTCAACATTCCCCTCTGCTTGTCCACACGTTCCCTGTGAGCTCCCTTGAGAAGAGATTCAAGTGAGATTACATTGCAAATGAAAGGCAGGTACATTCTGTGTGTTGTTTAGGTTGGAAAAATAGGCTTTTAAAGGCATGGCAAAGTTCAGAAGGAAAAAGCTTCCTGTTTAAAAAAATCTCAGCTTAAAAAAATCATCAAGACCCCTTTTGGTCTGCCCCAGGGGTGCTAATAAAAAGATTACAAATATACTACATTTCTTTTCTTTTTTTGGACCAAGAAGAAGACTCCATGAACCTGCTGCTTTGGAGCATGCAACATCACTGATATCTGGGCACGTGTCAGGTATCAGTGCAGCCCAATTCCATCACTGCTATCTGGCCACGTTTCAGGTATCAGTGCAGCCCAATTCCACCACTGATATGTGGCCACGTTTCAGGGATCAATGCAGCCCAATTCCATCACTGATATCTGGCCACGTTTCAGGGATCAGTGCAGCCCAATTCCATCACTGATATCTGGCCACATTTCAGGGATCAGTGCAGCCCAATTCCATCACTGATATCTGGCCACATTTCAGGGATCAATGCAGCCCAATTCCATCACTGATATCTGGCCACGTTTCAGGGATCAATGCAGCCCAATTCCATCACTGCTATCTGGCCACATTTCAGGGATCAATGCAGCCCAATTCCACCACTGATATCTGGCCACGTTTCAGGGATCAATGCAGCCCAATTCCATCACTGCTATCTGGCCACGTTTCAGGTATCAATGCAGCCCAATTCCATCACTGCTATCTGGCCACATTTCAGGGATCAATGCAGCCCAATTCCATCACTGATATCTGGCCACGTTTCAGGGATCAGTGCAGCCCAATTCCATCACTGCTATCTGGCCACGTTTCAGGTATCAGTGCAGCCCAATTCCATCACTGATATCTGGCCACATTTCAGGGATCAATGCAGCCCAATTCTATCACTGATATCTGGCCACGTTTCAGGTATCAATGCAGCTCAATTCCATCACTGATATCTGGCCACGTTTCAGGGATCAATGCAGCCCAATTCCATCACTGATATCTGGCCACGTTTCAGGGATCAATGCAGCCCAATTCCATCACTGATATCTGGCCACGTTTCAGGGATCAATGCAGCCCAATTCCATCACTGATATCTGGCCACATTTCAGGTATCAATGCAGCCCAATTCCATCACTGATATCTGGCCACGTTTCAGGTATCAGTGCAGCCCAATTCCATCACTGATATCTGGCCACATTTCAGGTATCAGTGCAGCCCAATTCCATCACTGATATCTGGCCACATTTCAGGGATCAATGCAGCCCAATTCCATCACTGATATCTGGCCACGTTTCTGGGATCAATGCAGCCCAATTCCATCACTGGCCACGTTTCAGGTATCAATGCAGCCCAATTCCATCACTGATATCTGGCCACGTTTCAGGTATCAGTGCAGCCCAATTCCATCACTGCTATCTGGCCACGTTTCAGGTATCAGTGCAGCCCAATTCCATCACTGCTATCTGGCCACGTTTCAGGGATCAATGCAGCCCAATTCCATCACTGATATCTGGCCACGTTTCAGGTATCAATGCAGCCCAATTCCATCACTGATATCTGGCCACGTTTCAGTTATCAATGCAGCCCAATTCCATCACTGGCCACATTTCAAGTATCAATGCAGCCCAATTCCATCACTGGCCATGTTTCAGGTATCAATGCAGCCCAATTCCATCACTGGCCACGTTTCAGGTATCAGTGCAGCCCAATTCCATCACTGGCCACGTTTCAGGTATCAGTGCAGCCCAATTCCATCACTGGCCACGTTTCAGGTATCAGTGCAGCCCAATTCCATCACTGGCTACGTTTCAGGTATCAATGCAGCCCAATTCCATCACTCATATCTGGCCACATTTCAGGTATCAATGCAGCCCAATTCCATCACTGATATCTGGCCACATTTCAGGTATCAATGCAGCCCAATTCCATCACTCATATCTGGCCACATTTCAGGGATCAATGCAGCCCAATTCCATCACTGATATCTGGCCACGTTTCAGGTATCAATGCAGCCCAATTCCATCACTGATATCTGGCCACGTTTCAGGTATCAGTGCAGCCCAATTCCACCACTGATATCTGGCCACGTTTCAGGTATCAATGCAGCCCAATTCCATCACTGGCCATGTTTCAGGTATCAATGCAGCCCAATTCCATCACTGGCCACGTTTCAGGTATCAATGCAGCCCAATTCCACCACAGCCCCTCATGGTGTCCTCGTTGGTTCCCCACCCCTCCCCTCCCCAACGCCCAACCCCCCAGTTCATAACATTATATATATATATATATATGTATAAAAACCCCAAAGGAAAAGGTAAAATCTAAGAGTTAGTGGCAAAGTCTTCACAGTAAGTGGTTCAGAGGGGGCTGTGGCCGTGGTCAGTCGACGGGCCCCTGGAAGATGAGCTTGACGCAGTTGTGCTCGCCGGCCAGCTGGGTGGCACAGAAGGGGCAGGCGGCGTGGAAGGCGTGGGTGCCGTGGGGCAGCGGGATCTGGGACCAGTACTTGGCGGACTTCTCGGAGCAGACGTGCCCGCAGGGGGTGAAGGCGTGGGTGGGGGGCCCCGCGTCCACGTAGAAGCCTGCCTCGCAGCCCAGCCAGAGCGGCACGTAGGGGCCCACGGTTCGACACATGGGGCACTCGCGCTCGTTGGCCTCCGCGTCGCTGCGGTGCCCCCAGTTGTGGTAGCCGTGCACGTGCCCGCAGCTCAGGTACGCCCAAGGCTGCTTCTCTTCCACCACCTCCTTGCGGTTGATGCTGGGGAAGGCCAAAGTGTTCAAGCCCACGGGGCACTGGGGCCGGGCAGCGTTGATCTCCTGCCGCAGGGCTTCGATGTGCTTCTGGGTGGGGGTGTGCAGGAGCCCATCCGCCGTGCGCCACAGCAGCGTGGCCCCGCACAGGTCGATCAGGGAGCCGTCCTGCAGCACGTTGGTCTCGTTCTCTACCTGGGGGGAAGACAGCAGCAGGAGGAGTTAGGTCTCAGAGATCTACAGACAACTAAGTTCTGGACAGCCTGGAAGGTGTTGGGAGAAGGGCAGCAAGGCTGGGGAGGGGCCTAGAGCAGAGCCCTGGGAGGAGAGGCTGAGGGAGCTGGGGGTGTGCAGCCTGCAGCAGAGGAGGCTCAGGGCAGAGCTCATTGCTGTCTGCAGCTGCCTGCAGGGAGGCTGTAGCCAGGTGGGGTTGGGCTCTGCTGCCAGGCAAGCAGCAACAGAAGAAAGGGACAGAGTCTGGAGTTGTATTGGGGGAGGTCTTGGTTGGATGTTGTTAGGAAGTTGTTGTCAGAGAGAGTGATTGGCATTGGAATGGGCTGCCCAGGGAGGTGGTGGAGTCTCTGTGGCTGGAGGTGTTGAAGCCAAGCCTGGCTGGGGCGCTTAGTGCCATGGTCTGGTTGACTGGCCAGGGCTGGGTGCTAGGTTGGGCTGGAGGACCTTGGAGCTCTCTTCCAGCCTGCTTGATTCTATGGTTAGGGATGACAAATGCAATGTGCACAGGTACTTGCACAGATCAGCATCACAGCAGACTGAATGAGCAGCCGAATGTCTCAAGTGACAAGCTCTGCAGCTGAAGCCACACAGGCTCAGCTTGTGAGCAATTAGCCACCCCAACTAGTTAAGCCCTTTAATGAGGTATTCCATGCAAATACAGCCCCAATGTGCACTGCTTAAAGGCTCCTCTCATCAGACTAAAAGCAAGGACTTAAAGCCTTTTCAAGGGATTATGCCAAACACACTTTGCACTTGGCTGAAACAGTCTCCACTTCATTCTCATGTCACAAACACATAAGCAACCTGTGCTACTGCTACGAGTTCAGTAATGAGGAATAGATATTAAAGTGGTTCTTCCTGAAATTAAAATGGAAAACAGATCCACTGCCTGGCTTTGCACATAGGAAACACTCAGAAAACATCACTAGGGCAAAACAGATGTCCAAGTATAAACACACACATTAAGCAGGGGACATGAAACCATCATGCCTGCCTAAGAACACTATGAATGACAGCCAGTTTGGCTTTGGGAATCATAGAATCAAGCAGGTTGGAAGAGACCTCCAAGATCTTCCAGTCCAACCTAGCACCCAGCCCTTCACTCCAGTTTAAATGCACAGATTAACTGTGGATCATCCTTGCACAAAACACCTAGATCACAGAATCACTGAATCAAGAAGGTTGGAAGAGAGCTCCAAGCTCAGCCAGCCCAACCTAGCACCCAGCCCTGCCCAACCAACCAGACCATGGCACTAAGTGCCTCAGCCAGGCTTGGCTTGAACAGCTTCAGGGATGGCCACTCCACCACCTCCCTGGGCAGCCCATTCCAATGCCAATCACTCTCTCTGACAACAACTTCCTAACAACATCCAGCCTAGACCTGCCCTGCCACAACTCCAGACTGTGTCCCCTTCTTCTGGTGCTGCTTGCCTGGCAGCAGAGCCCAACCCCACCTGGCTACAGCCTCCCTGCAGGCAGCTGCAGACAGCAATGAGCTCTGCCCTGAGCCTCCTCTGCTGCAGGCTGCACACCCCCAGCTCCCTCAGCCTCTCCTCACAGGGCTGTGCTCCAGGCCTCTCCCCAGATGGTATAACCCAGACTGCAACATAAAAGTACTTGCAGCAGAAAAAAAAACCCTGGCAGTCCAAGAAGAGACGAGAGAAGTCTCAGCTGTGATGCATTTTGATGCAGGCAATTCTTTCACAAACAGGAGAGCAAAGGAAACTTCCTCCTTTGCAATGAGTTCAATTCATTATCCAGTGTGCACTGGTTTTATGAAGCCAATCAACAGTCACTGATCACATCCATGCCAGTGTGCCATGTGATTTTATTTCAGTGAGAATCTAACTCACTTTGGGTGCAGGGAAGGGGATTTATTTGTTTTCCTGTGCTTTACCAGCCCTAAAAAGGTGCTTTGCTAACCACTTACAAAGGGTGCAATTGCAACATCATCTGTCCCAGCCCCAGAGGCAATGCTTGCTGCCATCATTAAAGTGACAAAGCAATTTATGTGCTGCAGGCTGTCTACTGAAAGCAAAACAGTCACACTCCATTGGCCTGATTCCTTTAAGCAGGCAGTTTTCTGCCAAGCCCATGGCAAGGGATGAGTGTCTGGGATACCCCAAGCACAATCAAGCTAATTCAAGCTGGACAGGCTGCAGAGGTGGGCACAAGCCAAGCTCAGGAGGGTCAACAAGACCAAGTGCAAGGTCCTGCAGCTGAGTCAAGGCAATGCCAAGCACAAATGCAGGCTGGGCAGTGAGTGGCTGGAGAGCAGCCCTGAGGACAGGGACTTGGGGGTGCTGCTGGAGGAGAAGCTCAGCAGGAGCCAGCAGTTTGCACTTGCAGCCCAGAAAGCCAAGCAGAGCCTGGGCTGCAGCAGCAGAAGTGTGGCCAGCAGGGCCAGGGAGGGGATTCTCCCCCTCTGCTGTGCTCTGCTGAGACCCCACCTGGAGTCCTGCATCCAGCTCTGGAGCCCCTGGGACAAGAGGGCTGTGGAGATGCTGGAGTGTGTCCAGAGCAGGGCCAGGAGGATGCTGAGAGGCTGCAGCAGCTCTGCTGTGAGCACAGACTGAAAGAGTTGGGGCTGTGCAGGCTGGAGCAGAGGAGGCTCCCAGGGGACCTTCTTGTGGCCTTCCAGGACCTGAAGGGGCCTCAAAAAATCTGGAGAGGGACTTTTGAGGCTGTGAGGGAGTGCCAGGAGTGGGGGGAATGGAGCAAAGCTGGAGGTGGGGAGAGTGAGGCTGGAGGTGAGGAGGAAGTTGTTGAGCATGAGAGTGGTGAGAGGCTGGACTGGATTGCCCAGGGAGGTGGTTGAGGCCCCATGGCTGGAGGTGTTTAAGGCCAGGCTGGCTGAGGCTGTGTGCAGCCTGCTCTAGGGTAGGGTGTCCCTGGGCATGGCAGGGGAGTTGGAACTGGCTGCTCCTTGTGGTCCCTTCCAACCCTGACTGATTCTGTGATTCTAAGCCCAAGGTAGCAGCACAAAAGCAATTCTGGTATCAAGAAGAGAAGGGAGAATATTCCCCCCTGCAGTGCACTCTTTTCCAGTCTGCAAGGCCTAGCAGTTGGCTGTGACAAGATTATAAGAGAAAAGGGAAAATTCAGTTGCTGTGAAGATGCTCTTTGAATATCCTTCCACTTCCTGACCCCTAATAAGATGGCAGAAGAGGCCTTCTTGGGTGCAGAGGCAGGACAGCATTCTCACCTAGCCAAAGAGGACGTGTGGGGAACCTCATTTTCTCTCTGGCAATCTGTCTGGCTCTCTATTTCCCTGGGTTACTTCTATCACCTCCAGGACCTGGTGGTGGTTTCTGCACTTTCCCACTTTCAGGGCAGATGAAAACCACATGAGTGATGAGGTCATTCTCCTTTGTAGGCCTCAGAGGTTTTGGGAAGAGGAAAGAACAGGACAACTATGGGAATTCCCTTCCATCTCTTATCAAGAAGTGGACACACTCTTTCATGGGAGCCTCTCTTCTGGTTCTGTGTGCCACAGGTCTTTGTTGCGGCCAAAATCGTTCACTTGTGAAACACAGAATCAAGCAGGTTGGAAGAGAGCTCCAAGCTCATCCAGTCCAACCTAGCACCCAGCCCTGGCCAGTCATAGAATCAAACAGGTTGGAAGAGACCTCCAAGCTCATCCAGCCCAACCTAGCACCCAGCCCTGGCCAGTCATAGAATCAAACAGGTTGGAAGAGACCTCCAAGCTCATCCAGTCCAACCTAGCACCCAGCCCTGGCCAGTCATATAATCAAACAGGTTGGAAGAGACCTCCAAGCTCATCCAGCCCAATCTAGCACACAGCCCTACTCAATCACAGAATCAGTCAGGTTGGAAGAGACCTCCAAGCTCATCCACTCCAACCTAGCACCCAGCCCTGGCCAATCACAGAATCAAGCAGGTTGGAAGAGACCTCCAAGCTCATCCAGCCCAATCTAGCACCCAGCCCTGGCCAATCACAGAATCAAGCAGGTTGGAAGAGACCTCCAAGCTCATCCAGTCCAACCTAGCACCCAGCCCTGGCCAATCATAGAATCAAGCAGGTTGGAAGAGACCTCCAAGCTCATCCAGTCCAACCTAACACCCAGCCCTGTCCCGTCAACCAGACCATGGCATTAAGTGCCTCAGCCAGGCTTTGCTTGAGCACCTCCAGGCACAGTGACTCCACCACCTCCCTGGGCAGCCCATTCCATGGCAGCTGGAATTCAAAGCCCATCCTGCCTCACAGGATAAAAGAGGATTATCCTTAGCAGGGCTTCTCTTCTCAGTAGCAGGTAAATCAAGCAGAAGCTGTGTTACCCAAGCTTGTTTTGCATGCAGGAGGATTCCTCCTTTCAAGACAGTGCTGCAAGACAGTTCCCCATGGGGAAACTTCCAGATGTCCCCATGCCCCAGGAGAACAGTTCAGAGATGGAGATTCAAGAGCACAGTTTACTTAGCTCTCACACTTCATGCTGTTTCAGCTGGAAAGGTGACACTGAGAGAACTCTTAAGTGCTGCTCTGTGTAACTAAACAGAAGAGCAGCACAGGCTGCTCTAACACAGCTGCTTCAATGACTTCAGTGCTCACTACCCAGCAACAATACTACTGCTCTGCACTCAGCCCATGACTGCCTCCATTGGATCCCAAGAAAATAAGTATCTCTTTGTGCTGGTTTGAGGCTAATTGGAATATTTTAATGAGAGAAATTAGATTAGAGATTAGGTTAGACAGAGAATTTTCTGTGAAAAGGAAATAGCAGAGATGTCTCTGTCACTGACTGGTTTTGATTAGGGATACAAAAGCAAGAAGCAACAGTGAGCAGTGTGGGCAGCAGGACAAGGGAGGTTCTTCTGCCCCTGTACTCAGCACTGCTCAGGCCACCCCTTGAGTGCTGTGTCCAGTTCTGGGCTCCTCAGCTCAAGACAGATGTTGAGGTGCTGGAAGGTGTTTGGAGAAGGGCAGCAAGGCTGGGGAGGGGTCTGGAGCACAGACCTGTGAGGAGAGGCTGAGGGAGCTGGGGGTGTGCAGCCTGCAGCAGAGGAGGCTCAGGGCAGAGCTCATTGCTGTCTGCAGCTGCCTGCAGGGAGGCTGTAGCCAGGTGGGGTTGGGCTCTGTTGCCAGGCAAGCAGCAACAGAAGAAGGGGACAGAGTCTCAAGCTGTGGCAGGGCAGGTCTAGGCTGGATGTTAGGAGGAAGCTGTTGTCAGAGAGAGTGATTGGCATTGGAATGGGCTGCCCAGGGAGGTGGTGGAATCTCTGTGGCTGGAGGTGTTGAAGCCAAGCCTGGCTGGGGCACTTAGTGCCATGGTCTGGTTGATTTGCTAGAGCTGGGTTAGACTGGGTGAGCTTGGAGATCTCTTCCAACTTGGTTGATTCTGTTATGAAAGTCAGTCAGTACCTGGCTGCTGCTTGCTATATTAACTATCTCTGCCTGAACTCGTGCAACCCAAACTAATCATTCTTCTTCTAACTCCTTACTGGCAATCTCAGCCCTGCACTTCTGCCCTAGAATCATAGAATCAAGCAGGTTGGAAGAGACCTCCAAGCTCACCCAGTCCAACCTAGCACCCAGCCCTGGTCAAGCAACCAGAACATGGCACTAAGTGCCTCATAGTATCATAGAATCAACCAGGTTGAAAGACACCTCCAAGCTCACCCAGCCCAGCCTATCCCCCAGCCCTATCCAGTCAACCAGACCATGGCACCAAGTGCCTCATCCAGGCTTTTCTTGAACATCTTCTGAAATAAGAGAGGGGGTGGGAATAAAAACTGGGGGGGAGTTAGTTCAGAGCCCTCCTGAGCAGTTCTGCTGTCTGGGGGGGGTGGATGTGTGTTGAATTTCTGCACTACTTTTAACCTGCATATAATTACACCCAGTTGTAAACATCTGCACACATACTGCGTACGCAGGCCTGCAAGTCTGTAAATGACAGCTTCGTTCCTAAGCCACCAGTTGGCTGAGTTAGCCTGGTGAATGTGGGGAGGGGGAAAGGAGGGACTCCCAAACCACCACACCCTTGTTTTAATTACCAGTTCAATCACATTCCACTCACCAGCTTCCCCCTCTGCTGAGCAGATCTGGTTTCCCGCAGCGTGTAGACGTCACCGCAGACGGAGATTTCCCTCCAGACTCCAGGCTTTGACTCCTCTGTGAAGCCTCCTTTGGGGTGCATGACCAGCACCCCGTTAGTTGTCAATCCATCCATGTGCCCATCAGGATTTTTCCACTTTGCTGCTTTTTCCTACACGTGATGACCATCCCAGGAAAGAAAGAATCATAGAATACAGACATAGAATCAACCAGGTTGGAAGAGGCCTCCAAGCTCAGCCAGTCCAACCTAGCACCCAGCCCTGGCCAGTCAACTAGACCATAGAATGAACCAGACTGGAAGAGACCTCCAAGCTCATCCAGTCCAACCTAGCACCCAGCCCTAGCCAGTCAACCAGACCATAGAATGAACCAGATTGGAAGAGACCTCCAAGCTCATCCAGTCCAAACTAGCACCCAGCCCTAGCCAGGCAACTACACCATAGAATCAACCAGGCTGGAATCACAGAATCATAGAAACAAGCAAGTTGGAATCATAGAATCAAGCAGATTGGAATCATAGAATCAAGCAGGTTGGAATCATAGAATCAAGCAGGTTGGAATCATAGAATCAAGCAGGTTGGAATCATAGAATCAAGCAGGTTGGAATCATAGAATCAAGCAAGTTGGAATCATAGAATCAGCCAGGTTGGAAGAGAGCTCCAAGATCACCCAGTCCAACCTATCCAACCTATCTATCCAGTCCAGCCTATTCAACAAAGATCATCCAGTCCAGCCTTATCCAATCATAGAATGAAGCAGGCTGGAAGAGACCTGAGGCTCAGCCAGCCCAACCTAGTACCCAGCCCTGGCCAATCAACCAGACCATGGCACTAAGTGCCCCAGCCAGGCTTGGCTTCAACACCTCCAGCCACACAGACTCCACCACCTCCCTGGGCAGCCCATTCCAATGCCAATCACTCTCTCTGACAACAACTTCCTAACAACATCCAGCCTAGACCTGCCCTGGCACAACTCCAGACTCTGTCCCCTTCTTCTGTTGCTGCTTGCCTGGCAACAGAGCCCAACCTCACCTGGCTACAGCCTCCCTGCAGGCAGCTGCAGGCAGCAATGAGCTCTACCCTGAGCCTCCTCTGCTGCAGGCTGCACACCCCCAGCTCCCTCAGCCTCTCCTCACAGGTCTTTGTTTTGTCCTAAAGGTTATGAACTGAAGTTTTACACACTGAAGTCTTTCTAGCACTGGCTAAAACACAAACAGCTCCTCACTGGTCAGGCAGTTCACAGGCACAGATTCACACACATGAGAAAACACAAGGAAACCCAAAAAGGCCTTTGAAAGACTCCCTTGTGCCACAGTGGTGACATCTTGGATATCAGGGTGAACTTCTTTACACTGAGGCCAAATACTGCAACAGGCTGCCCAGAGATGTGGTGGAGGGCCCAGGTTTGGAGACATTCAAGGTAACACTTGATGGGCTCCTGAACAACCTGATCTAGTTAAAGCTGTCAGTACCTGAAGGGGTCCTACAAGAAAGCTGGTTCACGACTTTGTCCAAGGACTAGTCGTGGTAGGGAGGAGTGGCTTTAAAAGTGGAAGAGGGGAGATTTACACTGGATATCAGGGAGAAAGTCTTTACAGTGGGAGTGGTGAGACACAGCAAACAGAGAAGTTGTGAATGCCTCCTCTTAGAAGTGTTCAGGGCCAGGCTGGATGAGTCCTTGAGCAACCTGCTCTTGTGGAAGGTGTCCCTGTCCATGGCATGGGAGGCTGGACAAGATAACCTTCATAGGTAACTCCCAACCTGATGATTCTGTGAGACTGGATGGGGCACTTAGTGCCATGGTCTAGATGACTGGCTAGGGCTGGGTGCTAGGTTGGACTGGATGAGCTTGGAGGCCTCTTCCAACCTGCTTGATTCTATTATACGATGAGGCACTTAGTGCCATGGTCTTGTTGATTGGCCAGGGCTGGGTGCTAGGTTGGACTGGATGAGCTTGGAGGTCTCTTCCAACCTGGCTGATTCTATGATGCTCCCTTAGATGTTATGTGTAAACTCAGCTGAGTGCCCCTGCCTGCAGGTCAGGTCAGAATTAAGGCCTCAAAGGTAAGACAGGCACAGCCTTCTGTGTCATGAAACTGATGAAACCTTAGCCCTCAGCACTCAGAACTGCAACAGCAGCTTATTCACAGGAACTGTCAAGAATATATCAGACAGACCTAAAAGAAAATCTAAAGTAGATTACTAAAGCAGAGCTTCGTTGTTAGAAGACAATTATGACCACGAGTCCATGTTGGTAATAAATCTGGCACATAAAAGTGCAGTTTCTGCTCAACACTGCAGCTGATACATCAGAGTAATAAAGAGAACCATAGAATCAGTCAGGGCTGGAAAGGACCACAAGGAGCAGCCAGTTCCAACCCCCCTGCCATGCCCAGGGACACCCTACCCTAGAGCAGGCTGCACACAGCCTCAGCCAGCCTGGCCTCAAACACCTCCAGCCATGGGGCCTCAACCACCTCCCTGGGCAACCCACTCCAGCCTCTCACCACTCTCCTGCTCAACAACTTCCTCCTCACCTCCAGCCTCACTCTCCCCACCTCCAGCTTTGCTCCATTCCCCCCACTCCTGGCACTCCCCCACAGCCTCAAAAGTCCCTCCCCAGATTTTTTGGAGCCCCCTTCAGATCCTGGAAGGCCACAAGAAGGTCACCTGGGAGCCTCCTCTGCTCCAGCCTGCACAGCCCCAACTCTTTCAGGCTGTGCTCACAGCAGAGCTGCTGCAGCCTCTCAGCATCCTCCTGGCCCTGCTCTGGACACACTCCAGCATCTCCACAGCCCTCTTGTCCCAGGGGCTCCAGAACTGGATGCAGGACTCCAGGTGGGGTCTCAGCAGAGCACAGCAGAGGAGGAGAATCCCCTCCCTGGCCGTGCTGGCCACACTGGATCAGGGGATGTTAAACTCCTATATTGGTTTTAGGGCTCTCACCACTCTCACGCTGAAAAACTTCCTCCTCACATCCAGTCTGAATCTCCCCACCTCCAGCTTTGCTCCCTAGTAAGAATTTTGCCCCACACCCTAATGGCAGCACTAAGTTATCAATCAGTATAAGGCAGTTTTGAGGCTTTGTCCTTGTGGCCAAGAAGGCCAATGGGATCCTGGGGTGTATCAGCAGGAGTGTGTCCAGCAGATCAAGAGAGGTTCTCCTCTGCCTCTACTCTGGCCGGCTGAGACCTCATCTTGTATACTGTGTTCAGTTTGGGGCTCTCCAGTTGAAGAGGGACAGGGATCTGCTGGAGAGGGTCCAGCAGAGGGCTATGAGGATGATGAGGGGACTGGAGCACTGCCTGATGAGGAGAGGCTGAGGGCCCTGGGGCTGCTTAGTCTGGAGAAGAGAAGACTCAGAGGGGATTTGATCAATGTTTATAAGTATCTGAAGGCTGCCAGGAGCAAGAGGACAGGCTCTGCTCACTGCTGCCTGGGATAGGACAAGCAGCAATGGATGGAAGCTGCAGCACAGGAGGTTCCAGCTCAACACAAGGGGGAACTTCTTTCCTGTAAGGGTCCCAGAGCCCTGGCACAGGGTGCCCAGAGAGGTTGTGGAGTCTCCTTCTCTGGAGCCTTTCAAGGCCTGTCTGGATGTGTTGCTCTGTGTTAGATAGGATTGTCCTGCTCTGGCAGGGGAGTTGGACTGGATGATTCCCTTGGGTCCCTTCCAACCCCTAACATCCTGTGAGCTGTGCTTGAAAATAACAGAGAAGATAAAAAAAAAACCCCACCAAACCACCAGACTTTGCTTGTACCTCATTCACAGTACTTACACCAAGAAATATGTTTTTGGATGAGTCAAATCCAGCTGCAAAAATCCTTGCTGTGTAGGGCGGGCTCCTGTCACAAACGATCCTGCAGGCGAAACGGGAGATGGTGCTTTGTGTGATCTGGGTCTCCTCATTGTTTGGGCTTCCTGATATAGTATCTGTTACTACAAAGTCTATAGGGCTTTCTGTCGACCTCCCAACCTGGAAACACACAAAAGAACCACAAGAGATGGAATGCTATTAGGAAGATGTGATGGAGTACGTAAAAGAGCTGTGTTGATTTTGATAGCATAGAATCAGCCAGGTTGGAAGAGAGCTCCAAGCTCAGCCAGCCCAACCTAGCACCCAGCCCTACCCAACCAACCAGACCATAGAATCATAGAATCAACCAGGTTGGAAGAGACCTCCAAGATCATCCAGTCCAACCTAGCACCCAGCCCTATCCAATCAACCAGACCATGGCACTAAGTGCCTTACCCAGTCTTTTCTTGAAGACCCCCAGGGACGGTGCCTCCACCACCTCCCTGGGCAGCCCATTCCAATGCCAATCACTCTCTCTGACAACAACTTCCTCCTAACATCCAGTCTGGTTTTATTCCATCTCTATTTGGATTTAATCATTCCAAAGCCACACTGCAATGAAACGTATGTAGTGCAGAAGCAGAAGCCACACGAAGCAAAGACATCTTGACAGAGCTATTTCCTCTTCTGTCAACAGCACTCAGCTGCTGACCCTTCTAAATATGAAAGGCTTAATGAGGAGGGATAACACTTCATGATAAGATGCTCTAATTACAGAGGTCACTGACAAGGCAGGCTCAGATGAGAAGAGGTAGTCTGTGCTTGGTTTTGTTCCAAGCCTGAAGTCTAATTTTGTAGAGAATCTCTGCTCTCTTTTTAGGTATGAAATAAACACTGCACAAGAAAACAACAGAACTTCTCTGAATGTTTGATGATGCAGGAAAATGCAAATGCATAGAGGGCAGAGTGAAAACATGTTGGGTGGATGGCAGCTCAGAGGAATTCAGGACAGCCCCCTACAGCTTCTGATGGATTTGCAAACCCCCTCAGGAGCAGTTTCCTATCACTAGTTCGTCTCCTTGAGTGTACAGCCTCTCACTCCCCTCCCTGCATGCCATTCAATTTCCTCTTTCCTATCCTATCCACTGTATTCCCCCTACTCATGGAACCATAGAATCAACCAGGATGGAAGAGAGCTCCAAGCTCATCCAGCCCAACCTAGCACCCAGCCCTGGCCAACTCACCAGACCATGGCACTAAGTGCCCCAGCCAGGCTTGGCTTCAACACCTCCAGCCACAGAGACTCCACCACCTCCCTGGGCAGCCCATTCCAATGCCAATCACTCTCTCTGACAACAACTTCCTAACAACATCCAGCCTAGACCTGCCCTGGCACAGCTCCAGACTGTGTCCCCTTCTTCTGGTGCTGCTTGCCTGAAGCAGAGCCCAACCCCACCTGGCTACAGCCTCCCTGCAGGCAGCTGCAGACAGCAATGAGCTCTGCCCTGAGCCTCCTCTGCTGCAGGCTGCACACCCCCAGCTCCCTCAGCCTCTCCTCACAGGGCTCTGCTCCAGGCCCCTCCACAGCCTTGCTGCCCTTCTCTCAACACCTTCCAGCACCTCAACATCTCTCTTTCAATTCAGGGGCAGAAGAACCTCCCTTGTCCTGCTGCCCACACTGCTCCTGAGCCAGCCCAGGATGCCATTGGCTCTGCTGCCCACCTGGGCACTGCTGCCTCAGCTTCAGCTCCTCTCTCCCACCACCCCCAGCTCCCTCTCTGCCTGCCTGCTCTCAGCCACTCTGGCCCCAGCCCCAAGTGCTGCTTGGGGTTGTTGAGGCCAAAGTGCAGAACTCTGCACTTTGCCTTGCTCAATCTCATCCCATTGGCCTCTGCCCACCCATCCAGCCTGGCCAGGTCCCTCTGCAGGGCTCTCCTACCCTCCAACAGCTCCACACTGCTCCTAGCTTGGTGTCATCTGCAAACTTACTGATGCTGGACTCAATCCCCTGCTCCAGATCATCAATAAAGATACTGAGCAGGACTGTGCCCAGCACTGCTCCCTGGGGCACACCACTGGTGCCAGCTGCCAACTGGATGTGGCACCATTCACCACCACTCTCCAGGCCTGGCCCTCCAGCCAGTTCTTGACCCATATCACATGTTTCTTTCTAGCAGTGTTTGTACTGTTGCTACACTGCCCTTGAAGTAAAAGCAGAGTCCAGGGAAAGCAGCAAGCACATCAGCAGGCCCTGGCACTAGTGTGAGAAGAGCAAATCATGTAACATTTTGAAGTGTTTCAAAACAATGCAGCAGAGTTCAACCCTGGAAACTCAGAATCAGAGAATCAGGCAGGGTTGGAAGGGAGCAGAAGCATCACCTAGTTCCAACCCCTCTGCCATGGGCACTCCACATCTACTGCACAGGACACAGAAGAATGTAAGGCACAGGTCTGCTTGCCAACCTTGCACAATGCATGCACTGCAGAGAGTCTTACCTGGAACATATCTGTGTCTTTGTCATGAGTGTATTCCACCACCACAGTCTGGTTCCTGGATAATGTGTAGGAGATGCTGTGCTGACCTTTACAGCTGATGGCCTGTTGAACAAAGAGAACATCTCTGTAATCCAGAGCTCCCAGACAGGCACTGTCATCAAATCCACTTCACCAAACAAACACTTCTCTACCCTCAGGAAAAGCAGAGTATCAGAACAGTTTACTCCAGGGGTGGGTAAAGATGTACAACAGGCTGCTCTGTCGTGGGCTTCAGAGGGAAAGCCCAATCAGCACCTGCTTGATTCGAGTGCAGAAGTACCCAATACTGATCACTGTCACAGGTGGGACTCCAAAGTCACTGTTTTCGAGCTGAAATAAGTTATTAATCCTCATAGCATCCTGTACCCCAGCATCAACTTCACAGAATCAGTCAGGGTTGGAAGGGACCACAAGGAGCAGCCACATCCAGCCCCCCTGCCATGCCCAGGGACACCCTACCCTAGAGCAGGCTGCACACAACCTCAGCCAGCCTGGCCTCAAACACCTCCAGCCATGGGGCCTCAACCACCTCCCTGGGCAACCCACTCCAGCCTCTCACCACTCTCCTGCTCAACAACTTCCTCCTCACCTCCAGCCTCACTCTCCCCACCTCCAGCTTTGCTCCATTCCCCCCACTCCTGGCACTCCCTCACAGCCTCAAAAGTCCCTCCCCAGCTTTTTTGGAGCCCCCTTCAGATCCTGGCAAGCCACAAGAAGGTCACCTGGGAGCCTCCTCTGCTCCAGCCTGCACAGCCCCAACTCTTTCAGGCTGTGCTCACAGCAGAGCTGCTGCAGCCTCTCAGCATCCTCCTGGCCCTGCTCTGGACACTCTCCAGCATCTCCACAGCCCTCTTGTCCCAGGGGCTCCAGAGCTGGATGCAGGACTCCAGGTGGGGTCTCAGCAGAGCACAGCAGAGGGGGAGAATCCCCTCCCTGGCCCTGCTGGCCACACTGCTGCTGCTGCAGCCCAGGCTCTGCTTGGCTTTCTGGGCTGCAAGTGCACACTGCTGGCTCCTCTTGAGCTTCTCCTCCAGCAGCACCCTCAAGTCCCTCTCCTCAGGGCTGCTCTCCAGTCACTCACTGCCCAGCCTGGATTTGTGCTTGGCAGTGCCTCCACCCAGCTGTAGGACCTTGCACTTGCTCTTGTTGACCCTCCTGAGCTTGGCTTGTGCCCACCTCTGCAGCCTGTGCAGTGCCTCTGGATGGATCCCTGCCCTCCTGTATTTTACTGATGAAGTGATCACTTTTATTTATCACTAAAAAAAGGCACTGAGGTGGCAGAAGAGGTCCATAAAAGGGTGACAAAGCTGATAAAGTGTCTGCAGCAAAAGTCTATGAGGAGCAGCTGAGGGAACTGGGGTTGTTGAGTCTGGAGAAAAGGAGGCTGAGGGAAGAGGGGAGACATCCTCACTCTGCAGGTGCCTAAAAGGAGACTGGAGACAGATGGGCAATGGTTTCTTCTCCTAAATAACAAGTGATAGGACAAGAGGCAATGGCCTCAGATTGCAGCAAGGGAGATCCAGGATGGACATCAGAAAATAAAACCCTAAAAATCTCCTGAAAGGGTTGTCAAGGCCTGCAATAGGCTGCCCAGAGAAGAGACTGAATCATCATTGCTGGAGGTATTTCAAAGACCAGCAGTGTGCCCAGGTGGGCAGCAGAGCCAATGGCATCCTGGGCTGGCTCAGGAGCAGTGTGGGCAGCAGGACAAGGGAGGTTCCTCTGCCCCTGTGCTCAGCACTGCTCAGGCCACCCCTGCAGTGCTGTGTCCAGTTCTGGGCTCCTCCATTGCAGAGAGATGTTGAGGTACTGGAAGGTGTTTGGAGAAGGGCAGCAAGGCTGGGGAGGGGCCTGGAGCAGAGCCCTGTGAGGAGAGGCTGAGGGAGCTGGGGGTGTGCAGCCTGCAGCAGAGGAGGCTCAGGGCAGAGCTCATTGCTGTCTGCAGCTGCCTGCAGGGAGGCTGTAGCCAGGTGGGGTTGGGCTCTGCTGCCAGGCAAGCAGCAAGAGAAGAAGGGGACACAATCTCAAGCTGTGCCAGGGCAGGTCTAGGCTGGATGTTGTTAGGAAGTTGTTGTGAGAGAGTGATTGGCATTGGAATGGGCTGCCCAGGGAGGTGGTGGAGTCTCTGTGGCTGGAGGTGTTGAAGCCAAGCCTGGCTGGGGCACTTAGTGCCATGGTCTGGTTGGTTGGGCAGGGCTGGGTGCTAGGTTGGGCTGGCTGAGCTTGGAGCTCTCTTCCATCCTGGTTGATTCTATGAAAAGGGGAATTTAGGTCAATATAAGGTCCATATAACTGCACACAACTATAAGAGGCAAATACTGCTACAGCTCAGAAAACACTTGGTGGACACTTAAGGATTGAATTAATAGGTTAATTAAAGGGTCCTCCATTTCTCTGCTAAGGGTGGTAATTTTCCAGGAGAGCTTCCACTCTTCAACACTGCTCTCCACCAACAAAATTCACAGCTAGAGATGATTAAAACCAAGCAGCTAAATACCTCCTTCTCGTCTGCCTATCATCACTCACAGAAGTCTAAATGATCCCAAAGCCAAAGATCAATTATTAAACAGGTCATTAAAAATCCTATCAACTGTTGGAGGTATTAAAATCATCCACATGCATACTAAAAGCCCACTGAAGGTAGGCAAAGTTGTTCGACGCAGGATTAGTCCAAAACACATTGGGCAAGAATCTCTGCTGCATTTACAGCACCAGAGAGGAGACTACCTCAGCTCTGGACAAGAGCTGACCTTAGAATCAGCCAGGCTGGAACAGAGCTCCAAGCTCAGCCAGCCCAACCTAGCACCCAGCCCTGCCCAACCAACCAGACCATGGCACTAAGTGCCCCAGCCAGGCTTGGCTTCAACACCTCCAGCCACACAGACTCCACCACCTCCCTGGGCAGCCCATTCCAATGCCAATCACTCTCTCTGACAACAACTTCCTAACAACATCCAGCCTAGACCTCCCCTGCAAAAACTCCAGACTGTCCCCTTGTTCTGTTGCTGCTTGCCTGGCAGCAGAGCCCAACCCCACCTGGCTACAGCCTCCCTGCAGGCAGCTGCAGACAGCAATGAGCTCTGCCCTGTGCCTCCTCTGCTGCAGGCTGCACACCCCCAGCTCCCTCAGCCTCTCCTCACAGGGCTCTGCTCCAGGCCCCTCCCCAGCCTTGCTGCCCTTCTCCAAACACCTTCCAGCACCTCCACATCTCTCTGCAATTCAGGAGCCCAGAACTGGACACAGCACTGCAGGGGTGGCCTAAGCAGTGCTGAGCACAGGGGCACAAGAACCTCCCTTGTCCTGCTGCCCACACTGCTCCTGAGCCAGCCCAGGATGCCATTGGCTCTGCTGCCCACCTGGGCACTGCTGCCTCCTCTTCAGCTCCTCTCTCCCACCACCCCCAGCTCCCTCTCTGCCTGCCTGCTCTCAGCCACTCTGACCCCAGCCCCAAGTGCTGCTTGGGGTTGTTGTGGCCAAAGTACAGAACTCTGCATTTGGCCTTGTTAAATCTCATCCCAAAATCAAAGCAGCAGCTAAAGGCAACAGCTTACAAATCTCTCAGGTCTCAGAGGAGCTAAGATCAAACAGAGCCTGCTTTCCCAGCAGCAACAGGGCCAGCTCCTGGAACATCCCAGCCCACCCAAATTCTTTGCTGTCCACTCATTGCCCCAGAAGAACAGCTGGGAGCAGTTTTACCCCAACGTCAAGTAGCAAGAGGGTAGAATTCCCTCACCCCACATATGAACACACCCTGCAGAAAAGGGGAACAAGACTCGAGACTGGTTTCATTTAAAAGCAGTGCTTCTGAGCATTCTGCTTTTTGAGCAGATACAGAAAAAGGAGGGAACAAATCTCAGCTACATCTTCAGCAGAGTGGACATGGGTCCAACAGACAGGCAGTGCACGCAGCATTGTACTCACACAGTGCACCCAGGGCAACCACCCAGCCCTCAGTGCCACCACCTCTCTCCCAGCTGCTGGCTGGAAATGAGCAGAAAGGTCACCACACCTGAAAATCTTCAGTGGTTTCTTGATGCACACTGACAAACACCTCTGGACTCCTCCAGTCAAGAGAGATGTTGAGGTGCTGGAAGGTGTTTGGAGAAGGGCAGCAAGGCTGGGGAGGGGCCTGGAGCAGAGCCCTGTGAGGAGAGGCTGAGGGAGCTGGGGGTGTGCAGCCTGCAGCAGAGGAGGCTCAGGGCAGAGCTCATTGCTGTCTGCAGCTGCCTGCAGGGAGGCTGTAGCCAGGTGGGGTTGGGCTCTGCTGCCAGGCAAGCTGCAATAGAACAAGGGGACACAGTCTCAAGCTGTGCCAGGGGAGGTCTAGGCTGGATGTTGTTAGGAAGTTGTTGTCAGAGAGAGTGATTGGCATTGGAATGGGCTGCCCAGAGAGGTGGTGGAGTTGCCATCCCTGGAGGTGTTGAAGCCAAGCCTGGCTGGGGCACTTAGTGCCATGGTCTGGTTGGTTGGGCAGGGCTGGGTGCTAGGTTGGGCTGGCTGAGCTTGGAGCTCTCTTCCAAGCTGCTTGATTCTATGAGTCTATGATTCCTACCCTGTCAGTCAAACCCCACACCTAATCCCCACTGTGTGGCACTCCCACTGCCTTGAGATTTGAGTTTCAGAGGCTTAGAGTTATCAAACCTGCCCTTACATTTACCACAGAGTGACAAGAGCTGCATTTGAGAAGCCACACATCCTCCCACCACATAAAAGTGGCCTAAGCATGTTTTGTCTAAGAACAAAAAAGGGAAGCTTTGCAAGTTGCACCTCAAGTGTTCAGTTCTGTCCTTCCTGATGGCTGAAAGCGCTCTTGGCCTTGGTCTCTCCCCTGCCCCCTTGCACACATGTTTTGTTCTCCTCCGTTTAGAGAACCCAAACTCATTCCTGCACTCTGCACTCACAACCATAGAATCATAGAATCACAGAATCAAGCAGGTTGGAAGAGAGCTCCAAGCTCAGCCAGCCCAACCTAGCACCCAGACCATGGCACTAAGTGCCCCAGCCAGGCTTGGCTTCGACACCTCCAGGCACAGAGACTCCACCACCTCCCTGGGCAGCCCATTCCAGTGCCATGGTCTGTTTGACTGGATAGGGCTGGGTGCTAGGTTGGACTGGCTGAGCTTGGAGCTCTCTTCCAGCCTGGTTGATTCTGTGATTTAAAGCAGATCCCCACATTCACACAGCATTTAGGCTGCCACTTACAAGCCTTCAGGAAGCAGGCATAATCTACCTCTACAAATGGAGACTTTGCTGCTTTCTTCCCATCCACTAACAGTGTTTCCAAGAGGTGCAAAAAAAAAAATACCCCAAACCCAACCAACCACCCTAAATTCTGTACCCTTGGAACTTTGAGCTTTCCAGTTCAGTTGTGCCACAGCAGCTCCCCAAAGCTCACAGGAGGGATTTAACATCATTACGGCTCCCAAGGCGCCTGCACTACAGCACAAGTGAAGGCTAAAATCCATTAAGAAAAGAGGTAGATGTCTCACAGGAAAGGCTGCTCCATTAGAATAGGAGTTTTGGTTTAGTTAATTAGGTTGGATTGGGACAATGAAATGATTTATGGGAACACTTTGGGTCCCTTTGTTGGCAGTGGAGCTGACCGCCAGCGTGGTGACGTGAGTACCATTAATGCCAGCAGAGCCTTCATGAGTTAAAGGCTTTCTCACTTGGCTGCCAGCCCTCAGCTTCTTCCAGAAAGGAGAACACAAGAAACGCTCAGGGATGGCAGACAAAAGATCTTGCAACTTAAAAGGAAGCTTTAGCTAGCAAGGAAGGAATCCTTTCAAAGCAAAGAACACATCACAAGTCTGCTGGATGTGCGGACAGAGCGGGGGCCAGAGCCAGCAGACATTAGGTTACTGTAAGAAAGCTCACAGTGATGCCACATGGACATCCTGCTCCTGCCAGACCTTCTGGTGCCAACCAGAGCCTGGGCTGCAGCAGCAGAAGTGTGGCCAGCAGGGCCAGGGAGGGGATTCTCCTCCTCTGCTGAGCTCTGCTGAGACCCCACCTGGAGTCCTGCATCCAGCTCTGGAGCCCCTGGGACAAGAGGGATGTGGAGATGCTGGAGAGTGTCCAGAGCAGGGCCAGGAGGATGCTGAGAGGCTGCAGCAGCTCTGCTGTGAGCACAGACTGAAAGAGTTGGGGCTGTGCAGGCTGGAGCAGAGGAGGCTCCCAGGGGACCTTCTTGTGGCCTTCCAGGATCTGAAGGGAGATACAAAAAAACTGGGGAGGGACTTTTGAGGCTGTGAGGGAGTGACAGGAGTGGGGGGAATGGAGCAAAGCTGGAGGTGGGGAGAGTGAGGCTGGAGGTGAGGAGGAAGTTCCTGAGCAGGAGAGTGGTGAGAGGCTGGACTGGGTTGCCCAGGGAGGGGGTTGAGGCCCCATGGCTGGAGGTGTTTGAGGCCAGGCTGGCTGAGGCTGTGTGCAGCCTGCTCTAGGGTAGGGTGTCCCTGGGCATGGCAGGGGAGTTGGAACTGGCTGCTCCTTGTGCTCCCTTCCAACTGAGTCTATGCTTCTACAAGACTGCAGGCAAGCTCACAACGTGCAGGTAACAAGGCACTGGACAAGAGCTACTTGACATCTAAAGCCACAGTTCAAAGCTACCTATGTGTGGCACTGTCTGCAACCACAGCCACAATGAAGTAGCTGATGCAGGGAAGTTGCAGGCCACCCCTCTTCAATGCACTGACTGCACAACCACCCCCTCCCCCCTGCTCCCTGCCCGAAACTCAGGACAGCCAGGCTCAGTGCCATGCAGAAACCACTCCAGCAAACAGGCTGCTCTATTGACACTCCAAGCTTTTATGGCTTTCAAAGCACTCACAAGTTTGTTCTGTGTACCCTTTCATGCTGAGCTTGGGGATTTAAGGTGGAGGGGGGCAGGAGGGACAACATTTGCCTCTAGCACACATCAAAGCCATCTGCTGCGAGCGCACATGGGAGGTTGTGTGCTTACCACTCGAGCAATTTGCCATTTATCAGCTCAACAGGCAGATGTTAAACCACCTTCTCCACTTGCTGACGCTGAAGTGAGCATTCAAAACACGTAGCTGGTGCAGACTGAACTGCACAGATTGAAGTTAGGTAGCCAAAACCATTATTATTGTGGCCACTTACAAGGCACAAGTTCTACTTCACATCCAGGGCTCTTGACCAGCTCTGGTACAGCAACCAAAGCCATTCCATCAGCTCCAAGAATCAAAATCAACCCAAAGCATGCAGGGTTTTACACTAAGAGGCACAGCTTTATAATACAGCAGCTCAGGAATTGTTCTGTAACTCACAAACTTAAGGTGCTGATTCACAGCCACCACAACTAAGCACCTTGTGAATAGTTTTCCTCCCAATCTCACTTTTTAGCTTCTCAAACCCATACAACTTTCCTCATCTGTCTTCTTCCATCCATCTTCAGCAATATTAAGTTCACAGGATCACACAGGTTCACAGGATGTTAGGGGTTGGAAGGGACACAAGGAGATCATCCAGGCCAATCCCCCTGCCAGAGCAGGACACTACTCAACTCTTAGAACCATAGAATCAAGCAGTTTGGAAGAGAGCTCCAAGCTCAGCCAGCCCAACCTAGCACCCAGCCCTGGCCAAGCAACCAGACCATGGCACTAAGTGCCCCAGCCAGGCTTGGCTGCAACACCTCCAAGGATGGCAACTCCACCACCTCCCTGGGCAGCCCATTCCAGTGCCAATCACTCTCTCTGACAACAACTTCCTAACAACATCCAGCCTAGACCTGCCCTGGCACAGCTTGAGGCTGTGTCCCCTATCTAACACAGAAACACATCCAGACAGGCCTGGAAAGGCTCCAGAGAAGGAGACTCCACAGCCTCTCTGGGCAGCCTGTGCCAGGGCTCTGGGACCCTTACAGGAAAGAAGTTCCCCCTTGTGTTGAGCTGGAACCTGCTGTGCTGCAGCTTACACCCATTGCTGCTTGTCCTATCCCAGGCAGCAGTGAGCAGAGCCTGTCCCCCCCTCCTGGCAGCCTTCAGATACTTATAAGCTTTGATCAAATCCCCTCTCAGTCTTCTCTTCTCCAGACTAAGCAGCCCCAGGTCCCTCAGCCTCTCCTCACCAGGCAGTGCTCTCCAGTCCCCTCATCATCCTCGTAGCTCTCTGCTAGACCTTCTCCAGCAGATCCCTGTCCCTCTTCAGCTGGGGAGCCCACAATCTAACAATCCTTTTCACCCATCTCTAAAATCCAGTCTGTAGTTTTCCTCCTTTACTCAGCTTGCTAAATGCCCTCCCCTCCAAACAGAGCAGAGGCAGAGACACCTGAGAGGCACAGAACAAAGCTGCCCACAGGGTAAATCACTTACCCTACGCTGCAGAATGCTCCTGTCACAGAATCACTGAGGCTGGAAAAGACCTCCAAGATCAGCAAGCCCAACCCATAACCTAACACCACAACATCAGCTAAGCCATGCCTCCAAGTGCCACATCCAAGCTTCTTTAAAGGCCTCCAGGGATGGTGGCTCCATCAGCTCCCTGGGCAGTCTGCTCCAGTGCCTGATCACCCTTGCCCTGAGGAACTGCTTCCTAACAGCCAACCTAAACCTGCCCTGGCACAGCTTCAGACCATGCCCTCTTGTCCTGTCACCACTCGTCTGGGAGAAGGGCCAAACCCCTGCCTCCACTCTAAGTTCCCTTCAGGTTGTTACAGGAGTGCTAAGGGCCAATCCTCTCCTGAACACAACTCACCTTGGGATTGTGATTATCACACTGAGGACTGAACAGTGACCCAAAAAAGACAAGCTCAGCCTGAGCCATCCTCCTGATGGGACATCTCTGCCCATTCAGGCAGCAGCTGCCCAGGGCATGTGGCACACAGTGGGCAGCAAAGAGGGGTGGAGGCTGCTCAGCACCAAGCCCTGTAAGCACAGAGACCCCTTAGAAGTCACCTATGCACTGTTAGTGTGGGCCAGGTGGAGCTATGATGAAGGAACAGGGACAGAATAAAAACCCTGGGCTAAGCAGAGGGGACAATGTCACCAGGCACATCTCAGGCTGGAGGCAGCTGCCCAGAATGTCCCTCCCCCACCACCCAACGAAGGACCATGTGGTGGTGTTTATCCCCCTGCTCTTCCTACATTCTGTCTCCCCTTCCTTCTGCTTTTTCCTCCTACCTCTGTTTTGTTTGCTTCATTCTCTCTCTCTCCAATCAATAGTCTCACTTTAGATCAACAGGTGTGGAGCTGTTGGAAGGTAGCAGAGCCCTGCAGAGGGACCTGGCCAGGCTGGATGGGTGGGCAGAGGCCAATGGGATGAGACTGAACAAGGCCAAGTGAAGGATTCTGCACTTTGGTCACAACAACCCCAAGCAGCACTTGGGGCTGGGGCCAGAGTGGCTGAGAGCAGGCAGGCAGAGAGGGAGCTGGGGGTGGTGGTGGATAGTAGCTGAAGCTGAGCCAGCAGTGCCCAGGTGGGCAGCAGAGCCAATGGCATCCTGGGCTGGCTCAGGAGCAGTGTGGGCAGCAGGACAAGGGAGGTTCTTGTGCCCCTGTGCTCAGCACTGTTCAGGCCACCCCTGCAGTGCTGTGTCCAGTTCTGGGCTCCTGAATTCAGGAGAGATGTTGAGGTGCTGGAAGGTGCCCAGAGAAGGGCAGCAAGGCTGGGGAGGGGCCTGGAGCAGAGCCCTGTGAGGAGAGGCTGAGGGAGCTGGGGGTGTGCAGCCTGCAGCAGAGGAGGCTCAGGGCAGAGCTCATTGCTGTCTGCAGCTGCCTGCAGGGAGGCTGTAGCCAGGTGGGGTTGGGCTCTGCTGCCAGGCAAGCAGTAACAGAAGAAGGGGACAGAGTCTCAAGCTGTGCCAGGGCAGGTCTAGGCTGGATGTTGTTAGGAAGTTGTTGTCAGAGAGAGTGATTGGCATTGGAATGGGCTGCCCAGGGAGGTGGTGGAGTCTGTGTGGCTGGAGGTGTTGAAGCCAAGCCTGACTGGGGCACTTAGTGCCATGGTCTGGTTGGTTGGGCAGGGCTGGGTGCTAGGTTGGGCTGGCTGAGCTTGGAGCTCTCTTCCAACCTGCTTGATTCTACTCTATTCTAAGAACCCTCTGGGTAAACTACTGCCTGCACATTGCTGTTGAACTTTCTGCTCCTGTTCTGAGGACACATTTCACAGGGAGATATTCATCTCTAAAAGCAAAATCTCTGACCCCAAAACTCCAGGCATTAGGTCACTAAGGGTAGAATTTCTTCTACAGAAGCCCATAGAATTGAAAGACAAAAGCACCAACATGATTTGCCCACTGCAGCTGGAGCACATCCCCCAAAAGCTCTTGATACACTCACATATCAGTAATCAGAACAAGATGCAACAGTGCTTGTGGCTGAACATTTGGGTGCCAAGAGTCTACAACTCCTTTATAGACAGCAGGAACAAAAGCAGCAGCTGCCTGGCTGCACTTATGTGTTTGGATATGCCAAGCACACGAAACAGCTACAAATTAGAAGCCTCAGCTTAAAAAAAAAAAGAACAGGGAAAAAAAAATATACAGGGATAAAGTCCCCCCCCAAGGGCTCCTATCAATACACAGGCTGAAAGATTTGTACACTCTGGGTATCACCACTGAGTGCTTCTGTGAATCAGAGCACTCACAAGCACCAGACTAAGCCTGCCTGCCAAAGGGAGAGCACAGAATCAGAGAATCATAGAATCAAGCAGGCTGGAAGAGAGCTCCAAGCTCAGCCAGCCCAACCTAGCACCCAGCCCTGCCCAACCAACCAGACCATGGCACTAAGTGCCCCAGCCAAGCTTGGCTTCAACACCTCCAGGGATGGTGCCTCCACCACCTCCCTGGGCAGCCCATTCCAATGCCAATCACTCTCTCTGACAACAACTTCCTAACAACATCCAGCCTAGACCTCCCCTGGCACAGCTTGAGGCTGTGTCCCCTTGTTCTGTTGCTGCTTGCCTGGCAGCAGAGCCCAACCCCACCTGGCTACAGCCTCCCTGCAGGGAGCTGCAGACAGCAATGAGCTCTGCCCTGAGCCTCCTCTGCTGCAGGCTGCACACCCCCAGCTCCCTCAGCCTCTCCTCACAGGGCTCTGCTCCAGGCCCCTCCCCAGCCTTGCTGCCCTGCTCTGGACAGTTCCAATCTGCTTGATTCTATGACCCTATAATTCTATTCTATGATTCTGATTAACAACCAAATTCAGGATTAACTTATCACAATGTTTTTGTCTCCACAAATTTTCCAGTCCATGCTAGGTTCACAAAATACATCCAATAATAACACAGAGAGGCACAACTGAAAGCTTAACTGACATTAGGAAACACACAGAAGTATTTATGTATTGATATATAGTATAGAATCAGTCAGGGTTGGAAGGGACCACAAGGATCAGCCAGTTCCAACCCCCTGCCATGCTCAGGGACACCCTACCCTAGAGCAGGCTGCACACAGCCTCAGCCAGCCTGGCCTCAAACACCTCCAGGGATGAGACCTCAACCACAGAATCAGTCAGGGTTGGAAGGGACCACAAGGAGCAGCCAGTTCCAACCCCCCTGCCATGCCCAGGGACACCCTACCCTAGAGCAGGCTGCACACAGCCTCAGCCAGCCTGGCCTCAAACACCTCCAGCCATGGGGCCTCAACCATCTCCCTGGGCAACCCCTGCCAGCCTCTCACCACTCTCATCACCAACAACTTCCTCCTCACCTCCAGCCTCACTCTCCCCTCCTGCAGCTTTGCTCCATCTCAGGGCATACCCAAAAGCATTTATACATTTCCTAAGGTCAGTCTGGAAGGGGGGAAAATAAAGATATCAAAATCAGCATCAAGAGCAAGCTACAAAATAAAGCATCCAGGGGGAAATAAAACCCTGTCTGAGAGCACTTGAGGCAAATATGGGTCATGTCTGCCACTAAACGGCTTTGGTACCAGAGTGCAGCCTAAGAGAGCTTTTATAGGTCAGCCCGACACAAACAGCACTGCTGCCAAGCTGCCACCTTCTGAGCCCCCCATCCCCAGAGCAAAGGGCTCTGCCTGCCTCCTCATCTAGTCCCATTTCAAAGCTCAGGGTGTGAAAGGGCAATGAACAGCCTGAAAAAGCCAAGGCTGGAAACAGCCATTTGACAGAGCAGCCACATCTGGTTCCTGCTCTATCAGACACAGACCCCCAGAGCCCATTGCTGTTCCCAGTGGGCAGCAACATCCCTCCCCTCTCTAACTGCTTACTCTGGATTGTAGTGAAGGAGACTCTGCAGCACAACCCCCAGTGTTCAGAGAAAGCAATCAGAGGATTAGTTGCCTCTCTTGGTCTCAGTTCCTGTTCTTTCCTTTGTGCTCCCCAATTCAGCTCCTCCATCACTTCTCCCTGAGATTGATTATTCAGGCAGAGGAAAAGAGAGAAGGAAGGAAAAAAATTGGTGTGCCTAAAATGTAAATCTCATCAGGCCAGCCTCAACATTGGAGCTGCACAGACCTGTTTTACAACGTGCACCAGTGGCATTTGGTCTCAGCAGCCTGTGCTAGATGCACTCAGAGGCAGAAGCTGCCACTTATCCCTCCTGCAGCTGATTAAAATTTAAAGCAAGCTTTACAGGCAACGTGCTTTATATGCACATCTAGTGTGAGCTACAGAGCAGCTCAGCAAAAGCTGTGCTCTTCAGACAACACGGTTTTACCACCCAGATGACCCATTTCCCTCTCTGCCCTCCCCCAAACACACAGCCAGGATGGCTCAGACATAAGCAGGGCTTTGGCCTGCATTAATGCTTGGCCTTCCCCATGCATACCTGGAACAGTGAGGCTCAAGTTAACCTGAGCACAGGGTCAAAAAGAGGAGCTTTTAAAAGGTATTGGCAAGGGTTAGGGCTGGGCCAGTCACTGAACAACTGACAGAGAGAAGCATCTGAGGCAGCAGTGTGCCCAGGTGGGCAGCAGAGCCAATGGCATCCTGGGCTGGCTCAGGAGCAGTGTGGGCAGCAGGACAAGGGAGGTTCTTCTGCCCCTGTGCTCAGCACTGCTCAGGCCACATCTGCAGTGCTGTGTCCAGTTCTGGGCTCCTGAATTGCAGAGAGCTGTTGAGGTGCTGGAAGGTGTTGAGAGAAGGGCAGCAAGGCTGGGGAGGGTCCTGGAGCAGAGCCCTGTGAGGAGAGGCTGAGGGAGCTGGGGGTGTGCAGCCTGCAGCAGAGGAGGCTCAGGGCAGAGCTCATTGCTGCCTGCAGCTCCCTGCAGGGAGGCTGTAGCCAGGTGGGGTTGGGCTCTGCTGCCAGGCAAGCAGCACCAGAACAAGGGGACAGTGTGGAGTTGTGCCAGGGCAGGTCTAGGGTGGATGTTGTTAGGAAGTTGTTGGCAGAGAGAGTGATTGGCATTGGAATGGGCTGCCCAGGGAGGTGGTGGAGTGGCTGTGCCTGGAGGTGTTGAAGCCAAGCCTGGCTGGGGCACTGAGTGCCATGGTCTGGTTGCTTGGCCAGGGCTGGGTGCTAGGTTGGGCTGGCTGAGCTTGGAGCTCTCTTCCAGCCTGATTGATTCTGGGATTCTATGATCCATCCCCCATTTTCTCTATATAGAATTAAAACCACTGAAATCAAGTGGCTTTGGGTCAAATGTTAGTCAAATTCCACTGCACTTATGGCATACCTGGATGACATCCAAAATAATCCTCAGGACACTGAGTGTATGAAGGCCAAGAGAAGTCAACTGTGGATGGGTGAATTAGAATCACAGAATCAGTCAGGTTTGGAAGGGACCACAAGGAGCAGCCAGTTCCAACCCCCCTGCCATGCCCAGGGACACCCTACCCTAGAGCAGGCTGCACACAGCCTCAGCCAGCCTGGCCTCAAACACCTCCAGCCATGGGGCCTCAACCACCTCCCTGGGCAACCCAGTCCAGCCTCTCACCATTTAGCCCATGGAGAATTAGGAAGCAAATACCTGCAAATAAATGCTCAGCTGAATCTCATGCAGGCAGCAGTAGAAGAATCATGAATAGGCCTTTTTAAAGACAAAGCAGCAGTGACAGTGAAGACCAAACTGCAGAAGTTAGCAAAATCCACCACTTTGTGGGGCTAAAAAAGTAAGTTTAGGAGCAGTTTGTGATGGAATCTGCACCAAAACCAACTGATTCTTTCATCAAGTGTGAACTGTAAGTCTCCACAAAGCAGCAGGGAGGCTAATTAACAGCAGCAGATGAAAGCAGCAATCCAGATCAAATGGCAAGAGGAAGAAAAAAAGAATCAATTAAGAACTTCACATAGTTTCAGGGAGGATGCAATGAATGGAAATCCAGAGGAAAACATCATCTCTTCAACGTCAGTGGAAGTGTAGAATGGATTCAAATTCACATTTAATAGAAGTGGGGGGGTGGGGTGGGGGGAAGGCTTCTCAGTTTCCACAACAAACACCCAACAAGCTGGTACAGATTCACTGATCCTTGAAAACAAGAGCTTCATAGCAGAGTGTTGTGGGAGAAACACAGACCACACAGAGAGCAGCACCAGCACAGCCCCTTCTAATGCACAGACTGGACACAAATAATGAGCTTGGTTTGAGGAATTGCTGACAGAGAACTGGAGCAGAACCCCTGTTCAGTTCTTCTATAGTCAGAGACTCAACCAGGTTGGAAGAGAGCTCCAAGCTCATCCAGTCCAACCTAGCACCCAGCCCTGTGCAATCAAACAGATCAAAGAATCAATCAGGTTGGAAGAGAGCTCCAAGCACATCCAGTCCAACCTAGCACCCAGCCCTGTGCAATCAAACAGATCAAAGAATCAATCAGGTTGGAAGAGACCTCCAAGCTCATCCAGTCCAACCTAGCACCCAGCCCTGTGCAATCAAACAGATCATAGAATCAATCAGGTTGGAAGAGAGCTCCAAGCTCATCCAGTCCAAAATAGCTCCCAGCCCTGGCCAATCAACCAGGCTGGAAGAGACCTCCAATACCATTCAGTCCAACCTAGCACCCAGCTCTGTGCAATCAACCAGACCATGGCACTCAGTGCCCCAGCCAGGCTTGGCTTCAACACCTCCAGCCACACAGACTCCACCACCTCTCTGGGCAGCCCATTCCAATGCCAATCACTCTCTCTGACAACAACTTCCTAACAACATCCAGCCTAGACCTGCCCTGGCACAGCTCCAGACACTGTCCCCTTGTTCTGTTGCTGCTTGCCTGGCAGCAGAGCCCAACCCCACCTGGCTACAGCCTCCCTGCAGGCAGCTGCAGACAGCAATGAGCTCTGCCCTGAGCCTCCTCTGCTGCAGGCTGCACACCCCCAGCTCCCTCAGCCTCTCCTCACAGGGCTGTGCTCCAAGCCCCTCACCAGCTTCATCATCCCATTTAAAACCACTGCACCTCATCCTAATGATGATTTGGTTCTATCTCTGTATTGGTTCAAGCAACCCATGCTTGGCTAAGACCTCTCAATCTGCACCACACCAGTTGAATTTCAGAAGACATCAAAAGTTCTCTTTCTTGCTAGCTTGCTCTAGTAATCAAC